>NC_092380.1:2661211-2961211 GCF_030028105.1 Mobula birostris
CCCCATGTCCTCCCTCTCTTCTCCATGTTCCCCTCTCTCCTCACGTTCTCCCTCTCCCCCAACATACCCCCAATGCTCTCCCCCACGTTCTCCCATCTCTCTCTCCCCCACGTTCCCCCATTCCTCTCCCCACGTTCCCCCATTCCTCTCCCCCACGTTCCCCATCTCCCTCTCCCCCACGTTCCCCATCTCTCTCTCCCCACGTTCCCCATCTCTCTCTCCCCCATGTTCCCCCATGTCTCTCCCCCCTACGTTCCCCCAGATGTCCCCCCCACATTCTCCCATCTCTCTCTCCCCCACGTTCCCCCAGGTCTCTCCCCCCACATACCTCCCTCTCCCTCTTTCTTCCTTCCCCACCCACATTCCCAGTTTCTCTCACCCCCCCCCTTCCCTCTCGTGTTGCACCATCTCACTCTCTCCACACAATGCCACTCAAGACTGGCCTGTTTCTCTTTCTCCGATTCAGGAACAGCTTCTTCCCCTCTGCCGTTGGATCTGAACCCATAAACACTACCTCATTAGTCCCATTTTAAAACAATTTTTAATGTGTAATTTACACTAAGTTTACATCTTGGCATGTAGAGCTGCCGCAAGAAAAGAACATCTTTCACTCCATATTTCAGTGACAATAATCTGACGCTGATCTTTTCTCTTTCCTCACTTCCCTGACTCTGTGATTCTCTCTATTGCTCACCCCCTCCTCTCTCTCCCCCCTCTGTCTCTCTCACTCGCTCTGCGCTCCCTCTCTCTCCCCCTCTGTCTCTCTCACTCGCTCTGCGCTCCCTCTCTCTCCCCCCGCTCATTACTGACACTGACTACCGCCCGCAGACCCTGGATTTGACGGGAACCCCCAAGCGAGCCACGATGCCCCGGGAGAGGGGTCTGGTCTGCCTGGTGACGGGAGGCTGCGGGTTTCTGGGGAAGCACCTGGTGCGGCTGCTGGCAGAGTGCAGCGAGGAGCTGAAAGAGATCAGAGTGCTCGACATGGTGTTGGACAGGGAGCTGGAGGCGCTGAGCACGGGTAGGGACTGGCACAAGGCCGGGGAGAGAAGGTGGGAGCAGGGCTGTGCGGAGGCGGAGGGGCAGAGGGTGCATGGAGCTGTGGGGAGAGATCGTGACGGTATTAGTTTGGTGGTTGACACGGGATTGTGGAGAGAGTGGGGGGTCAGTGGGATTTGTTTGGGGACCGGGACAGGGCTGTTGTGGAGAGAGTGGGATCAGTGGGATTAGATTGGGGTCGATTCAGCGTTTTTGAATTGAAATTGAATTTTAATTCTCTGTCTCCCCTTTCCCATCCTTCCCCATTTGTTTAACCTACCTTCCCTTTCCTCCACTGTCCCTCCCTCTTCCACCCCTTCTCCCACCTGCCCTTCCCCTCCTTACTCCCTCCCTGTTTATGTCTTTGCCCCCTCCACATCCTCCTATCCCGACCGTCTCCCTCCACTCCCTCGCCTCTCCTTCCTGCTCCTCCTCCTATTCATTACTCTCCCCCTCCCCTGTCCCACCCTGCACCTGCCCCCTCTCTGCTGTAGCCTCTCTCAGGGTGTCCCTGATGCAGGGGGATATCACCTCCCCTGGGGACATGGCCCGCGCAATCCAAGGGGCTGACCTGATCTTCCACCTCGCCGGTGTCATCGACTTCCTGGGGCTCATTCCCGAGTCCCAAATCCTCTCCATCAACATACAAGGTAAGGCTGGGGGGTGGGAGGTGGGGGAGAGGTCAGGTGGTGGTCTGTCCTGCAATGTTCCCACTCGCCTTGACGTTCCCTCCGTCCTCGACGCCCCTTCTGCATCTCTCCATTCCACAGTGCCTCCTCTCTGACGAAGGGGTCTCGGCCCGAGATGTTGACTGTTTACTCTTTTCCATAGGTGCTGCCTGGCCTGCTGATATCCTCCGGCATTTTGTGTGTGCCTCTTCCGCCCTCCTCGTCACCCCTCCCCGAGCACTATTCCCTCCATCTATGTCCTTACTCCCCGATCCTTTGGCCCGAACAGCTCATCGTCTTGGGCTTTGTGCAGCTCTGCCAGAGGAACATCTACCATGGCAGTTCTGCCAGGGCCCATCTCTGCCAGGG
Source organism: Mobula birostris (assembly GCF_030028105.1). Lineage (NCBI taxonomy): Eukaryota > Metazoa > Chordata > Chondrichthyes > Myliobatiformes > Myliobatidae > Mobula > Mobula birostris. Next base: position 2,663,287 of record NC_092380.1, read on the forward strand.
AACCATGGGCAGCTCCGCCAGGGCCCAGCTCTGCCAGGGGACCATGGGCAGCTCATCAGGGCCTAGCTCTGCCAGGGGACCATGGACAGCCCATCAGGGCCCAGCTCTGCCAGGGAACCATGGACAGCCCCACCAGGGGACCATGAGTAGCTCCACCAGGGCCCAGCTTTGCTTGGTGGCTGTTGGTACTTCACCAGGGGGCTAGCTGCTGCTCTGCCAAAAACTACTTCCACTGGTGACCACAGAAAGCTCCACCAGGGGCCCAAGGGCAGCTCTGCCAGGGGACCATGGGTAGCTCCACCAGGGCCCAGCTCTGCCAGGGGCCCAAGGGCAGCTTCACCAGGGGGCTGCTTTTTCAGCAGACCACTAGCAGCCCCGCCAAGGTGCCATGGAAGACTGGCAGGAGGTCACTGGCAGCACCACCAGGGGTCGGAAAGGGGCAGCTCTGCCTGGGGACTGTGGACAGTTCTGCCAGGGGGCTGCAGGCAGCTCTGCAGGGACCCTGTTCCATCATAAGGCAGCTTCACCAGGGGGCCGTGGGCTGTTGCCCTGGGGTGGAGGGGAGGGAGAACTCCGCGAGGGGGCCAAGGGCAGCTCCCACAGGGGAGCCTGACATCGGCGGGGGGGGGGGGGGGTCTGCTGGAGAGACCGTGGCACCACTCTGACCTTGGTAACTTTGTGTCCACAGGGACCCAGACCGTGATTGATGCCTGTGTTCAGCACGATGTCCCGACCCTGGTCTACACCAGCAGCATGGAGGCAGTGGGGCCCAACTCCAAGGGGCAGCCGTTCCACAGGTGGGAGGCCAAGCCTGAGTCATTATCCTCCCCACCCCCCTCTCCCCACTCCCCACCCTCTCCCTCTCCTCACTCCCCACCCCCACTCTTCCCACTCCCCCACCCTCTCCTTCTCCCCCTCCTCTCCCTTACTCCCCTCTCACCTGCCACCCTGTTCCTTCCCACTCTCCACCTGCCCCCTCTCCCTGCCTCCATTTCCCCACCTCCTGCCTCATCTCCCTCTCCTTCCTCACTCCTGCCTCCTTTCTCTGTCCTATATCCTTCCCTTCCACCTCTCTCCCATTCCCACTCTGTCCTTGTCCCCCTCCCTCCCCCACTCGCCCTCCCCCACAGTATTTGAGTAGTCACTGTTGTCTCACCCCCAGAGGAGATGAGGACACGGTTTACGAATTTGCCCCTGCTTCAGTCTACGCAAGGTCAAAATTCCAGGCCGAAGGTCTTATCCGCGGTGCAAACGGGATGAAGGTGAGAGCGCGGGGGAGCGCAGGGAGCAGCCCGCTAAATCTGCACTGTTACAACGGCCCCTGACGGGGGAGACCCCCTCACCAACACTGGTATTAAACAAGGGTAATAGGGAGAGGGAGAGAGACTCCCTCTGTAACAGGGGTAATGGGGGAGAGACTCCCTCTGTAACAGGGCTAATGGGGGAGAGACTCCCTCTGTAACAGGGGTAATAGGGGAGAGACTCCCTCTGTAACAGGGGTAATTGGGGAGACTCCCTCTGTAACAGGGGTAATGGGGGAGAGACTCCCTCTGTAACAGGGCTAATGGGGGAGAGACTCCCTCTGTAACAGGGGTAATGGGGAGCGGGAGAGACTCCCTCTCTAACAGGGGTAATGGGGGAGAGACTCCCTCTGTAACAGGGGTAATGGGGGAGAGACTCCCTCTGTAACAGGGGTAATGGGGGAGAGACTCCCTCTGTAACAGGGGTAATGGGGAGAGGGAGAGACTCCCTCTGTAACAGGGGTAATGGGGGAGAGAGAGACTCCCTCTGTAACAGGGGTAATGGGGGAGAGACTCCCTCTGTAACAGGGGTAATGGGGGAGACTCCCTCTGTAACAGGGGTAATGGGGGAGAGACTCCCTCTGTAACAGGGGTAATGGGGAGAGGGAGAGACTCCCTCTGTAACAGGGGTAATGGGGAGAGGGAGAGACTCCCTCTGTAACAGGGGTAATGGGAGAGAGACTCTCTCTGTAACAGGGGTAATGAGGAGAGACTCCCCCTGTAACTGGGGTAATGGGGAGACTCCCTCTGGAACAGGGGATAATGGGGACACTCCCTCTGTAACTGGGCTAATGGGGGATAGAGAGACTCCCTCTGTAACAGGGCTAATGGGGGAGACTCCCTCTGTAACAGGGGTAATGGGGAGAGAAAGAGACTCCCTCAGTAACAAGGGTAATGGGGGGGGAGAGATCCCCCTGTAACTGGGGTAATGGGGGAGACTCCCTCTGTAACAGGGGATAATGGGGGACACTCTCTCTGTAACAGGGCTAATGGGGGAGAGAGAGACTCCCTCTTCAACAGGGTAATGGGGGAGAGACTCCCTCTGTAACTGGGGTAATGGGGAGAGACTCCCTCTGTAACGGGGTAATGGGGGAGACTCCCTCTGTAACAGGGGTAATGGGGTAGACACTCCCTCTTTAATTTGGGTATCTGATGGGGAGCATCACGTCATCTCGGCGAAGAGTCTCGACCCGGAATGCTGACCACCCATTTCTGTCCGGAGAAACTTCCTGATCGGCTGAGTTTGTCAACTCTTTGTGCATGGGACAAACCCGGGTTCCGTTCTCTGGAGCGGCAGAGTTTGGGGGAGACCCCAACAGAGGTTTATAAGATTATGAGAGGCATAGACAGAATAGACAGACGGAATCTTTGTCCCGTCAGGGCCGGAATGTCTAATACCAGAGAACATGCATGTAACGTGAGAGGGGGCAATTTCAAAGATGGGGGGGGGGGGGCAACTTTCTTCACAGAGAGCAGTGGGTGCTTGGAACGCGCGTCCGGGGTGGTGAAGGCTGATGTGGCGGAAGCTTTGAAGAGTCTCTGAGACAGATACGTGGATGCATATAGACTGGAGGGGTACGGACAGAGAAGAGTGGTTTAATTTGACCTCGCGGTTGCTACAGGCACTCTGTACCGAATGATTGCTCCTGTCTTGTATTGTTCTGTGGGCTATTATACGTTCAGTGGGCCAACCAAAGAATCTGTTTCCACATAGTCGCCATGCGCTAGTGGGGTGAGGGTGGGGAAGCGATTGTAGTTGCTATCGTATCGACCACCTCGTTCTGACTCCTCTCTCACCCCTTTCTTCACCTCCCACCTTCCCCTCCCCCCCTCCCTCTATCTCTCCCCACCCTCTCTTACCCCCCCCCCCCCACACACACACACAGACAGCGTCCGGGAAGACCCTTTTCACCCTGGCCCTGCGTCCGCTCGGTATCTACGGGGAAGGTGTCTTCCTCCTCCGCAACCTGGCTGAAAGAGCGTCCCTCTGCAGGGGGGCGCTCTTCCGTCTCTCCTCTGCGGACGCCCGCATGGGGTGTGCCTACGTGGGTGAGTCCGTGTCCGCGGCGGAGGGGTGAGGGACAGAGGGTATCTGGTGGGATAACAAGTAGCTGACGGGTCTCGCTGAGGATTCTGGTGGATCAGGAAGGGGTATTGGGAGAGGAAGGGTTCAATGGGTCTCTCTGAGGTGCAGGCAGAACAGGAGGGCTAGTAGCGAGGAGGGGCCGATAGGTCTTACTGGTGGCCGAGGTAAGGCAGGAGGGTTAGTAGAGAGAGAGGGCCGATAGGTTTCATTTTGGGCACAGGTGAAATGGAGGGGTCTAGGTAGTTGCAGAGGGAGTGAGTGGTACGCCTAGTAGGAGGAGGGAGGCAGAGTAGCCTCAGCACTCACCGGGGAGATGGATAATGGAGAACAAAGCCCCAGAATGGCTTGTCAGGACATCAGGCTGTAGTGCCTCTCTGAACTGGGGAGGGTTCTAGCAGAACATCAGAGGGGCAGAAAGGCCTAATCAGTATACTAGTGGAATGGAAGTGGGGGGAGGAGCAAAATGGCCTCTTAGGACGTTGGGGTAGCAGGTATCACCGGGGCCGAACTCCTGCAGGTAGATCAGGAGTTTAGCCGTCCTCAGTGGGGCGGAATGGCCTCTCGCGAACCGACAGAACGGAAAAAGGATAGCAAGAATTTGGGGGGCATAACGGCCTCTCTAATGGGGCAGGTCGGTGGTAGTGGCGGGGGAAGGCCTCAGCGCCCGGTGCAAGTAGAGCGGGATAGCACCTCTGGGACCCGATAGGCCTCCGTGTGGCTGTCCGGCTGAGGGAATGCGGGGGGCGGGGTGGGGGTGGTGGTGTGGAACTGAAAGGCTTTGGAGTGGCCGGCCGGGCTCTGACCTTCGCTCCACACCTCCGACCCCTCTCAGGAAACGTGGTCTGGATGCACCTGCTGGCAGCCCGCGCCCTGCGGGAGAAGCCCGGCCTGGTGGGCGGACAGGTCTACTATTGTTACGACGACTCCCCGGACAGGAGCTTCCTGGACTTCAACATGGAGTTTCTAGCGCCCTGCGGGGTGAAGTTGGTCGGCCAGCAGCGGCCCGTCCTCCCCTTCTTCCTGGTCTTCCTGCTGACTATCCTGGTTGAGCTCGTCGGCTTCTTCCTCCGCCCCTTCTGCACCTTTGCCCCCTCACTCAACCGCTACACCTTGCTCATGAGCTACTCAACCTTCACGGTGCGGACCAGCAAAGCCGCCCGTCACTTCGGCTACCGGCCGCTCTACACCTGGGAGCAATCCCGGGCGCGCACCATTAGCTGGCTGCAGAGCCTGCAGGGTCTCCATGAGCTCTGATCCGCTCCACGTTTTACCCATCTCCCTCGCAACCCCCATTTCCCTCAGTACTCTCCCCATGACTATTACTATTTACTAATAGTAATATTACTATTACTGTTTATTATTTCTAGTGCAACTGTAACGAAAACCAGTTTCCCCCGGGATCAATAAAGTACGACTATGACTATCCCATACTCCATCCTCTCTTCCTCTCCCTCACTCCCTTCCCCTGCCCCCTTCTCCCCGGTGGTGACTCGTCCCTCAGCGCTGAGTTGATTTTGGACCTGGAATTGGATTCTGTGGTCTGGCTGGACTTTAACACTACGAAAAAGACATTGTTCTCATCTCCATGAGCACCACGTCAATGATCTTCTGAGGCCATCTCCTTCTCCATTTCTCTTTCCCTCCCCATCCCTCCCCTTCCCACTCTCTCTCCCTCCATCCATCCATCCCTTCCTCTCTCCATCCCTCCCCTTCCCTCTCTCCAACCATCCATCCATCCCTTCCCCTCCCCTTCCCTCTCTCCCTCCATCCATCCATCCCTTCCCCTCTCCATCCCTCCCCCTTCCCTCTCTCCCTCCATCCATCCATCCCTTACCCTCTCCATCCCTCCCCTTCCCTCTCTTCCTCCATCTACCCATCCCTTCCCCTCCCCTTCCCTCCATCCATCCATCCCTTCCCCTCTCCTTCCCTCCTCTTCCCTCTCTCCCTCCATCCACCCATCCCTTCCCCTCCCCTTCCCTCTCTCCCTCCATCCATCCATCCCTTCCCCCTCCATCCCTCCCCTTCCCTCTCTCCCTCCATCCATCCATCCATCCCTTCCCCTCTCCATCCCTCCCCTTCCCTCTCTCCCTCCAACCATCCATCCCTTCCCCTCCCCTTCCCTCTCTCCCTCCAACCATCCATCCATCCCTTCCCCTCTCCATCCCTCCCCTTCCCTCTCTCCCTCCAACCATCCATCCATCCCTTCCCCTCTCCATCCCTCCCCTTCCCTCTCTCCCTCCAACCATCCATCCATCCCTTCCCCTCCCCTTCCATCTCTCCATCCAGCCATCCCTTTCTCTGCCCTCTCCATCGCTCTCTCCCACCCCTCTCCAGCTATTCCCCTCCATTTCCCATCTCCCACCCCGTATACATCTCCCACCGTATCTCCTCCATTCCCTCCGTATCCCGAGACCACAGCAGATATTCATTTGGCCGAGAAACAGTCGCGTTCTGAATACAGACTGGAAGCGCTGATCAGGTGAAGTTAAACGTGTTGTGTACAAGCAGCCAGTGTTGTCTACGGAACACAGGCCGGGCTGGCCGCTCGGAGGGTCTGGCCCGGTTATCCCTGAACCGCCGTCACCGGGTCAGGATATTTCCAGAACCGACGGCTGTTGCCACATCGAACACGGTTCGATTGATTGACGCCGGGTGTATTCGGAGTCAGCCCCCATAGTGTTAAGAGTGGGAGTCTGGGATCTCTGTGCCCAGAAACGTTCAGACCACCCGTGTGAATTACTTTTGTCCCAGCCAAGATGTTTGGGTACTCGGGTGTGTCCCACTGTAGATGTATAATGCCAAGGAAGTGCTGTTGCGTCGATATTGAACAGAACGATGCCACTGTGACTTTTGAAATTGTATTGCATCACCTCTGATCTCACAGGTATATTAAAAAGATGACATATACATGATTTTCGGAGACCCCAAACCAAGAGGGTCTTCAGGAGAGTCTGTTTGTTGTGATATCACAGGCTTTAGTCTCTCTCCGGTGACCCGGCTCAAAGTCACAACACTTCCTCCCTCCCTCTCTCCCACCCCCCGTCCCTCCCTCCCTCCCTCCGTCCGTCCGTCCCTCCCTCCCCCCTTCCGTCCGTCCCTCCCTCCCTCCCACCCCCCGTCCCTCCCTCCCCCCCCTCCGTCCGTCCGTCCCTCCCTCCCTCCCACCCCCCGTCCCTCCCTCCCTCCCCCCTTCCGTCCGTCCGTCCCTCCCTCCCTCCCTCCCTCCCACCCCCCGTCCCTCCCTCCCTCCCCCCTCCGTCCGTCCGTCCCTCCCTCCCTCCCTCCCTGCCCCCCCCTCCGTCCGTCCGTCCCTCCCTCCCTCCTTCCCCCCGTCCCTCCCTCCCTCCCTCCCACCCCCCGTCCCTCCCTCCCCCCCCTCCGTCCGTCCGTCCCTCCCTCCCTCCTTCCCCCCGTCCCTCCCTCCCTCCCCCTTCCGTCCGTCCGTCCCTCCCGTCCCTCCCTCCCCCCCCTCCGTCCGTCCGTCCATCCCTCCCTCCCCCCTTCCGTCCGTCCGTCCCTCCCTCCCTCCGTCCCACCCCCCGTCCCTCCCTCCCTCCCCCCCTCCGTCCGTCCGTCCCTCCCTCCCTCCCCCCCCCTCCGTCCGTCCGTCCCTCCCTCCCCCCTTCCGTCCGTCCGTCCCTCCCTCCCTTCCCCCCTCCGTCCGTCCGTCCCTCCCTCCCTCCCACCCCCCGTCCCTCCCTCCCTCCCCCCCTCCGTCCGTCCGTCCCTCCCTCCCTCCCACCCCCCGTCCCTCCCTCCCCCCCTCCGTCCGTCCGTCCCTCCCTCCCTCCCTCCCACCCACCCCCCGTCCCTCCCTCCCTCCCCCCTTCCGTCCGTCCGTCCCTCCCTCCCTCCCTCCCTCCCACCCCCCGTCCCTCCCTCCCTCCCCCCTCCGTCCGTCCGTCCGTCCCTCCCTCCCTCCCCCCCCGTCCGTCCGTCCCTCCCTCCCTCCCTCCCACCCCCCGTCCCTCCCTCCCCCCTTCCGTCCGTCCGTCCCTCCCTCCCTCCCCCCTTCCGTCCCTCCCTCCCTCCGTCCCACCCCCCCGTCCCTCCCTCCCTCCCCCCCTCCGTCCGTCCGTCACTCCCTCCCTCCCCCCCTCCGTCCGTCCGTCCCTCCCTCCCTCCCCCCCTCCGTCCGTCCGTCCCTCCCTCCCTTCCCCCCTCCGTCCGTCCGTCCCTCCCTCCCTCCCACCCCCCGTCCCTCCCTCCCTCCCCCCCTCCGTCCGTCCGTCCCTCCCTCCCTCCCACCCCCCGTCCCTCCCTCCCTCCCCCCTCCGTCCCTCCCTCCCTCCTTCCCCCCGTCCCTCCCTCCCTCCCCCCTTCCGTCCGTCCGTCCCTCCCTCCCTCCCTCCCACCCCCCGTCCCTCCCTCCCTCCCCCCTCCGTCCGTCCGTCCCTCCCTCCCTCCCTCCCACCCCCCCCGTCCCTCCCTCCCCCCCTCCGTCCGTCCGTCCCTCCCTCCCTTCCCCCTTCCGTCCGTCCGTCCCTCCCTCCGTCCCACCCCCCCGTCCCTCCCTCCCTCCCCCCCTCCGTCCGTCCGTCCCTCCCTCCCTCCTTCCCCCCGTCCCTCCCTCCCTCCCCCCTTCCGTCCGTCCGTCCGTCCCTCCCTCCCTCCCACCCCCCGTCCCTCCCTCCCTCCCCCCCCTCCGTCCGTCCGTCCCTCCCTCCCTCCCTCCCACCCCCCGTCCCTCCCTCCCTCCCCCCTTCCGTCCGTCCGTCCCTCCCTCCCTCCGTCCCACCCCCCCCGTCCTCCCTTCCCTTCCACTCACATGCCTTCCTTCATCCCTCTTCATCACTTTCTCCCCCTTCTGCTCACATCCCTTCCTTTACCCCCTCTTCTTCCATCCCTCTAATCTTCCCCACCCTCTCCTGCTCCTCACCTGTCATCGCTAATTCCATTCTTGTCTCTCTCCCCACCCCACCTCCTTCATCCCTCCCTCACTGCTCCAGTCCTCCATACTAACCTCCCATCTTTCTCTCCCTCCTCCTCACTTTCTGCCGCACCATCTCCCTCAGTACCTCTCCCCGCTCCCTCATCTGCCCCTCAACGTCCATCTCACCACCTCCCTCGCCATCTGCCCCCCCATCCTCTTCCTGCTCCACTTCCCTTTCCTATCTCCCTCCATTCCTCCCATCCCTCCCTCTATCTTGCTGTGGGATCCTGCTTTGCACAAATCGGGGTTTCCAACTCTGAGAGGGGACTTCAGATAGCGAGAGGGGCCATGCAGGGAGCGATGCTGAGAGTATACCCCTCCAGCGAGGCAATGAGGAGGAGGAATTTCTCACTGTGTTTATTCTGTGGGTTCGTCTGCTCCTGTTGAAGACTATGCAGATGAATTCGTGCTGGCGGAGACAAAAACCAGGAGGAAAGTAATGCAATATTCCGTGGGATTCCTGGGAATCTCCACCTGCATGGCCACTCAAAGTGGGGAGGCTCATTGCGGGTGAGACTCCCTGACACCATCTACTGTATTGAGAAACAGAAAGAGAGGGGCAACTCGGAAAATATCACAACCCATGTTATCCCTGCTGTGGAAAGCTCCCGGTCCAACCTCAGCCAAGTCGGGAGAGATTGGGAGCCCTTCGGCAGCAGAACAGAGTAAGATCGCGCAAAACATACTGGTCGGTCCCCAGGTTTGGAATCCCATGAGATGTGGATGGAGAGGGGGAACTGGCCAGTGTTAGTCCAAGGATTCCTTCATTTCGTGCTCAAGAGTTTTCAAAGATAGACACTTCCCGCCCTCCCTCCCCCCCCCCCCCCGGCCCCTGAGTCTTCCCAGGGTCCATCACTCGCTCAGGAGAGCAGAAGGGCAAGGAGGCTGGCAGCCTGGAGGAGGAGGATGCCCCTGACTTGCTCTGCCCCACTGAGGCACCGATTGAGAGCCACTATGGATGTAGTTCCTGGGGACACGAATGTGAGGTTCATCACGTTCTCCTGGATCCACTGGTGGAAGGCGGCCACTTTGGTGTAGACCCCGGGGCGATTAGGTCTTCCACAGCCTTCTCCAAAGCTCACAATGCCCACCTGCATCCAGGTCCCGTTGACAGGAAACATCAGGGGTCCGCCGGAGTCCCCCTGTGAGGGATGGGAATGTAGAGTGAGACCTAGAGGCAGTATTCCACACCATCCCATCACACACTCCCAGGGTCAGTCACAGAGTGAAGCTCCCTCCACACTGTCCCATCGCACAGTCCCGGGGTCAGACACAAAGTGAAGCTCCCTCCACACCGTCCCATCACACACTCCCGGGGTCAGACACAGAGTGAACCTCCCTCCACACCGTCCCATCACACACTCCCGGGGTCAGATACAGAGTGAACCTCCTTCCACACCGTCCCATCACACAGTCCCGGGGTCAGACACAGAGTGAAGCTCCCTCCACACCGTCCCATCGCACACTCCCGGGGTCAGACACAGAGTGAAACTCCCTCCACACCGTCCCATCGCACAGTCCCGGGGTCAGACACAAAGTGAAGCTCCCTCCACACCGTCCCATCACACACTCCCAGGGTCAGACACAGAGTGAATCTCCCTCCACACTGTCCCATCACACACTCCCGGGGTCAGACACAGAGTGAACCTCCCTCCACACTGTCCCATCGCACACTCCCGGGGTCAGACACAGAGTGAAGCTCCCTCAGCATCGCCCCACCACACACTGCTCACCTGACAGGTGTCCTTGTTTCCCTGGGGCACGCCAGCACACAGCATTTGGTCGGTGATTCTGTAGGGCTGCGAGAGGGGAGAGTTCCCATTGTTGTACATGGCATCACAGGTCCGGTGCCCAATCAGATTCACTGCGACTTCCTGCAGGGTCCCGGGATTGCTAAGACTCACTGTAGGGCAGGCGGCAGAGCGAGAGAGCTGGTCAGCAGAGCGACTGAACTCTGGGTCAAAAACCCACCCTTCCCTCAGGATTAAAGACCCCCCCCCCCACACACACAATTGCCTCACTATGTAGTTATTTGTAGAAGCATCCTGGGGAATGTGTCATTATTTACAGAGGGAGCCAAGGAGTGTACCGGTATTTACTGGGGGTCCCAGGGAGTGTGTCAGTATTTACAGGGGGTCCTGGGGAGTGTGTCAGTATTTACAGGGGGTCCCGGGGAGTCTGTCAGTATTTACAGGGGGTCCCAGGGAGTGTGTCAGAATTTACAGGGGGTCCCGGGGAGTGTGTCAGAATTTACAGGGGGTCCCGGGGAGTGTGTCAGTATTTACAGGGGTTCGGGGAATGTGTCTGTATTTACAGGGTGTCCCGGGGAGTGTGTCAGTATTTACAGGGGGTCCCGGGGAGTGTGTCAGTATTTACAGGGGTCCCGGGGAGTGTGTCAGTATTTACAGGGGTGCTGGGGAGTGTGTCTGTATTTACAGGGGTCCCGGGGAGTGTGTCTGTATTTACAGGGGGTCCCGGGGAGTGTGTCGGTATTTACAGGGGGTCCCGGGGAGTGTGTCAGTATTTACAGGGGGTCTTGGGGAGTGTGTCAGTATTTACAAGGGGTCCCGGGGAGTGTGTCAGAATGTACAGGGGGTCCCGGGGAGTGTGTCTGTATTTACAGGGTGTCCCGGGGAGTGTGTCAGTATTTACAGGGGGTCCTGGGGAGTGTGTCTGTATTTACAGGGGGTCCCGGGGAGTGTGTCTGTATTGTCAGGAACAAAGGTGATGAACTGAGAGCTTGGATACATACATGGAATTATGATGTAGTGGCCATTACAGAGACTTGGCTGGCACCAGGGCAGGAATGGATTCTCAATATTCCTGGATTTCAGTGCTTTAAAAGGGATAGAGAGGGCGGAAAAGGGGGAGGAGGTGTGGCATTACTGGTCAGGGATACTATTACAGCTACAGAAAGGGTGGGTAATGCAGCAGGATCCTCTTTTGAGTCAATATGGGTGGAAGTCAGGAACAGGAAGGGAGCAGTTACTTTATTGGTGGTATTCTATAGGCCCCCTGGTAGCAGCAGAGATACAGAGGAGCAGATTGGGAGGCAGATTTTGGAAAGGTGCAAAAATAACAGGGTTTGTTATCATGGGTGACTTTAACTTCCCTAATATTGATTGGCACCTGATTAGTTCCAAGAGTTTAGATGGGGCAGAATTTGTTAAGTGTGTCCAGGATGGATTCCTGTCACAGTATGTGGACAGGCCGACCAGGGGGAATGCCATACTAGATCTAGTACTAGGTAATGAACCGGGTCAGGCCACAGATCTCTCAGTGGGTGAGCATCTGGGGGACAGTGACCACTGCTCCCTGGCCTTTATAATTATCATGGAAAAGGATAGAATCAAAGAGGACAGGAAAATTTTTAATTGGGGAAAGGAAAATTATGAGGCTATAAGGCTAGAACTTGCGGGTGTGAATTGGGATGATGTTTTTGCAGGGAAATGTACTATGGACATGTGGTCGATGTTTAGAGATCTCTTGCGGGATGTAAGGGATAAATTTGTCCCGGTGAGGAAGATAAAGAATAGTAGGGTGAAGGAACCATGGGTGACAAGTGAGGTGGAAAATCTAGCCCAATGGAAGAAGGCAGCATACATGAAGTTTAGGAAGCAAGGATCAGATGGGTCTATTGAGGAATATAGGGAAGCAAGAAAGGAGCTTAAGAAGGGGCTGAGAAGAGCAAGAAGGGGGCATGAGAAGGCCTTGGTGAGTAGGGTAAAGAAAAACCCCAAGGCATTCTTCAATTATGTGAAGAAAAAAAGGATGACAGGAGTGAAGGTAGGACCAATTAGAGATAAAGGTGGGAAGATGTGCCTGGAGGCTGTAGAAGTGAGCGACGTCCTCAATGAATACTTCTCTTCGGTATTCACCAATGAGAGGGAACTTGATGATGGTGAGGACAATATGAGTGAGGTTGATGTTCTGGAGCATGCTAATATTAAGGGAGAGGACGTGTTGGAGTTGTTAAAATACATTAGGACAGATAAGTCCCTGGGGCCTGACGGAATATTCCCCAGGCTGCTCCACAAGGCGAGAGAAGAGATTGCTGAGCCTCTGGCTAGGATCTTTATGTCCTCGTTGTCCATGGGAATGGTACCGGAGGATTGGAGGGAGGTGAATGTTGTTCCCTTGTTCAAAAAAGATAGTAGGGATAGTCTGGGTAATTATAGACCAGTGAGCTTTACGTCTGTGGTGGGAAAGCTGTTGGAAAATATTCTTAGAGATAGGATGTATAGGCATTTAGAGAATCATGGTCTGATCAGGGTCAGTCAGCATGGCTTTGTGAAGGGCAGATCGTGTCTAACAAGCCTGGTAGAGTTCTTTGAGGAGGTGACCAGGCATATAGATGAGGGTAGTGCAGTGGGTGTGATCTATATGGATTTTAGTAAGGCATTTGACAAGGTTCCACATGGTAGGCTTATTCAGAAAGTTAGAAGGCATGGGATCCAGGGAATTTTGGCCAGGTGGATTCAGAATTGGCTTGCCTGCAGAAGGCAGAGGGTGGTGGTGGAGGGAGTGCATTCAGATTGGAGGATTGTGACTAGTGGTGTCCCACAAGGATCTGTTTTGGGACCTCTACTTTTCGTAATTTTTATTAACGACCTGGATGTCGGGGTAGAAGGGTGGGTTGGCAAGTTTGCAGACGACACAAAGATTAGTGGTGTTGTAGGTAGTGTAGAGGATTGTCAAAGATCGAGAGAGACATTGATAGGATGCAGAAGTGGGCTGAGAAGTGGCAGATGGAGTTCAACCCAGAGAAGTGTGAGGTGGTACACTTTGGAAGGACAAACTCCAAGGCAGAGTACAAAGTAAATGGCAGGATACTTGGTAGTGTGGAGGAGCAGAGGGATCTGGGGGTACATGTCCACAGATCCCTGAAAGTTGCCTCACAGGTGGATAGGGTAGTTAAGAAAGCTTATGGGATGTTAGCTTTCATAAGTCGAGGGATAGAGTTTAAGAGTCGCGATGTAATGATGCAGCTCTATAAAACTCTGGTTAGGCCACACTTGGAGTATTGTGTCCAGTTCTGGTCACCTCACTATAGGAAGGATGTGGAAGCATTGGAAAGGGTACAGAGGAGATTTACCAGGATGCTGCCTGGTTTAGAAAGTATGCATTGTGATCAGATATTAAGGGAACTAGGGCTTTACTCTTTGGAGAGAAGGAGGATGAGAGGAGACATGATAGAGGTGTACAAGATAATAAGAGGAATAGATAGAGTGGATAGCCAGCGCCTCTTCCCCAGGGCACCACTGCTCAATATAGAGGACATGGCTTTAAGGTAAGGGGTGGGAGGTTCAAGGGGGATATTAGAGGAAGGTTTTTTACTCAGAGAGTGGTTGGTGCGTGGAATACACTGCCTGAGTCAGTGGTGGAGGCAGATACATTAGTGAAGTTTAAGAGACTACTAGACAGGTATATGGAGGAATCTAAGGTGGGGGCTTATATGGGAGGCAGGATTTGAGGGTCGGCACAACATTGTGGGCCGAAGGGCCTGTACTGTGCTGTACTATTCTATGTTCTATGTTCTTAACAAGGGGTCTTGGGGAGTGTGTCTGTATTTACAGGGGGTACCGGGGAGTGTGTCTGTATTTACAGGTGGTCCTGGGGAGTGTGTCAGTATTAACATGGGGTCCCGGGGAGTGTGTCAGTATTTACAGGGGTGCTGGGGAGTGTGTCTGTATTTACAGGTGGTCCTGGGGAGTGTGTCAGTATTAACATGGGGTCCTGGGGAGTGTGTCGGTATTTACAGAGGGTCCCGGGGAGCATGTCGGTATTCGCAGGGGTCCCGGGAGTTTGTCGGTATTTACAGGTGGTCCTGGGGAGTGCGTCGGTATCTACCGGGTTCCCAGAGAGCGTGTCGGTATTTACAGCGTGCCCTGGTGTTTTTTACACTTTACCTGGTCCCAGAGAAAAGGGGAGAGGACGGTGTGTCCGACGCCCGGTCGAGGCCGTGGGGTGGCGAAGGACAGTCCCAGAGGGAGGAAGAGGGCCGTTTGTCAACGCATGGAGTACCGAACTAATTTCTTACCACTTTCCCTGACGTGTCCCCAGCCGGTGACGTAATAGCCAGGACCACAGGTGAACTTGTAGGTGCTGCTGGGGAGGCAGATGGGGATGATATACTCGGAGAGGGGTATTGAACGGGGAAGTCTCAATAAAGCAATGTCATAACCCTCTTCAGTTATCGTGTATCTACTGTGTTTCCGAACGTAGACGATCCTCGAGAAAGTTTCGTGTCTGTTGATTCCATTCTGCTGATATCTCCCGAAGTACAGCAGATAACGGTGCAGCTGAGTACTGAGCGATGGGAAGAAAGATGTTTCCCAACAGTTAGAAATGCAGCAAATATCCCTCCATCTCCATCCCGGGGTCAGACAGAGTGAATCTCCCTCCACACCATCCCATCGCACACTCCCGGGGTCAGACACAGAGTGAATCGCCCTCCACACCGTCCCATCACACACTCCCGGGGTCAGACACTGAGTGAAGCTCCCTCCACACCGTCCCATCACACACTCCCGGGGTCAGACACAGAGTGAATCTCCCTCCACACCGTCCCATCACATACCCCCGGGGTCAGACACAGAGTGAAGCTCCCTCCACACCGTCCCATCACACACTCCCGGGGTCAGACACTGAGTGAAGCTCCCTCCACACCGTCCCATCACACACCCCCGGGGTCAGACACAGAGTGAAGCTCCCTCCACACCGTCCCATCACACACTCCCGGGGTCAGACACTGAGTGAAGCTCCCTCCACACCGTCCAATGCGACATGAACTACACGGTGATCTTGTTGACACTTGGGGATGATCAGTGAGACATGCGTGACCCCTACCGTTCCATACAATGTGCTGCCGTTAAGACCCATTCTGGGGAAATGAGTGTGCCTCCGCAAACGTGTTTGTTGTCTAAATGAATGCTGACTTGCCAAGGCCAATCTCCCTCTATCGCGTCCGTCCCCCCCACGATCCGATTTCTGATCACACGACGCCCACAGGCTGAAAAAGCAAGAGAGAACCAATTAATGTCATGTAACCCACGGCAACGTCACCTCCTAACCGCGGGACTGGGTATCCGACACACCGCCCTCTCCCTCCCCGGGACTGGACATCGGACGGACTGCCCTCTCCCTCCCCGGGACTGGACATCGGACAGACTGCCCTCTCCCTCCCCGGGACTGGGTATCCGACACACCGCCCTCTCCCTCCCCGGGACTGGACATCGGACAGACTGCCCTCTCCCTCCCCGGGACTGGGTATCCGACACACCGCCCTCTCCCTCCCCGGGACTGGGTATCCGACACACCGCCCTCTCCCTCCCCGGGACTGGGCATCGGACACACCGCCCTCTCCCTCCCCGGGACTGGGTATCCGACACACCGCCCTCTCCCTCCCCGGGACTGGACATCGGACAGACTGCCCTCTCCCTCCCCGGGACTGGGTATCCGACACACCGCCCTCTCCCTCCCCGGGACTGGACATCGGACAGACTGCCCTCTCCCTCCCCGGGACTGGGTATCCGACACACCGCCCTCTCCCTCCCCGGGACTGGGTATCCGACACACCGCCCTCTCCCTCCCCGGGACTGGGCATCGGACACACCGCCCTCTCCCTCCCCGGGACTGGGTATCCGACACACCGCCCTCTCCCTCCCCGGGACTGGACATCGGACAGACTGCCCTCTCCCTCCCCGGGACTGGGTATCCGACACACCGCCCTCTCCCTCCCCGGGTCTGGACATCAGACACACCGCCCTCTCCCGCCCCGGGGCTGGGCGTCGGACAGACCGCCCTCTCCCTCCCCGGGGCTGGGTATCCGACACACCGCTCTCTCCCTTCCCGGGGCTGGGCGTCGGACACGCCGCCCTTTCCCTCCCCGTGACTGGACATCGGTCAGACCGCCCTCTCCCTCCCCGGGGCTGGGCGTCGACCACATTGTCATCTCTCATCCCATCGTCCCCTTTGGGACCTTGGATCAGACACACGGGACTGGGCATTGCACGCATCTGTTTCCCCTCCTCACTGGGATCAGGGTGCACTGAACTAACTTTGCTGCGGTTAGCGTATACGGTGACCTAGTTCTGATAAGTCAATATCTACTGGGAGCTTTACAATGACTCCTCTTTCCTGGGACCAGGGTGCCAGTTTGCTTACTGCAGTTTCTGTTGGGATCCCTGTCTGCTGGAACCAGGGTCTACTGGGATCCCTGTCTGCTGGGACAAGGGTATATTGGGACTCCTATCTGCTGGGACTAGAGTGCACTGGGGAGCACCTCTGCTGGGATCAGGGTTTAGTAGTCACCATCTACTGGGATCTGCCTGCTGGGACTGGAATGTATTAGGGCACTACTCTGCTGGGATCAGGAAGCTGTGGGTTGGCACTCTGCTGAGAATGCGTGTACTGGTTTCCCAGCCTGGTGGGATTGGCAGGCTGTGAGGTACCACTGCTGGAATTGCTGTGTACTGGAACCTGCGTGGAGATGTCTGACCTAACATCACTGCCATGAGTACAATGACAGGCCTGCTACTTACAGGCAGTCGTCTCTACCTATGTGAGGGTGAGCAGATCCCAGCGTGTGCTGGGATGGCAGAGTGGGTGTGGGGAGAGTTTCTGGGTGTGAGGGGAGCTGGTGTTTTGCCACAAGGAAGTGATTCTCTATCAGCTGGGCACATTCCACTTGTCAAACATTCCTGGGTAATTGTGGACAGAAGCGGCCAGATCCGAAGTCAATTCCGGTTTTGAGGAAGGGTAGAAACCAGAGAATCTCCTTCCCTCCTCTCCCCCTCCCACAGCGTTACCTCCTCACCCCCTCCCACAGCATTACCTCCTTACCCCCTCTCACAGCATTCCCTCCTCATCCCTCCCACAGAGTTCCCTCCTCACCCCCAACACTGTTCTCTCCTCACCCCCTCACAAAGCTCCCTCTTCACCCCCTCCCATGGCATTCCTTCCCCATCCCCATCCCTCAGCGCTCCCTCTCAACCCGTCCCAAACTGCTCCCTCACCCCCACACTACTCCCTCCTCACCCCCTCCCACAGCATTCACTCCTCACCCCCACTCACACAGCTCCCTCCTCACTACCCCTCTCAAAGCCAGGAGGACATCTTCGAGGGTTAACCCGTCTCCCCACACAACTTCGAAGCGGGAAACTCCGTGTGAGCCCGTCGGGATCTCGTTGGAACTTACGGAATTGTGCTTCCCCCGTCGGTAAACCTGAAAGAGAGAAATTCCATGAGTCTGACCACACTCTGGACTGTGGTGGGAGATTAACAGATTCACCAGAGAGGGGACCTCTTCTGCCCGAGCGATCACACCCTCGGATGCATTACGTGCAAGAACAAAGTTTACCAAAATGCAGTGGGTCACAGGACTTCACGCAGGGACCTACTGTGTCCATTGTCACTCATTCTGTTATTGGAAAGACATTGCCGAGCTGGAACTGGTGCACAAGAGATTTATGAGAATTCCGCCTGGACTCGACAGTTTCCATTTCAGGGAGAGTTTTGCCACAATTGATCTTTATTCCATAATTCTGATGAACAGTATCACGCCATTCGGCCCATCCAGACTGCCCCACCATTCCTTCATGGCTGATTTATTTTGCCCCTCAGCCCCATTCTCGTGCCTTCTCCCCATAACCTTTGATGCCCTGGTTAATCAGGAACCTATCAACCACTACTTTAAATAGGTAAGTTCAACACAGATTCATTATCCTCCAATGAAAGAAATCCCCCCTCGTCTCTGTTCTAAAGGAGCGCCTGTGTATTCTCAGGCTCTTCCCTCTGGTCCATTCTCTCCCAGTATTGGAAACATGCTGTCCACGTCCACTCCAGGCCTTTCAATATTCAGCAGCTTTCAATGACATCCACCACCCCACCCCCCCATCATTCTTCTGAACTCCA
This sequence comes from Mobula birostris, assembly GCF_030028105.1. Lineage (NCBI taxonomy): Eukaryota > Metazoa > Chordata > Chondrichthyes > Myliobatiformes > Myliobatidae > Mobula > Mobula birostris. The sequence continues at coordinate 2,681,522 of NC_092380.1, forward strand.
GTGAGCACAGGCACAGAGCCATCAAGAGCTCCTTATAGCATAACCCCGTCACTCCCAGAATCATTCTCCTGAACTCCCTCCGGACTCTCTCCAATGCCACTACATCCTTTCTTAGATCAGGGGCTCAAAACCGCTGGTAATATTCCTCTTACAGCATTGGCCCTCTGGAAATTGCCTACTTCACCATTCAGTAAGATGATGAATTATCACTCCGCATCCCTGTCTCTTTCCCCAGAGCCCTTAATTCCCCTGCTGTGCAAAAATCTGTCCAACTCTGGCTGAATGACGTAGCCGTCCGATGGTGTTAGTGGCATCAGCACTGGAGTTTGAGATGGATGGTCCTGAGTTCGAATCTGGCTGCATCCCACCTGGGCAGCCGCAGTACCTGCAGGGAAGAAAGGCCTGGCAATCTATTTCCATATCTTGCCACGAAAACACAATAAAAACAACAGCCTCTACTGCCTCCCTGGGCATAGAATTCCACAGAGTCACGATTCTGTGGGAAAAGCAGTTTCTCCTCATTTCCATTCTAAGTCTATTCCCTGCATTCTAGTTTCACTGGTACTTTGCTGCCTCTGTCTCATCTGAACACGAGAAAATCTGTGGATGCCAGAAATCCAAAGCAACACACACAAAGTGCTGGAGGAACTCAGCAGGTCAGGCAGCATCTGTGGAAATGAATGCACAGTTGACATTTCGGGCCGAGATCCTTCGTCAGGATTATCTTAACTGTCTCTTTTATATGTTTCTCTAAGATCCCCTCTCATTCTTTGGAATTCCAATGATGACAGTCCCAGCCAACTCAATCTCCTCATTGGTTAACCCCCTCATTTCCAGAATTAACCTGGTGAAACTCCCATGCTCGGCCTTCAAAGCCAGTATATCCTTCCTCAAATAGGGAGACTAGAACCACACGCAGTACTCCAGGTGCGGCCTCACCAGTACCCTGTCCAGTTGCAGTGTAACTCCTGAATAAAATAAATATTTATCAAAGGGGATTAGAATCAGAATCCAGTTATTATCACTGATATACGTTGTGAAATTTATGTTGTGGCAGCTACATTAAGAAATATATACGAGGGGTGATTGATAAGTTCGTGGCCTAATGTAGAAGGAGATGAGTTATTAACTTCAAACTTTCACTCAAAGAGTTGAACTGCACGTGCGTGTAACAACAGCTGTATAACTCATCGTCTTCTACCTCAGGCCACGAACTTATCAATCACCCCTGCTGTGGACCACCTGAAGGTCCAAAACGCACTCGTTACATGCATGTGCAGTTCAACTCTTTGAGTGATAATGCAGAAAGTTTGAAGTTAATAACTTCATCTCCTTCTACCTTAGGCCACAAACTTATCAATCACCCTCGTAAAACATAGATAAAAAAGTGCCAGGGGAGAGCAAAGCAATGAGGTGGTCTTCATGGATTGAAAAGGCAGCGTGTTGGGACAAGAGGCGAAGGTCGGACTGGTTATGCCCACTGCTCTGCTGCGCTTGCTCGGCTCGGCACTGAACTGAGGCTGAGGCTGCGGCCTGCTGCGGGCTTCGTATCTGAACCCTATTCGCTTACTTTTATAATTTACATGATTTTTTTTTTCTCTCTGCACATCGGGCATTTAATGGTGTTTTTTTTCTTTTATGGGTTCTTTTGGGTCTCTTTGTTTGTGGCTGCCTGTAAGGGGATGAATCTCAAGGTTGTATAATGTAAACATACTTTGATAATAAATGTACTTTGAGCTTTTGGGTTCATGAAATCTGATGGGGGAGGGAAAGAAGCTGTTCCTAAAATGTGGAGTGTGGGTCTTCAGGGTTCTGTACCTCCTCCCTGATGGTCTATCCATTTTAAGCCCACTCCATTGCCTGATTTTTAGTATTGGAGATTTTATTACAAATTAATTATATATAAAAAAGCATCTAGTGCTTTCCCAACGCATATGATGCATAAACTCTTCTGGAGCTTCCAGCCAGATCCATGTGTTGATTTTGACTGACGTTAAGACTCTGCCATCTTCTTCAGGGATGATGCCTGGGCATGCCTAGTCCGGTGGTATTTATACCCCCAGAGTCAGTCCCTCCTGATTGGTTAGTCCTCATCCAATCAGGTTTCTGCACCCATCAGGATCCCACCCATCCATCCAGTATCCTCTTTGACTTTCTACCATCAGGCAGGAGACTAGGTTGCCCAAAAGAAACGAGGATCAGGATCAGAAGCAGTTTCTTTCTCCAGGGCATTAGGCTTCTGAACTCCCTGTTGCATCATATTCGAAGTGTTGCCGGTTAATCTGTTTCACACCTTACAATATTTAACATTAATGCACTTTAGTTTGTTATTTATGTGATTCATCTGTAGATTTTATCCTTACCTTCATAAGTTATCGTGTGTTATATGTGCCTCTGTGTTTCACACCCTGGTTTGAGGAAATATTGTCTAAATACATGTATATAGTTAACTCACAATTATCTTGACCTGAAGACACGGGAGTCTGATATGTGAGCCTAATTTCATGTTTGCTTTAAGCCAGGCGCACATTATCACGTGGTAGTGTGATGATGTATCCAATTCATTTATTTCTACGTTTGTTGTTGTTCCTCTCCATGCACAGGGGAGGCAACCTTGGCATATGTTGGCATTTGTCTGTTCTTTATGAGGCCGAGTTGCCAGCTCGACGCTCAACCCAGCACGGGTGGAAAGCGTGCACGGAGCCGGCCGGACTCGAACCTGCGACCGCTCACCTCAAAGTCTGGTGCGGAAGCCACTACAACGCCGGCCGGTTATTTATACATATAACCCATAATTAATTGTTTAAACAAACAAGAATGCTTAATCAAACAATATATTTACAACAGTACTCAAATATTACTGAAATATTAAATACACAGCAATCACCCCAACCAAATCAGGCCCTCAAACAACAGGAATTCTGCAGATGCTGGAAATTCAAGCAACACACATCAAAGTTGCTAGTGAACGTAGCAGGCCAGGCAGCATCTCTAGGAAGAGGTACAGTCGACGTTTCAGGCCGAGACCCTTCGTCAGGACGTCGGCCTAAAATGTCGACTGTACCTCTTCCTAGAGATGCTGCCTGGCCTGCTACAAATCAGGCCCTCGTCTCTCTAGTACCATTGGGAGGGAGGCACAGAAGCTTCCAGTTCCACGCTACCAGGCTGAGGAACAGTTAGGGTCTGTTATTAGAGTTATCATACCATTAGGCTCCTGAACCAATGTGGAAAACTACACTTTCCACGAATCTGAATTGATTCCATGACCTACCGACTCACTTTACAGAGAACATAGAACATAGAATAGTACAGCACAGTACAGGCCCTTCAGCCCACAATGTTGTGCCGAACTTTAAACCCTGCCTCCAATATAACCCTCTACCTTAAATTCCTCCATATACCTGTCTAGTAGTCTCTTAAACTTCACGAGCGTATCTGCCTCCACCACTGACTCAGGCAGTGCATTCCACGCACCAACCACTCCCTTTCAAAAACTCTTTCCAGCTACTCTGGGTAGTCTTCGTGGAGGGACCAGAAATAGAAAAGATGAGCAATTCCAACTTCCAGGGTGTCAACTTCTCTGACAGTCTAGCCTGGACAAAACATATCGATGCAGCTACAAAGAAGGGCACAACAGCAGCTATATTTCATTTGGAGTTTGAGGAGATTTGGTTTGTCACTAAAACACTTGTAAATTTCTACGGGTGTACCATGAAGAGCATTCTAACTGGCTGCATCACCGTCCGGTATTGGAGGGAGGGAGGGGGCTACTGCAGAGGATCAAAATAAGCTGCAGAGAGTTGTAAACTCAGTCAGCTCCATCATGGGTACTAGCCTCCACAGTGCCCAGGATATTTTCAAGGAGTAGTGCTTCTAAAATGAGGGATCAGAAGTGGAAAGAATGAGCAACTTCAAGTTCCTGGCTCCATCCATCATCTCCTAAGGTCACGTATTGTTGTCATGGCTACCATCAGGAAGGAGGTACAGAAGTCTGAAGGCACTCACTCAGTGATTCTTTCCCTCTGCCCTCTGATTTCTGAATGGACATTGAACCCATGAATACTACCTCACTACTTTTTTATTTCTATTTTTGTTTTTTATTTAATTTAACTATTTTATGTATAGAAAAATATTTTTAAATGTTACACATAACACGTAATACATTATTATTATATATTGCGTTGTCCTGCTGCTGCAAAGACAACACATTTCATTACATATGCCAGCAGAAGGTCCCGATGGACTACCTGGTAAGGCTCCGAAAATCTGGCTGGAGTACTCAAGGACATTTTCAACATCTCACTGCTACAGGTGGAAGTTCCCACTTGCTTCAAAAAGGCAACAATTACACCAGTGCCTAAGAAGAATAATGTGAGCTGTTTTAATGACTATCGCCTGGCAGCACTCACATCGACAGTGATGAAATGCTTTGAGAGGTTGGTCATGACTAGACTGAACTCCTGCCTCAGCAAGGACCTGGACCCATTGCAATTTGCCTATCGCCACAATAGGTCAACAGCAGACGCAATCTCACTGGCTCTCCACATGGCTTTAGACCACCTGGACAATGCAAACACCTACGTCAGGATGCTGTTCATCGACTGTAGCTCAGATTTAATACCATCATTCCCACAATCCTGATTGAGCAGTTGCAGAACCTGGGCCTCTGTACATCCCTCTGTAAATGGATCCTCAATTTCCGAACTGGAAGACCAGAATCTGTGCGGATTGGTGACAATATCTTCTCCTCACTGACAATCAACACTGGTGCACCTCAGGGGCGTGTGCTTATCTCACTGCTCTACTCTCTATATACACATGACTGTGTGGCTAGGCACAGCTCAAATACCATCTGTAAATTTGCTGATGATACAACCATTGTTGGTAGAATCTCAGGTGGTGACGAGGGGGCGTGAGATATGCCAACTAGTGGAGTGGTGCCGCAGCAACAACCTGGTACTCAACATCAGTAAGGTGAAAGAGCTGATTGTGGACTTCAGGAAGGGTAAGATGAAGGAACACATAACAATCCTCATAGCGGGATCAGAAGTGGAGAGAACAAACAGTTTCAAGTTTCTGGGTGTCAAGATCTCTGAGGACCTAACCTGGTCCCAACATATCGATGCAGTTATAAAGGACAGAGCAGCTAAACTTCATTAGGAATTTGAAGAGATTTGGTGTGTCAACAAATACACTCAAAAGCTTGTATAGATGTACCATGGAGAGCATTCTGACAGGCACACACTCAGCAATTCAGGAACAGCTTCTTCCCCTCTGCCATCCGATCCCTACATGGTCATTGAATCCTTGGACACTGCCTCACTATTTTAATATATATTATTTCTGTTTTTAGCACAATTTGTAATCTATTCAACATACGTATACTGTAATTTATTTATTTGTTTATTTATTATTATTTTATTTTGTTTTTTTTTCGTCTATATTATGCATTGTATTGAACTGCTGCTGCTAAGTTAACAAATTTCACGTCACGTGCCGGTGATAATAAACCTGATTCTGTCTCTGAACCTCACATATCTCCTACATCCATGTGCTAAGAGTAAGTATATAGTTTCCTCTTCACTTGTTTTCTGTGTGTCCTGCGCATACCCAGTATGCGGAGATTCGCCCAAATATCCATCTAATGTGGACAAAGACACTTTTAAAAACACCTAGTGTGGACGTTTTTACTCGAAACTGGCGTTTTCAAAATTATCTGGCGTAGCGTAGATGTATACATAGTATGGGCATATCTGCTTCCACCACCACCTCTGGCACTACATTCCAGGCTCTCTCTACTCTCCACCAAGAATGGAAATGAGGAGCAATTTCTTCAGGCAGAAAGTGGAGAATCTGTGGAATTCATTGCCACAGGTCAATTTAACTATTTAACTGTTTATGGTTCTATTACTATTTATTATTTATGGTGCAACTGTAACAAAAACAAATTTCCCACGGGATCAATAAAGTATGACTATGACTATGACTGACTATGACTATGACTAAGCCATTGTGCGTATTTAAATGTAATCCTCTCACCGTTTGCTTGTAATGAGTTAGCTGTTACTGTGAATAAAAGCTAACAGCAACATAACTCAACAATTCATGGGAGTAGTGATTTCCAATAAATAGATATGTCCAGGGAAAATATGATTTGGTTAAACATAAACATAAAGTTTTAATGTTCCTTCTAAAGGAAATCCGAGGCAATTACTGTACAAACTCTAACACACGTGGAAATTTGCCAGAAAATAATAATTTAACTCACACCAGTATAAACTTTGATTGGAATTGTATTGACAAAGTATTTTAAGCCATAACAGATAAAATAACATGACAAAATAAAGGACCTATATATATTTAAAGGGTAGCCCTTTTCTTTATTTTGTATATAATCAGTCTATAATGTGCACATAATCGTTGGAGCTCATTGTTGAGTAATCAATCCAGTTTGCTTCACTCCATTTACTCACGGTACTGAAAAAGAGCAGTAGAAGAGCAGCAAAGAGAAAAAAAATAGATGGGGTACGAGGGGGAGGGGGAGATGGCATGAACACCGACTTCTCTAACTTCCGCTAATGCCCCACCTTCCCCTCGTACCTCATCTGTTGCTTATTTTTATGCACACATTCTTTCTCTCTCTATCCTTTTTCTCCCTCTGTCCCTCTGACTATACCCCTTGCCCATCCTCTGGGTTCCCCCCCGACCCCTTGTCTTTCTTCCCGGATCTCCTGTCCCATGATCCTCTTGTATCCCTTTTGCCAATCACCTGTCCAGCTCTTGCCTCCATCCCTCCCCCTCCTGTCTTCTCCTATCATTTTGGATCTCCCCCTCTCCCTCCCACTTTCAAATCTCTTACTAGCTCTTCCTTCAGTTAGTCCTGACGAAGGGTCTCGGCCTGAAACGTCGACTGTACCTCTTCCTAGAGATGCTGCCTGGCCTGCTGCATTCACCAGCAACTTTGATGTGTGTTATCTGTCCTTTCAGATGGATTCTGTGAGTGTTTCACTATGTTCTTCTGCAAAGTTCATCGTCTGTTTCTATTTTCCTTCTTTCTGCTTCTTCAAAATGGCCGTCCTGCTCTTTTCCTACACTCTCTCCACAAAATGGCTACCCTGCTCTTTTTCAATGCACTCTCCACAAAATGGTAACCTGCTCTTTTTCAACATTTTCTCTAGAATGTTCCCAAGACAAATCCCATTGGCTAATTCAACAAGCCTAACTTATCAATCGACTGATTTTTTTTATTTTAGGTGTTCAATTGTATAATATAATTAAAGGAATGCTTGTTGCATTTTGAGAAAACAACATAACTGTATAAATAAAATAAAGCATGGTCTCCAGGGTATCACATAAGGCAGAGGTTGATAGGTACTTGATTAGTCAGGGCACAAAAGGATATGGGCAGAAGGCAGGAGATTGGGGCTGAGAGGGAAATGGATCAGCCATGATGAAATGGCAGAGCAGACTCGATGGGCCAAATGGCCTAATTTTGCTCCTGTATCTTATGGTCTTACTATGGGGAGTGTTGGGCACAATATACCCTGGAGACATATGGCACAAATACAGACCATTGCCCAACTTGTCCACGCTGGCCGTGTTGCCCAGTGAGCTGGTCCCACCTCCCCATGTTTAGTCCATAGACTCCCAATCCTCTCCTTGTCCATCTGCTGATCTACAGGGCAGGACATGGTTTTTAAATGTTGCTAGTGTGGCCGCCTCAACCAGCATTTCTGGCCGCTCGTTTCACCTCCTCTGTGAAGAAGATGCTCCTGGTGTCTCTCACCTCTGAGGTTAAACCTGTTCCCTCTTGTTTTAAAGCAGCCCCCTCCCTGGGAGAAAAAAGACTATGTACTTTTACCTTGTCTATGCCTCGTGATCTTATATACCTCTGTCAGGTCACCTGCCCCCTCAATCTCCTACATTCCAGGGAATAAACTGTGACGGGGTCCTGAATTACCCCTATGAACTGTGCTTTTGAAAAGAGAGAGAGAGAGACAGAGAGAGAGAGAGAGTTATTTAACACCGACATGTTGTTTTGAAAAGAGAGAGAGAGATGAAGACTAACTGTTGGACTATCACTTTAAGGCACTGGAAGTAACTTTTGGATTCCTGCTGAGTTGGAGTTGGAGATGGCACTGAGCAGATTGTAAGTTTCTATGGTGACCGAAGGCGGCGTTATTTAATGGACACTCAATGTTATGATTTTCGGTGGGTTGTTGACACTTCTCAAGGACTTTTGCCTGCTTGCATTTCTTCACAGAGAGAGGAAGGAGGAGTTATTTGAATGACAGTTGATGCTCAGTACGGGAAGATAAAATAGGAGGTCAGATGATAGATCTCGGACACATGATCTGGACACTGAATGAGCATTGTTGTGCCCGCAGAGAAAGTGGGTTTTGGAGGATTGATCAGGCAGATCGATCAGTCGCTCTTGCAATGGAAAGAGGAAAGGGGTGACTGGTGGGGAGTTGTCCATGTGTCCACCCTCGTCTGGGGGAATAGCTCCACCACAGAAAACCGGTCCCCTTTGTTAAAGTCACTGTCGGTGACTTTGAAAGGATTTCGGAAGGACAACAAGGAGATTGACGGCATCAGTTCACCTGAAGACTCAAATCTCTCCCTCTCTCTCTCTCCATCACTACTCAACCAAATACCATGAACTGAACTGAACTTTACTCATCATCGTAAGACCATCTTTTCACCTCTAGACTTAAAGAAGCTTGGTTTTTCATACATATATTTCCACACTTACTGACATACTTACTTATATATATATAATCATTGCTAACCTGTTTGATTTATCTACATTTATATTGCTGTATTGTAGTTACTAATAAATATTATTAGTTTATAGCAATACTGGACTCCAAAGTGTTTTCCATCTCTGCTGGTTCTTTATTCCCATCACGGGGTTCGTGACAAAACTAAATTGGTCACTAGTCTTGTATACCACGTATACGCTTCAATTCATTACTCAGTGCATTGAGAGAGTACCAGGTAAAACAATAACAGAACACAGAATAGAGTGTTACAGCTCCAGAGAAAGGGCAGTGCAGGCTGACAATAAGGTGCAAAGGCCACGACGAGGTAGATTGTGAGGGCAAGAGTCCATTGGGGGACAGTTCAGTCTAGTTAACGATGGAGTCTGGCCCTACGTCCCTGTCCGGAGTGTGGAAACGGTTAAGTCCAGACAACAGGGCTCTGGTGAATCTGTACAAGCCAATCCCCTGTACAGGGGATATACAACGGATCACAGAAACATTGATGAACTCCAAGCATACCATCAGCTTCAGATGACGACGGAGACAGGAGGTAATTGATGGCCGATGATCCACTGGGAGCAAAGGGCCCAGGTTAGAAGTTTAGCAGGAGGGTGGAAGCTGTCCTTGAGGCTGGTGGTAATCTCCGCAGTGCATAGGACGGCTTCAAGGAGCGATGCCTCAAAGGGGCGACACCCATCATTAAGGACCCCCACCACCCAAGTTAGACCTTGCTCCCATTGCGACCGTCAGGAAGGAGGTACGGAAGCCCGAAGACACACGCTCCGTTCTAGAACAACCTCTTCCCCTCTGCCATCCGCTTTCTGAATGGACATTGAAACCATGAGCACTACTAATTTTTTATTTCTATTTTTGCACTACTTATTTAGTTTAACTATTTAATATATACTATATATATTTACTGTAATTCAGTTTTTTTTTGTTTCTCTCTATTATCATGTATTGCAATGTACTGCTGCCGTAAAGTTAACAAATTTCATGGCCTATGCTGATAATTTTAAACCTGATTCTGATTTTGATTTAGCTGCCCGTTATGTGCTGGCGTTTCAGGCAGCAATGAAGGTCCTCCGTCTCTGGTGGTGTTCATCGAGACCGTAGCTTCCTATCGGTCCTCACTACTGTCAGTCATGCAAGTCCCGGGTGGAGACTCAGGAATACCGTCACACTCAGATGTAGAAGGATTCTTCATTGCTGTTTCAGTAACAGTTTTGTTTGACTGGTCAGGGTTGTTATCCCCGAGCTGAACCCCCGAACCAGGAGGACCAGTGAACCACTCTTAGTCTGGCCTCTACCCTTTGACCTGTTTGGCATGGGCGACCCTACCAAGAGCCAAAGCATAAAGCCCTGACTCCAGCCAACGTAACTCTCTGGGTCATTGAGGCACGCAAGCTACCAAACCCTACAATGAGGTTGTGGTCTTCTTGGAGGCTGGTGTACATGCTTTCAGGACGTCCCAGTACGTGATTCCTGCAATGCAGCCTGCAGTATCCAGAAAGCATTCTGGTAAACCTTTTCCGTACACTTTCTAGCCCAATAACAGCTTTTCCACCGCAGGGTGACCAAAACTGCATCCAATACTCCAAATGCATCATGGTAGCATAGCAGTTGGCAAGATCGCTTTACGGCACCATTGATTACCAATCGCCATTTAATTTCTGCCGCTGTCTCTACCTTCTCCCCTTCATCTCGTGGTTTCTAGGAGCCCTGGCGTCCTCGCACATTCCAAAGATGTACGCGCTAGGGTTAGCGAGTTGTGGTCATCCTATGTTGGCGCCCAAAGCATGGCGACAATTGCGGGCTGCCCCACTACAATCCTTGAACGACCCAGTGTCTGGACCATTTAAGCGCCGGCCCAGATAGACTGAAAAGGCAGGGTGTTGAGACCGGAGGCGGTAGTCGGGCCGATTCTGCTGCACCCCCCAGCGGCGCTGAGGCTGTGAGACTGCCCTGGGCTTCGTGTCTGTGAGCTTCACAACCTTGCGCTGAGCTCAGGCTGAGGTGGTGGACCTACTCTCGCCGCTTTGGGCTCCGGGTTTACGGGCTCGATTCCGTTCGGAATGTTGTTGCTTGCTTTTACTGTCTGCACGATGTGTGTGTGAGTGTGTGAGAGTGTGAGTGTGTGTGTGTGAGAGTGTGTGTGTGAGTGTGTGTGTGAGTGTGAGTGTGTGTGTGTGAGAGAGACAGTGTGTGTCAGTGTGAGTGTGTATGTGTGAGAGAGACAGTGTGTATCAGTGTGAGGGTGTGTGTGTTGGTGTGTGTGTATAAGTGTGTGTGTGTGTCTGTGTGTGTGTATGTGTGTGTGAGTGGGTGTGTGTGAGTGTGTGTGTGTTAGTGTGTATAAGTGTGTATGTGTGTGAGTGTGTGTGTTAGTGTGTGTGTGTTAGTGAGTGAGTGTGTGTATAAGTGTGTGTGTGTGAGTGCGTGAGTGTGAGTGTGTGTGTGAGAGAGTGTGTGTGTGTGTGTGTGTGTGTGTGAGTGAGCGTGCGTGCGTGCGTGCATGATTTCTCTCTCTCTGCGCATTGGGTGTTGGTCTTTTATTCAAGTTGGGTTCTTTTGGGTTTCTTGTTTCATGCCTTTCTGTAAGCAGGCAAATCTCAGGGCTGTGTAATTTACGCAATACTTTGATAATAAATGTACTTTGAACTTTGGTCTGTGTGTTGGTCGTTAATGCAAACATCGTCTTTTAGCTGCATGCTCTGATGTACGTGTGACTAATAAAGCTAATCAGTTTATGCTAGAGCACAGTACTTATCGAGGTGTATAGAACCATGAGCAGCTTGTACACTGTGTGTCTATGCACAGACTTTTTCCCAGGGGTTGGGGAATCAAGAGAGCCTGTGTTTAAGGTGAAAGAGGGGCTACTTTTTATCTATCTATCTGTCTATCTGTTTAGTGTTTGATTGAGATACAGTGTGGAGTGGGCCCGTCAGGCCAATCAAACCACATCGCCCAGCAATCCCCCGATTTAACCCTGCCCTAATCACGGAACAACTTCCAATGATCAATTACAACTAACCAGTACTGGTACGTCTTTGGACTGTGGGAGGAAACCAGAGCACCTGGAGGAAACCCACGTGATCCTGTACAGAACGTACAAACTCCTTACAGGCCCCGCTGGGAACTGAACCCAGGTCGCCGGTACTAAAAGGCCTTGTGGTAACTGCTGCGTCACCGTGTCACCCCGGTATATTTACACACACGGTGGCGAGTATATGTGATGAGGTGGTTGAAGCAGGTCATAAACAACATTTAAAAGGCAGGGACCGCTTCATTAAGCACCTCCGCACCATCCGCCATGAGCGGGCCTTCCCAGTGGCCAAATATTTTAATTCCAATTCCCATTTCCATTCTGACGTGTCGATCCATGTCCTCCTCTTGTGCCACGATGAGGCCACTTATATTCTGTCTGGGTAGTCTTCAACACGATGGCACGAACACCAATTTCTCCTTTTCATGAACAAACTCCTTCCCCCAAACCTTCCTTTACTGCCCACTATGACCTTTCATTTCTTCTCTCCTGCCTATAACCTCCTCCTTCCCTGTCTCCCGTCGCCCACTCTCTTCTCCTCTCAGATTCCTTCCTCCCCAGCCGTTGATCTTTCCCACCCACCTGGCTTCACCTATCACCTTCCAGCCAGCCTATTTCCCCCTCAGCCCGAAGAAGGGCCTCGGCCTGAATTGTCGACTGTTTATTCCTTTCCGTAGATGCTGCCTGACCTGCTGAGTTCTGTGTGTGTTGCTCGGGTAAATAGACGCGCTACAGTCCCGGTACAGATCGTTCCATCGGTTCTGTGCATTGAGCTGTACAAGGGAAGCACAGTAGCGGAAAGCAGAACAGAGTATTACAGAAACGGGAAGTGCGCGACAGGAAGATGATAAATTGTAAGGGCCACAATGAAGTAAATTGTGAGCTCAAGAGTCTACTTTATCAGACTTGGGTAATGTTTACTCGTCTTTTTTTTACGAAACTACAAAAGTTTATCCACTCGCAAAATACACACGATCAAGGATTTACACCAATGTTTACAATTTCACCCTCCACGAGGACCACAAGCATGTCGTAGGGTTTGGAGGCTCGCGTGCCTCGATGACCCGGAGAGCGATGTTGACTGGAGTCAGGGCTTTACGCTTTGGCTCTTGGTGGGGTCACCAATGTTAAACAGGTCAAAGGGTAGAGGACAGGCTAAGAGTGGTCTACTGGTCAACCAGGTTCGGGGGCTCAGCTCAGGGCTAACAACCCTGACTGGTCAAACAAAACTGTTATGGAAACATCAATGAAGAATCCTCCTACATCTGAGTGCGGTGGTATCCCGCGTATCCATCTGGGACTTGCATGGCTGACAGTAGTGAAAACCGAGAGGAAACTACTGACACGATGAAGGAAGCTCTGACCACCACCAGAGATGGAGGACCTTCATTGCTGCCTGAAACACCAGCGGCGTATGTAAGTAAGTTACATTTTCAAATTAAAACACCATCAACTACAAACACTGAGTTCTCGGGGGCAGGGGTCCACCATTCTCAGAACTCTCGGACTGTCCCCATAGTGACCGCATGCTCCCTCTGTAAGGTCACGGGTATGAACGTAACTCTGGAAGTGGGGCAGGCAGCCAGCTCGACCGTCCGCCGCCCGGACCTGTGAAAGGCCACCTTGGCCAGGCCCAGGAGCAAGCCCACCAGCAGATCCCCCGAGCAACCCGCCCACCCCTCCTCTACACTGGGTGACCATATATCACGGACATGGGGCTGAAGTGCAAACAAAACTCAAGGAGCATTTCCTTTAGATACTCAATTGTTTAATAGTCTCATAAATAACAAAGTAGTGAGTTGGTGTTTCTGGGTTCAATGTCCATTCAGAAATCAGATGACAGAGGGGAAGAAGCTGTTCCTGAATCATTGAGTGTGTGGCTTCAGGCTTCTGTACCTCCTTCCTGATGGTTACTATGAGAACAGGGCATGATCTGCGTGATAGGGGGGCCTCAATGACGGACGCCGCCTTTTTCAGGCATCGCTCCTCGAAGATGAGCTGGATGCTGGGGAGGCCAGTGCCTGTGCTGGAGCTGACTGAGTTTACAACTCTGCAGCTTATTTTGATCCTGTGCAGTAACTCTCCCCGACCCTCAGAGGGTGATGCAGCCAGTTAGAATGCTCTCCACGGTACATCTGTAGAAACTTGAGAGTGTCTTTGGTGACAGACCAAATCTCCTCAAACTCCTAATGAAACATACCCGCTGTTTTGCCTCCTTTGTAGCTGCATTGATATGTCGGGAGCAGGTTAGATCCTCAGAGATCTTAACCCCCAGGAACTTGAAATTGCTCACTCCCTCCGCTTCTGATCCCTCTACGAGGACTGGTGTGCGTTCCCCTTGCCTAACCCTTTCTGAAGTCTCTACTGCTTTACCGAGGCAGTGAGGTGTGAAGGAGGTGAGTCCATGGACGGGAGGCTGGTTTCCATGATGTGCTGAGCTGTGTCCACAACTCTCTGCGGTTTCTTGCGGTCGGGAGCAGAGCGGTTGCTGTACCAAGTCGTGATGTTTTCTATGGTGTGTTGATAACAATCAGTGAGGGTCAATGTAGACATTGCCAAGTTTCTTCAGCTTCCTGAGGAAGTAGAGCAGCTGGTGGTATCTACAAGGTCCGACCAGGGAAGGCTGTTGGGATTGTTCACTCCTGAAAGGTCAAAGTTGCCCAAAGTTCTCCACTCTCTCAATGTCGGCACTGTCGATCTAAGCAGGAGTCTGCGCACTGCCCTGCTTCCGAAAGGTAATGACCTGGTTTTTTATGTTTGCACCTTGAGGTTGTTGTCATGACTCGTTAAACACGGGAGATTCCGCTGGCACTGGAAACCTGAGGCGACACACACGAAATGCTGGAGGAACTCAGCAGGTCACGCTACATCTATGCAGAAGAATAACAGAAACTCGACAAGGAATGTAAACCATTTATTCCCCTCCGTAGAGTAAAACGCCTTCAGTATTTTCACATCTATCATCTTGACACCACGTCACTCGGCTCTCTGTCTCTCTCCTGTACTCTAACTAATCATTGTTTGAGATATGGCCCACTGTTGTTCTTGAGTGCCATCGAGTTGTCCATAGGGTTTCAGTGCCAAGATACGGAAGTAGATTTTTAAAAAATTTATTCATTTACGGGATGTGGGCGCCCCAGCTAAGCTAAGGTGGTGTGAGATGCCTTCTTGAGCCACTGTACACCCACAGGGAGGGAATTGATTCCCAGCAGGATGGTGAGTGACTTGGAAGGAGATTTCCAAATAGTGGCATTCCCAGGTATCTGCTGTTCTTGTCTTTCTAGATGGTGGTGGTTGTGGGTCTGGAAGGTGCTGCCTTAGGAACTTCGGTGTGTTGTTGCAGTGCATCTTGTAGATAATACACACTGCTGCAACTGTTCGTCGATGGTGGAGGGATTGGATGCTTGTGGAAAGGGTACCAATCATGGGCTGCCTTGTACTGGATGGTGTCGAGCTTCTTGAGTGTTGATGGAGCTGCACTCCTTCAGGCAAGTGGCAAGTATTCCATTAGACTCCTGACCTGAGCCTCGTAGACTGCCAGGCCTTCCTTCCCTGCAGATACTGCTGCTGCCCTTGGGATCCAGCTGGATTTGAACTCAGGACCATTCGCCTCGAAGTCCAGTGCTGATACCACTACACCACCGGCTGGCCCTCTACGGTGGCATTATTGGCTAATGCAGGAGATGCAGTTAGAGCAGAATTTGGCCACTCAATCATGATTGTGTAGAGAGTGGAGCAGAGGTGTTGAGGACAAGCATAAAACCATTAGACATAGCAGCACTTGACTCATCGAGTCTGCTCCACTTGTAGCAGCCATTTATTTAATTTTCTATTTGCATTTTATTGTATTATTTTGCTGTGCGTTTATTATGTGTGGTTAGTCATGTGGGTTGGGGTGTGGCAGAAGCAAAGAATTTAGTTACGTATTCATGCTTTGTCTTTAGGGTCAACCTCGAGCTAGAAAGAGAGCCAGGTGGTATCTTATTTGTTGACTGCTTAACTTCACTTAAGCATGCTTAAGTTCACTTGATCTGTTGCCACATGCAAATCATCGGGTATATTTAAAGCAGAAGATGACAGATTCTTGATTAGTCTGGGCATGAAGGGACATGGAGAGAAGGCAGGAGTTTGGGGCTGAGAGGGAAATGGATGACAAAATGGCAGAGCAGACTCGATGGGCCAAATGGCCTAATTCTGCTCCTATATCTTCTGGTCTTAATTACCTTGAAGAAAGCTTAAGTACATTCATTATGCTAAGTATATATTTTTTATATCACTAGCTTTAGTTTCAGTTAGTTTCTATTGCTTCAAGATTGTTAGCTTTGCTGGTTCCTTCATAAATGTTCAAATGTATTCTTCGACTTTGGAACCTTGTTATAGGATTGCAAAGTGCATCATACAGATCAGACCCCCCGCCCACAGTCTGTAAGTGATGTTAGATTGTTTGCGTAGTCACTACACCGCCATTCGATCGTGGATGATTTATTTTCTCTTTCAACCCCATATTGCTGCCTTCTTCCTGTAACTGTTGATACTCTTAACATTCGGTAGGTTTCAGTGAGATCCTGCAACCCCCCAACTTCCCAATTCCTCTAAACTCGTGAGTACAGGCCCAGAGCCATCAAACACTCCTCATATGTCAACCCTTTCATTCCAAGGACAATTCTCGTAAACTTCCTCTTGACTTTCTCCAATGCCAGTACGTCCTTCCTTAGATATGGGGCTTGAAACTGCTCACAATACACCAAGGGTGGTCTAACCAATACCTTACAAAGCCTCAGCATTACATTCTTGCCTTCTTGCTTTTATATTAAGATCACAAGATATAGGAGCAGAATTAGGCCATTCAGCCCATCGAGTCTACTCCACCACTTCATCATGGCTGATCCATTTCCCTCTCAGCCCCAATCTCCTGCCTTCTCCCCGTATCCCTTCATGCCCTGACTAATCAATAATTTATCAACTTCTGCCTTAAATATACGTTTGTACGTAATGACGGCCTCCACAGCCACTGTGGCAAAGAATTCCACAGATTTACCACTCTGTGGTAAAAGAAATTCCTCCTTATGTCTGTTTTAAATGTACATCCATGTATTCTGAGGCTGTGTCCTCTGGTCTCAGACTCCCCTACCATGGGAAACATCCTCTCCACATCCACTCTATCGACACCTTTCAATGTTTGATAGGTTTCAGTGAGATACCGTACCCTTCATTCTTCTGAATTCTAGTGAGTACAGGTCCACTGCGGGGGTCCGCTTACAGAGTGGAGCCTCGGGAAAGAGTCTCTCTCCTTGACTGAACACAGGGATGTGATACAACCACCCTCCTCCTCCTCCTTCCTCCCCTTCATTCCTCTCCCCCTTTCCCCTTCAACTCTCCCTCGCCCCCTTTCCATTCTCTCTCCATCCACACTTTCTCCCTCTCCCTTCCTTCCCCCCTTTTATTCTCCCACTCCCTCAGCCCTCTCCCTTCATCTCACGCTCTCTCATTCTCTCTCCTTTTCTCCTTCCCTCCTCCATCCCTCTCCTTCTCCCTCCATCCCCCTTCCTGCTCTCTCTCTCTCTTTCTCTCACTTCTCCCTGCCTTCTTCTCTCCCCATCTCTCCCTCCCTCCCTCCCCCGTGCTCTCCATCTCCCCTATTCCAGTTGATCGGCTGGTCGGGTGGGTCTCACCACAGCAACCCCACGCCCAACATCCTCAAGACCGAGTGACTGATTGTGGAGTTCAGGAGGGGGAAGTCGAGGGAACACACACCAGTTCTCAGTCCTCGTGAAACCATGGGGGCAGCTGGTGCATATCACAAGTCCTGGTGACCACTGACCAGCAGACAATCCCTGATAATGGCTGGGGTCACCCATCTTGTAAAGTCACTGCCCAGAAGAAAACAATGGCAAGCCCCTCCTGTAGAAAAATTTGCCAAGAACAATCACGGTCATAGAAAGACCTTGATCACCCATATCATATGATACGGCACATAATGATGATGATGAATATTTTATTGCTTTATTATAACTAGTAGTAATTTGCTCTGCCTACTCTGCAACTTGAGCAAGTGACAATAAACTTGACAAACAAGAGAAAATCTGCAGGTGCTGGAATTCCAAGCAACACACACAAAATGCCGGAGGAACCCAGCAGGCCAGGCAGCATCTATGGAAAAGAGTATGGTGGGAGGAGAGAGAAGCAGCGCGCCGCGCGTGCGCAGCCCTTCAGTGAAAATGATATCGTTTCCGTTAAATAGGGGCCGTGAACAATTCTGATTTGATGGCGATGGACGAGAAGGCACAGAGGAACATCTGGAAAAATTTCTGAAACACTCGTTTGCTGCTCTCGTTACTACGTGGTTCGGAATCTTTCAGCGGGAAGGCCTCAAGTTCCCTGGCCTTGCCTGCTTTTTGGCGACCGAGATGGAGGTCGAATCATTTGGTAAAGATGGTGCTCAGTTCTCGGTGTTGGAGGGCTGATCAGAGCTCAAAGTTTTCGGATGACTCAGAGTCGGACCATGGTCGGGTGTGGCAGGGTGTGGCAAGTCTTCCTTCTCCTGTCCGCGTGAGATGTGGGACATTTGAGAGACTTTGAACTTTTACTGTGCTCACGGACTTCTTCATCAAGTTATGGTATTGTTGCACTGTTGTAACTATATGTATAATTATGTGGTTTTGTTAGTTTTTTCAGTCTTGGTCTGTCCTGTGTTTTGTGATATCACACCAGAGGAAATATTGTATCATTTCTTAATGCATGCATTACTAAATGACAAAAAAAGAGGACTGCGTGTCTTCATAGTCATAAATAAACCATAAATCATAAAGAGTACAGTCAACCTTTCGGGCCAAGGCCCTTCACCGGGACTGGAGAAAAAAAAGATGAGGTGTCAGAGTAAGAAGGTGGGGGGAGGGGAGGAAGACTCATACAGTGACGGGTGAAACTGGGCGGGTGGGGTGGGGGTGGGGGGAGTGAAGTAAAGAGCTAGGAAGCTGATTGGTGAAAGAGATACAGGGCTGGAGAAGGGAGGATTCTGATAGGAGAGGACAGAAGGCCATGGAAGAAAGAAAAAGGGGGAGGATCAGCAGAGGGAGGCGATGGGCAGGCAAGGAAATAAGGTGAGAGACGGAAAAGGGGATGGGAAACAGAGAAGGAGTGGGGGGCATTACCAGAAGTTTGAGAAATTGATGTTTATGCCATCAGGTTGGAGGCTACCCAGATGGAATACAAGGTGTTCTTCCTCCAACCAGAGTGTGGCCTCATCCTGACAGTGGAGGAGGCCGTGGTTGGACATATCGGAATGGGAATAGGAAGTAGAATTAAAGAGGGTGGCCACTGGGAGATCCTACTTTTTCTGGTGGATGAAGCATGAGTGCTCAGCGAAGTGGTCTCCCAATCTATGTCAGGCCACACTGGGAGCATCGAACGCAGTAAAAGACCCCAACAGACTCACAGGTGAAGGGTCGCCTCATCTGGAAGGACTGTTTGGGAGCCTGAGGGAGGAGGTGCAGGGGCAGGTGTAGCCTTGTTCAACTTGCAAGGGTAAGTGTCAGGAGGGAGATCAGTGGGGAGGGACGAATGGACAGGGGAGTCAGATAGGGAGGGATCCCTGCAGAAAGCAGAAAGTTGGGTGGAGGGGGAGGGAAAGATGTGCTTGGTGGTGAGATACCACTGGAGGTGGTGGAAGTTTCAGAGAATTACGTGCTGGATGCGGAGGCTGGTGGGGTGATAGGTGAGGACAAGAGGAACCCTATCCCTGGTAGGGTGGTGGGAGGATGGCGTGAGAGCTGATGTGTGTGAAATGGAAGAGATGTGGTTGAGGGCAGCATTGATGGTGGAGGAAGAGAAACCCCTTTTTTTGAAGAAGGAGGACATCTCCCTTGTTCTGGAATGAAAAGCCTCATCCTGAGAGCAGATGTGGCAGAGATGGAGGAATTCTGAGAAGGGGATGGCGTTTTTACAAGTAACAGGGTGGGAGGAGGTATAGTCCAGGTAGCTGTGAGAGTCCGTGGGTTTGTAATATATATCAGTAGATAAGCTGTCTCCAGAGAGATCAAGAAAGGGGAGGGAGGTGACGGAAATGGACCAGGTACATTTTTGAGGGCAGGGTGGAGGTTGGAGGCAAAGTTGATGAAGTTGATGAGCTCTGCAAGGGTGCAGGAAGCAGCACCAATGCAGTCGATGCAGTGTAGGAAAAGTGGGGAATGGATTCCAGTGTAGGCTTGGAACACAGACTGTTCTACGTAGCCGACGAAAAGGCAGGCGTAGCTGGGACCCATGCGACTGTCCCTGGCTACACAACACACACAATTTCCAGCATTTGCAGATTTTCTCTTGTTTGTGACTGACCCATGGACTATACCTTTTGTTTGTAGGAAGTGGGAGGAGCCCATATTAAACCTGATTCTGTTTGTGACTCTGAGCTTTAAATGCCTGGCCATTAACGTATCAGATGACCTGCCTCAGGTCGAGCACGCAGGTGCAATTACCGGAGAGCTGAGCCAGCGGCTTTACTCTCCCAGGGGGTTCCGGAGTTTTGGTTTGTCACGGAACAGTCTAACGAACTTCAGTAGATGTACTGTTGGAGATGCCATGGCTGGTTACAACATGGTCTGGTATGGGGATTCAAATGTAAGAAGCTTCAGAGAGTGGCCGACTCAGCCAACTACACCCTAGGCACGTCCTTCCCCACCATCCGTCGTATCTACAGGAGCCACTGCCGCAAGACGGCAACGTTTATCATCAGAGACCCTCACCATCCA
This sequence comes from Mobula birostris, assembly GCF_030028105.1. NCBI lineage: Eukaryota > Metazoa > Chordata > Chondrichthyes > Myliobatiformes > Myliobatidae > Mobula > Mobula birostris. Next base: position 2,702,077 of record NC_092380.1, read on the forward strand.
GCCATGCCATCTTCTCATAGCTCCCATTGGGCAGGGGCTACAACACAAGTCTGAAGTCCCACACCACCAAGTTCAGGAAGTTAGAAAGTTTGCCGATAACAAGAAAGTTGGTGATAGTGTAGAAGGTTATTGCAGGTTACAGCTGGATGTTGGCAGGATGCAGAGCCGGGCTGAGGCGGGGCAGATGGAGTTCAACTTGGAAATGTGTGAAGTGATTCACTTTGGAAGGTCGAACTTGAAGGCAGAGCACAAAGTTAATGGTAGGTTTCTTTAGCAGTGTGGAGGAACAGAGGGACCTTGGGGCCCGCATCCATAGCTGCCACGCGTTAACATGGTGGATAAGAAGGCGTATGGTGTGGTGGCCTTCATTGGCCAGGGGATTGAGCTCACGAGCCACAATATAACTCTAAAATGTTAGACCACATTCGGAATATTGTGTTCAATCATGTTGGACCTCCATAGGAGAAAGGAGATCAACCAGGATGCTGCCTGGATTAGAGAACATGTCTTATAGGATAAGAGAGCATCTTACGTGGAAAGGTTGAGCAAGCTCTTTGGAGTGAAGGAGGAGGAGAGGGGAATGAAAGAGATGTACAAGATGGTAAGAGGCATACAGTAGATCACGTGGATGGCCAGTACCTTTTCCCAGGCCAGCCATCTCTCATACGAGAGGGCATACTTTTGAGGCAATTGGAGGAAAATATGGGGGAGGGATGTCAGAGATAGGTTTTTGGTACAGAGGTTAGTAAGTAACTGGAATACACTGCCAGGGGTGGGTGGTACTGGAGGCAGATACATTAGGGACTGGGAGATACGTCTCCACCATAGGAGGTGAAGGGTGCTCCTTCCCTCCACTAGCCTGCAGGTCACCCTTCGGCAAGGTGTAGCATCTGCTTAGCCCCCCCAGATCAGGGTCACGTGAAGCCATGGTGGTCTTATGAGCAGCTGGTGCATATCACAAGTCCTGGTTATGCGACCACTGACGCCAGGCAGACAATCTCTGAAGAGTATTGATCGTGGCTGGCATCACCCATCTTGTAAAGACACTGCCCGCAGGAAGGTAATGGCAAACCACTTCTGCAGAGAAACTTTGCCGAGAACAACCATGCTGAAGGAAACCATGGTCGCCTACGTCATACGACACCGCATGTAATGAATGAATGAACATTAGGGGCATTTAAGTGACCCGTAGACAGGCACGTGGCGAAAGAAACCAAGAGACTTATGTGGAAGGGAGGGGTTAGGTTACAACATTGTGGGTTGAAGGGCCTGTACTGTGCTGTACTGTTCTGTTTCCTGTTAATAATGACTTCCCTTCGACCATTCGGTCCTTGAACCGACTGGCATAATCATAATCACCACCAGTTTACCAACAGTATGGTCACTCCCCACTAAAGTAGGGTCACATCTATTCTGACTCTGTTCTTTCTTGTATAAAACCTGGAACATTGAATGGGATAGCACAGGAGCAGGCCCTTCAGCCCACAATGTTGTGCCGAAACAATTAAATTAGTCATTAAACACCCAACTAAACTAATCTCTTCTGCCGACACAATGTCCATTTCCTTCACATTCTTGTACCTACCTAAATGTCACTTTAATGTTCGGAGTGTATCTGCCTCTTCCAGGCATCCTCCACTGTCTGTGTAAAAACAACTTGCCCCTCACATCTCCTTGGAAATTACCCACTTTCGCCTTTGGTATTAGGCATTTTGACCCTAGGAGAAACAATAGTTGTCTGTCCACTCTATCTGTGCCTCTCCTAATCTAGTAAACCTCTATCAGATCTCCCCTCAGCCTCCGGTGCTCCAGAGAAACAACCCAGGTCTGGCCAAACTCTCATTCTAGCTCACGCTTTCTAATCCAGGCAGCATCCTGGTGACCCCCTTCCGCACCCTCTCCAAAGCTTTGCCACCCTTCCTCTCATGAATGGGGTGACCAGAACTGTGGGCAATACTCTAGATGCGGCAACTACCCTCTAGCTGAGGGTAGCTTCGTATCAGGTCTGCTTTGTCCTGTGCGTGCTGCTTATCTGATGCCACGAGGCTGCCACAGGTAAGATCCTTACTGCTCTTGTGTAACAGTACTTGAGTAGATGAGAATGAACTTGATGATGACTTGACTTTGACGCACTGAATACAGAGCTCTGGGTCGCAGTCTCTGCGTTCTCTTGTGTGAGGTACAGGTGGGCATGAATTTGACGGGCTGAAGGGCCTGTTGTGCTAACTCTATTCACACACCTACTCGCGCACACTCATTAACACAGACCCACAACCGGCTCTCTGGATCCAGGAGCAGAGCCTCAGGAAAGAGATCTCTCCCTGCCTGAGTACGGGGATATGATACAACCACCCCCTTACCCCTCCCACTCTACCTCCTCACTCATTCTTCTCCCCCTCCCCTCGCCTTCAACCCTCACTCCCACCTTTTCCCCTCCTCCTTCATCCACACTTTCGCCCCCTCTCTCATCTCTCTCCCTTTCTCCCTTTTGACCATAAGACATAGGAGCAGAATTAGGCCATCTGGCCCATCGAGTCTGCTCCACCATTCAATCACGGCTGATCCTTTTTCTCTCCTCCTCAACCCCAGTTCCCGGCCTTCTCCCCGTAACCTTTGATGCCATGTCCAGTCAAGAACCTATCAATCTCTGCCTTAAATACACCCAACAACCTGGCCTCCACAGCTTCACTTGGCAACACATTCCACAAATTCACCACCCTTTGGCTAAAGAAATTTCTCTGCATCTCTGTTTTGAAAGGACGCCCCTCTATCCTGAGGCTGTGCCCCCTTGTCCTAGACTCTCCCACCATGGGAAACATCCTTCAACATCTACTCTGTCTGGGCCTTTCAACATTTGAAAGGTCTCAATTAGATCCCCCCTCATCCTTCTAAATTCCAGCAAGTACAGACCCAGAGCCATCAAACGTTCCTTGTATGATAACCCTTTCATTCCTGGAATCATCCTTGTGAACCTCCTCTGGACCCTCTCCAATGCCAGCACATCTTTTCTAAGATAAGGCCCAAAACTTTTCACAATATGCTAAGCGAGGCCTCACCAGTGACTTATAAAGCCTCAGCGTCACATTCTTGCTCTTGTATTCTAGACCTCTTGAAATGAATGCTAACATGGCATTTGCCTTCCTCACCACCGACTCAGCCTGCAAGTTAACCTTCAGGGTGTTCTGCACAAGGATTCCCAAGTCTCCTTGCATCTCAGAATTTTTGGATTTTCTCCCCGTTTAGAAAATAGTCTGCACATTTTTTTCTACTTCCAAAGTGCATGACCATGCATTTCCCAATATTGTATTTCATTTGCCACTTTCTTGCCCATTCTCCTAATCTGTCTAAGTCCTTCTGCATCCTACCTGTTTCCTCAAAACTACCTGCCCCTCCACCAATCATTGTATCATTTGCAAACTTGGCAACAAAGCCATCTATTTCGTCATCTAAATCATTGATATACAGCATAAAAAGAAGTGGTCCCAACACCGACCCCTGCGGAACACCACTAGTCACGGGCAGCCAACCAGACAAGGATCCTTTTATTCCCACTCATTGCTTCCTACCAATCAGCCAATGCTCTAATCACCTTAGTAATTTTCCTGTAATACCATGGGCTCTTAACTTGGTAAGCAGCCTCATGTGTGGCACCTGGTCAAAGGCCTTCTGAAAATCCAAATATACAACATCCACTGTATCCCCTTATCTATCCTACTTGTAGCATCTTAAAAAAATTCCAACAGGTACGTCAGGCAGGATTTTCCCTTAAGGAAACCATGCTGACTTTGTCCAATTTTGACCTGTGTCACCAAGTACTCCATCACCTCGTCCTTAACAATTGACTCCATCATTTTCCCAAACACTGAGATCAGGTTATCTGGTCTATAATTTCCTTTCTGCTGTCTTCCTCCTTTCTTAAAGAGTGGAGTGACATTTGCAATTTTCCAGGCCTCTGGCACCATGCCAGAGTCCAATGATTTTTGAAAGATCATTTCTAATGCCACCACAATCTCTAACACTACCTCTTTCAGAACCCTAGGGTGCAGTTCATCTGGTCCGAGTGACTTGTGTACCTTTAGGTCTTTCAGCTTTTTGAGCACCTTCTCTCTTGTAATGGTAACTGCACCCACTTCTCTTCCTTCACACACTACAACATCAGGCGTACTGCTAGTGTCTTCCACAGTGAAGGCTAAAGCAAAATATTCATTTAGTTCATCTGCCATCTCCTTGTCCCCCGTTATTATTTCTCCAGCCTCATTTTCTAGCAGTCCTATGTCCACGTTCATCTCTCTTTTATTTTTTACATACTTGAAAAAGGTTTTAATATCCACTTTGATATTATTTGCTAGCTCACTTTCATATTTCATCTTTTCCATTCTAATGATTCTTTTAGTTGCTCTCTGTAGGTTTTTACAAACTTTCCAATCCTCTATCTTCCCACTAATTTTTGCTTTATTGTATGCCCTTTCTTTTGCTTTTACAATAGCTTTGACTTCCCTTGTCAGCCACGGTTGCACTATTTTGCCATTTGAGTATTACTTCACTTTTGGAATACACATGTCCTGCACCTTCCTCATTTTCCCCAAAAACGCACGCCATCGCTGTTCTGCTGACGTCCCTGCCAGCAGCTCCTTTTTACTTCGGACAACTCCTCTCTCATACCACTGTAATTTCCCTTACTCCACTGAAATGCTCTTGCTGTGTCAGACTTTACTTTCTCCCTATCAAATTTCAAGTTGAACGCAATCATATTGTGATCACTGGCTCCTAAGGGTTCTTTTACCTTAAGTTCCCTTATCATCTCCGGTTCATTACATAACACCCAATCTAGTATAGCTGATCCCCTAGTTAGCTCAATAACAAATTGCTCTAAAAAGCCATCCCTTAGGCATTCAACAAACTCATTCTCTTGAGATCCATTACCAACCTAATTTTCCCAATCAACCTGAATGTTAAAATCTCCCATGACTGTCACAACATTGCCGTTTTGACTCGCCTTTTCTATTTCCTGTTGTATCTGTGGTCCACCTCCCAGCTACTGTTGGGGGGCCTGTATATAACTGCCATCAGCGTCCTTTTACCCTTACAGTTTCTTAACTCAACCACAAGGATTCAACAACTTCTGATCCTACGTCACATCTTTCTATTGATTTGATGCCATTCTTTACCAGTAGAGCCACACCACCCCCCTGCCTATCTTCCTATCCCTCTGATACAATGTCCCCTCCTCCACCCTCAACCCTCTCCCTTCCCCTCACACTCCCCAATTCCCACTCCTTTCCTCCATCCCACTCTCTCCCTTGATTGCCTCTTACTGCTCTCTCCTCTCCTCTCTCCTCCTTCTTTATTTCTCTCTCATGCCTTCCATCTCCCCTTTCTCTTCCCCATTCTACTTCACTCTCCCCTCTCTCCAACATTCTTCTCTCTGCTGTCCTCCCTCCTCTCCACCCCATTCCTTTCTGCCCTTCCCCTTCCCTTCTCTTCACTGCCCCTCAACCCTCCTATTCCCTCCTTACTTCCTTTCCCATTCCCCCCTTCCCTTACACCTCTCCTTCTCCTCCCCCTTCCCCCTCACCTATTCCTCTCCCCCTCTCTCCTTCCCCTCCCCTTCCCGTTACTACTTCCCCTCTATGCCCCTTCCTTCTCTTCCCTCCCTCCTCTCGCCCTCCCTTCCCCTTTTCTTAACCCCTCTCTCCCCCTCCCTCCCCTTTACCCTCTGTTTCTCTCCTCCCCCTCCTTCCCTCTCCCCCTCCCTTCCCTCTGTCCTCTTCTCCCTCTCCCCTCCCTCTTTCCCCACCTTCTTTCCATCTCCTCTTTCATCCCCCCCCCTCTCTTCCACTTTCACTCTTTCCCCTTACTCCCCTCTCTTCTCTCTCCCCTTCCGGGACAACTGCTCCCCTCTCTGCCATCATAATCTTGACGGACCAGGAACATGGTCTTGTTGCTCTTAAATTTGTACTATTCGGTAACCCTCAGTGATTTTCACGTCTTTGCAGTGTTCTGCAGTTTCACATCATGTTAAGACAGTGACTATAAATGGGATTCTTCACCAGTCCCTTGAACTGCTCCCCCCTCCCCACCGACCCACCCCTCTCCCTCACTCACATCTCACCCCGAGAGACAGAAAGGTAAGAAAAGAAGACTCACAACAAGCAGCGGCAGACAGCAGGAAGAGGAAGGTGTTCATGGCTGGATACGGATTTAGTGTTCTCCAGGTGTTGGTTTCGCTGTAAGAAGTTTCCCCACCTCCACCTCCGGGAGGAATGAGGGAGGGGCAAGAACAACGTAGTCAGCAGGGCTGAGGTATCAGTCACAGGAGCAGGCTGTTTAGACAGCTCGAATTTCTGTTGCCGGCTCAGTCAAAGCCTGGTAAAGCTTTCCTGCGGCTTGGTTCCTGATCAGGGCTCCCGGCTGGTCCCAGGAGTCGGGGAGGCTGTGTGGCCCTTTGGGTCTGTCTCACTCATAACATGTTGGCTGATTTCTTCTGCAACCACACCCCAGCACCTTCCCTTCTCCCTGTAATCACCAAATTTCAAATTTATGACTTACGTCATTGACAATAAACAAAACAATCGGAATCAAGTTTGCTCAAGGTTCAAGGTAAACGTATTATCAAAGAACATCTACAGTACGCTCCGGTATGCAAAGCTGAGATTCATTCACAACCCGTGACAGTTACAACACAGATGAAAGAACAGTACAGTACAGAAACAGGCCTTTCGGCCCAGCTAATGAGCAAATCTAAAACACCAAAACACTAATCCCTCCTCCATATCCCTCCGTCTTCCTCACATCCATGTGCCTATCTAAACATCAAGCCTCTAAAGTATTTGTCTCCACCGCCGTACCAGGCGTCTACCTCTCTGAGTAAAACACTTACCCCTCACATCTCCTTTGAACCTATCCCCTCTCACCTTCAGTGAATGCCCTCTGGTATGAGACGCTTCTACCCTGGGCAACAGATACTCGCGTCTACTCTATCTCTGCCTCTCATGTTCTTGCAATCCTCTTTCAGACCTCCCCACAGCCTCAGCTGCTCCAGAGAAAATAACCCAAGTTTATCCAGCCTCTCATGATAACCCATGCCCTCTAAACCAGGCAGCATCCTGGTAAACCTCTTCTGCACCCTCTCCAAAGCCTCAACGTCCTTCCTGTAGTTGGGTGACCAGAACTGTATGCAATACCCCGGATGTGGCCTAACCAGAGTTTTATAAAGTTAGGACTCAATGCCTCGACTAAAAAACAATCATTCCATAAGCCTTCTTAACCATCCTATTGACCCGTGGAGCCACCTACAAGGAGCTCTGAACTTGGATCCCAAGATCTCTCTGCTCTGCAATACTGTTAAGGATCTTGCCCGTAACAGTGAACTGTCTCCTTGCATTTGCCCTACCATAGAATGACTTGGGATTCACCTTAATCCTACTTGCCAAGGGCTTTTCACACTCCTCATGAGCTCCAGTTGATCCTGACTTCTGAAGCTTTATATTCTTTTCCTTTTTCTTCTTGTCTAAATTCATCACCTCACTGGACATCCAAGGTTCTTTTACCTTTCCATCCTTGTCCTTCCTTCTGACAGGAACATACCTTTCCTGTACTCTGTGTAATTGATCTTTAAACACCCTCCACACATCTGATATGGACTTCCCAGAAAAAAAGGAGTTCCCGGTTAACTCTCCTTAGTTCCTGCCCAATGCCCTTGTAATTTGGCCCACTCCAGTTCAAGACTCTCCAGCAAGGACCATTCCTATCTTTATCTATAACTATCCTGAAAGTTAAGGAGTTGTGGTCACTGTTCTGTAACTGCTTATCCACTGAAATCTGTAGCAATTTGGAAAGGGACTTATTAAATCTCCCCAATCTCCCACTGAAGTGTAGCCGCTCTCGTGCTTTCTTCATGATTGCATCAAAACGTCTGGCCCAGGACAGATCCTCCAACATGTTAACACCCAGCAACTTGAAGCTTGAGCGGGAGCTCACCCTTGCCATCGCTGACCCCTCAATGAGAACAGGCATGTTCTCCCCACTGCACCTTCCAGAAGTCCGCAATCCGTCCCTTGGTCTTGCTGATACCGAGTGCAAGACTTGCTCCGACAGTATTTGACCAGTGGTCCTCCGCACCCCTGTACACCTCCCCATGGGAGGGGGCAGGTTCAAAGGAGATGTGCGGGGTGAGTTATTGCTTTTTACATAGAGAGTGGTGGGTGCCCACGATGGATGCCGGAGTGGTGGTGGAGGTAGAGATGATATCACCATTTTTTAAATTAAAGAAACAACGTGGAACAGACCCTTCTGCCATCAGATAGAAAGTACAAGAGTCTCAGGACTCACGCCACCAGGTTCAGGAACAGTTACTACCCCTCAATCATTGGGGGATAATTACACTCACTTTCCCATCTATTGAGATATTCCCACAACCAATGATCTCACATTAAGGACTCTTTATCTCATTATCTCATGTTGTTGTTATTTATTGCTATTTATTTATATTTGCATTTGCACAGTTTGTTGTCTTCCGCACTCTGGGTGATCTCCCATTGATCCCGTTATAGTTACTATCGGTTAGAAAAAGAATCTCAGGGTTGTATATAGTGGCATAAATGTACTTTGATAATAAAATTTACTTTGAAGTTTTGGCCCAATGAACTGCACCCCTCCACCCCAGCAACCCACCTATTTAACCCTAACGCCTAATCACAGGACAATTTACAGTGGCCAGTTAACCTATTAACCCGCGTGGCTTTGGTCTGTGGGAGGAAAGCAGAGCACCTGGAGGAAACCCACGTGCTTCACGGGGAAAACGTACACATTGCAGGCGATGCCGGAATTGAACCCCAAACTCCGGAACACCGCGAGCCGCAATAGCGTCGGGCAACCTGCTAAGCGATCATTGTTTTAGAAAGGCACATCATCAGGCAGGGAACAGAGTCATGGACAGTCATTGGGGTTAGCACAAATATGTGGGGCTGAAGGGCCTGCTCTTGTGCTACACTCTTCTCTGTTTTGTGTTAGCACCCTGGGTTGCACTCTCTGTAGCTTCCAGGATTACTCAGTAAAGAGAGGAGTGGGGTTAAGGTGTTTATTGATTACAGCTTAGCATCCCCTCAGTATTAACGAACACACTTCAAAACCAGGGCCTCTGTACCTCACTCTGCAAATGGATCCTCGATTTCCTCATTGGGAGACACTAGCAGGGATCACAGCAGAACAACACTGGCTGGAGTTCCTGCAAGCAATTCAGAAGGGGTAGGATAGATTCTTCAGTCTCTCACCACTGCACCTGGAGGTTCCCATCTGCTTCAAAAGGGTGACAAAAGTGCCCAGGAAGAGCATGGTGAGCAGCCTCTACAGCTATCACCCAGTGACACTCACCTCTATTGTGATGAAGTGTTTTGAGAGGTTGATCATGGCCAGAATCAACTCCAGGGATGAAGGGGTTAACCTATGAGGAGAGATTGAGTCACCTGGGACAATACTCTCTGGAATTCAGAAGAATGAGAGGGGATCTTATAGAAACATACAAAATTTTGAAAGGGATAGATAAGATATAAATAGGAAAGTTGTTTCCATTGGTAGGTGAGACTAGAACTAGGGGACATTTGCCTCAATGTTCAGGGGAGAAGATTTAGGACAGAAATGAGGAGAAATTGTTTTTCCCAGAGAGTGATGGATCTGTGGAATTCTCTGCCCAGGGAAGTAATTGAGGCTTCCTCACTAGATATATTTAAGAAACAGTTAGATAGGTTTTTACATAGTAAGGGAATTAAGGGTTATGGGGAAAAGGCAGGTAGATGGAGCTGAGTTTACGGACAGATCAGCCATGATCTTATTGAATGGTGGGGCAGGCTCGATGGGCCAGATGGCCTACTCCTGCTCCTATTTCTTATGTTCTGCCTAAGCAAGGACCTGGACCCACTGTGATTTACCTATCACCTCAATAAATCTACAGCGGATACAATCTCACTGGTTTTCCACTCGGTGCTAGACCATCTGGACAAGAACAGTACCTATGTCAGGCAGCTGTTTATTGATTACAGCTCATTGTTCTGCACCATCACCCTCATAGTACTAATCAACAAACTTCAAACCTGGTCCTCCCTCTGCAACCAGGTCCTGACTTCCTCACCAGGGGATCACAGTCTGTGCAGGTCTTCTCCTAATCGACAATCTATGCCAGCATACCTCAAGGAAGTGAGCTTAGTCTGCTGCTCTACTCCCTCTACTCTCATGACCACGTAGCTAAGTGCTACTCGAACCTTGTCAATAAATTTGCAGGTGACATCACTATTGTTGATAACGCCTCGGGTGGCGTTGAGGAAGTGTACAGGAGTAAGATAGATTGGCTGGTTGAGTGGTGTTGCAACAAAAACATTGTACTCAACGTCAGCTAGGTCAGAGAATTGATTGTGGACTTTAGCAAGGAGTGTTTGGGAGAACACACACCAGTACTGTTTGAGGGGCCAGCGATGGAAGAGGTGACAGCACTTCGGAGGATGTGTCCTGGGCCCAACATAATGATTCAATAATGAAGGAACATCGGTAGTTCCAACTTCATTAGGAGATTGACAAGATTTGGTACATCACCATAGACTTTGTAACTTTCTACAGATTAGATTCAACTTTATTGTCATTGTGCTGAGTGCAGATACAAAGCCAATGAAGTGCAGTTAGCATCTGATCAGAAATGCAAAGAATAGTGTTATTACAAAATAACTGCGAATAAAAAGTAAGTGCTACAGATGTACGGCAGAGAGCATCGTGACTGGTGTGGTGGTTCCAACGCACAGGATGGCAGGAAGCTTCAGAGGACTGCGGCCTCAGCCAGCTCCATCACAAGCCTCCCCAGCATCGAGGACATCTTCACGAGCCAGTATCCATCACTAAGAAGAAGGTGGCATCCGCCCCTAAGGACTCGCATCATTTTCCTGTTACAACCACTGGGGAGGAGGAAGGCCACGGCTAAGAAAACTCACCAGTTCCTCTACTTCCTTAGAAGGGCCGAAGAAATTTGGCACATCACCAGTTCTTTGTCCTTGCACCGTGGAAAGCATCCTGCCTAGACACAGCACGGCTTGGCACGGCAAGCGCTCTGCCCGTGGCCACAAGAGGCTGCAGATTTGTGTGGACGCAGCTCAGCCCATCTTGGAAACCAGCCTCCCCCCCTCCCACACACTCTGTCATTCGCTGCCTTAGTAAAGCAGAACCCCCTCCCACTCTGGGCATTCTCACTTCTCTCCCCCACCTCCCACCACCACTGGGGAGAAGGTAAAAAAGCCCGAAAGCAGGTCAAAGGCCAGCTTATACTCCACTGTTACACAAACTGCAAAATGGTTCCTGAGCACAATATGTCCGTGCGATTTATTTCTTTTTCTTTGCATGTGGGGGGGCGGTCTTGATGATTTTCCTTGAACGACTTCCATGGTTTTCTGAGTTTTGTGGCTATCTGGAGAAGATGAGTCTCAGAGTTGTATATTGATGAGGCCTCCGTCAGTCAGGGTCGACCATGGATGTTGCATTCTAGCAGTACCGGACAGTACGATACGGAGAGCAAGCTGTTGCCCATGCAGTAGGCTCCCCCTCTCCACGAAGCTGATGAACCCAAAGGAACGGCGGAGACCGATACGGTTTGGCAGCAGCAGCGTCACAGGAGTTGCCAGTCAGCGTTGAACTCTGTAGGACTGCCTTGGGGACCCCAGCTCCAGATTTTTCCCCACGGTTTACCTCCAAAGCCTTCCCCATGAGTGGGTGTAGCCGAAAGAGATCAGAGTTTCCCTTTACCTAGACGAGCTGCCAACCACCGCTGACGAGCCCCATCTGCCCAAAGCGATTGGTTTTAAGGCGCCACTCACCCGCCTTTGCCCCTTCTCCTGTCAGTAGAAACTGTTCCCCCAGGCTTACTAGCTAAGCCACATGTGACGGCCAGGAGCTGGACTTGGTGGTCAGAGGCTAGTTTTGACGCACACCATCGGGAGCATTTAATAGGCAGTGGGATCTCATACCCAATGCCATCTGCTGTAACAACCTTTATATGGCATACATACGTTGATAATAAATGTACCTTGAATCTTGAGCAATCTATGTCATTATGATCTTATAGCTTATTTTTTTACTGGCATCATACATTCTCTGTAGTTGTTAGACTTTATTCTGCATTGTTATTGTTTTACCTTGTTCTGCCTCAATGCACCGTGTAATGATCTGATCTGTACAAACAGTATGCAAGACAAGTTGTTCATTGTATCCTCGCATGTGTAACAATAATAAGTCATTTCTAATTAGACCATAAGATCATAAGATACAGGAGCAGAATTAGGCCATTTGGCCCATCGAGTCTGCTCCACTATTTCATCATGGCTGATCCGATTTTCCTCTCAGCCCCAATCTCCTGCCTTCTCCTCATATCCCTTCATGCCCTGACCAATCAAGAATCAATCAACCCCTGTCTTAAATATACCCAATGACATGGCCTGCCTAGCCACTTGTGGTAACAAACTCCACCAATTCACCAGCCTCTGGTTAAAAGAAATTCCTCCTCGTCTCCATTCTAAAAGGACGCTCCTCTATTCTGAGGCTGTGTCCTCTGGTCTTGGGCACCCCCACCATCAGAAACAGCCTCTCCACATCCACTCTAACAAAGCCTTTCAAGATTTGTTAGGTTTCAGTGAGATCCCCCCCTCACTCTTCTGAATCCTAGTGAGTACAGGCCCAGGGTCATCAAATGCTCCTCATATTACAAGCCTTTCAATTCTGGAATTATTTTCGTGAACTTCCTTTGAATTCTCTCCAATGTCAGCACATCCTTTAAGGGGCCCGAAACGGCTCTCAATATTCGAAGTGAAGCCTCACCAGTGCTTTATAAAGCCTCAGTGTTACATCCTTGCTTTTATATCCTAGTCCTCTCGAAATGAATGCTACTGTCACATTTGCAATTAAATGATTCAGGAACAGCTTCTTCCCCCCCGTCATCAGATTTCTGAATGGTCCATGAACCCACGATTGTTATTCATCTTTTACGCTCTATTTATTTATGCAATTGAATTTTGTAGCTTTAGTGTCTTGGCATAGTGGGAAGTGTCCTAACATGCTGCATTAGAGCCTGGTACGGAAACTGCCCTCTGGTGGTCAGGAAGGCTCTACAACAGGCAGTCAAAACTGCCCAATGCATTACCCCCATCCACGTACAGTATATAGAGAAAGGTGCTGAAAAAGGGTCAATAACATCATGACAGATCCCACCCACCCTGCTCATGGTCTGTTGTCCCACTCCCAACAGGGAGGAGACTATATAACATCCTCGCCAGGACCACCAGACTCAAAAACAGTTACTTTCCCCAAAAGCAGTAACGCTGGTCAACATCCCCACCCACCAACCCAGCCCTCCACACCCCCCCCCCAGCACTACTTTACCATTTCCTGTCAGTCACTCTATGTAGGAGGAAGAGTTAACAGGCTGAAGAAGGAATCCGATTGGAGAGGAGAGTGGAGCATGGGAGAAAATGTTGGAGGAGGGGAGGCGATGGGCGGGTTAGGAGAAGGGAAGGAGTAAGATAGGAGCCAGAATGGGGAATGGAAAAAGAGAGAAGGGGGAGAGGGGATGAAGGTGCAGCACAGGAAGCTGTTAAACAAGTTAAGAGCCCATGGTGTTACAGGAAAGACACTAGCATGGATAGAGCATCGGCTGATTGGAAGGAGGCAAAGAGCGGGAGTAAAGGGAGTCTTTGCTAGCTGGCTGCCGGTGACTAGTGGTTTTTCACAGGGAGCTGTATTGGGACCGCTTCTTTTTACGTTACATGTCAATGATTTGGATGACAGAATTGATGGGCTTAAGGCCAAATTTGCAGGCAATACGAAGATAGGTGGCGGGGCAGGTAGTTTTAAAGAAGTAGAGAGGCTATAGACGGATTTAGGCAGATTAGGAGAATGGGCAAATTGGCAGATGGAATACAGTGTCGGGAAGTGTATGGTCATGTACTTTGGTAGGAGAAATGAAAGGGTTGACTATGTTCTAAATGGTGAGAAAAGTCAAAAATCTGAGGTGTAACGGGACTTGAAGTCCACGTGCAGGATTCGCTAAAAGAAAATTTGCAGGTTGAATCAGGGGCGAGGAAAGCAAATACCATTAGCATCCATTTCAAGAGGACTAGAGTAGAAAAACAAGGATGCAATGTTGAGGCTTTATAAAGCTCCAGTGAGGCTTCACTTGGTGTGTTGTGAGCAGTTTTATCTAAGAAGGGATGTGCTGACATTGGTGAGGGTTCAAAGGAGGTTCATGAAAATGATTCTGAGATTGATGGCTCTGGAATTCAGAAGGTGGATCTTATTGAAAACTATCGAATGTTGAAAGGCCTTGACAGACTGTATGTGTAGAGGATATTTCCTATGGTGGGGAGGTCTAAGACCAGAGGGCTCAGGCTCAGAATAGAAGGCCATTCATCTAGAATGATTAGGAGGAATTTGTTTAGCCAGAGGATGGTAAATCTGCAGAATTCGTTTCCACAGTTGGCAGTGGAGGCCAGGTCATTGGGTATACTTAAGGCAGAAGTTGATAGATTCTTGATTGGTCAGGGCATGAAGGCAGGAGATCGGGGCTGAGGAGGAAAATGGATCAGCCATGATGAAATAGCGGAGCAGACTTGATGGGCCAGATGGTCTAATTTTGCTCCTACCTTCTGGACTAAGTTGATATTTGTGCCTTCAGGTTGGAATCTATCCAGACAGAACATAAGGTGTTGCTCCTCCATTGTGAGAGTGGCCTCATCATGGCAGTGGAGGAGGCCATGGACCGACATTTCAGAATGGGGAAGGGGGTTGGAATGAAAATGTTGGTCACCAGGAAATCCTGCCTGTTGTGGATGGAGTGAAGGGGCTCTACAAAGCAGTATCCCAATCTATCCCATTGGGTCTGACCAATGTCGAGGAGGCCGCACCAGCAACACTGGATACAGCAGACGACCCTAACAGACTTGCAGGTGAAGTGTTGTCTTATCTAGAAGGACTGTTAGGGGCTCTGAATGATGATGGGGGAACGTGAGTGGGCAGGTGTAGCACTTTTTCCACTTGCAGGAGTAAACACCAGGAGGGAGATCGGTGGACAAGTGATCCGATTATACAGGGAGTCACGGACAGAGCGATCCCTGCATAGAGTGGAGTGTGGAGGCTGAGGGGAAGTAAAGATATGTTTGGTGGTTGGATCCTATTGAAGATGGTGAAAGTTGTGGAGAGTGATGTGCTGAGTGTCACGGCTTGTGGGGTGGTAGGTAAGGACAAGGGGAACTCTGTGGTGGCAGGAGGATGGAGTGAAGGCAGGTATCCGGGAAATTGAGGAGACATGGGAGAGGGCAGCATCAATGGTGAAGGAAGGGAAACCCTGTTCTTTGAAGGAGGAGGATATTCTGGAATGGAAAGCCTTGTCCTGAGAGCATATGGAGTGAAGGCAGAGGAAAGGGGTTTAGCAAAGAGGTATAGTCAAGATAGATGTGAGAGTAAGTGGGTTTATAAAAGATATCAGTAGACAGTATGCTTCCAGAGGTGGATAAGGAGAAACTGGGAAAGGGGAGAGAGGTGTTAGAGATGGACCAAGTAAATTTAAGGGCAGGGTGGAAGTTAGTGTCGAAGTTGATGACGTCAATGAGCTCAACATGGGTGCATGAAGCAGCACCAATGCAGGCATCAATGTCGTGCAGAAAGAGTTGGGAAGCAGTACAGTGTAGGCTTGGAACATGGAGTGTCCCACGTAGCTGGGACCCATGTGTGTTCCACGGCTACACCTTGGGTCCGGAGAAAGTGGAAGGTGTCTAGGGAGAAACTGTTGAAAGCGAGGACCAGTTTCACCAGAGGAGGGAACCTAGTTTGGTCTGTGGTCTAGAAAGAAACAGAGAGCTTTAAGGCCTTCCTGATGGGGAATAGAAGGGTGTAGGGGTTGGACATCCATGGTGAAAATAAGGTGGTCAGGGCCAGGGAATTGAAAGTTAGTGAGGAGATCGAGAGCATGAGAATTGTCTTGGGTCTTGGTCAGAGGGCACTGAATCGAAGGGGAACAAAATAGAGTCAGGGTATGTGGCTTGGGTTAAGTGTGGCAAGAGTAGACTATCCAGACAGTCAGGCTTGTGGATCTTGGGTAGGAGTTAGGGCAAGGAAACTACGAGGCTGGTGGTAGTGTTGGGAGAGTTCCAGGGTTGATGAGGTTGGTAATGGTGTGGTGTTCTGATCGTGCTGAGCGAGATCCTTTTTAAAGGGTAAGTAAGAGGAGGTGCCTGAGAGTTGCCACTTGGCTTCAGCAAGGTTGAGGGCATCCTGTTTTGTGCGGGTTTGGGATTGGTGCGCAGAGAGTGGAGGGCAGTGCGTTCAGAGGGAGTAGGGTTTAAATTGGAGAGGGGAGTGCTGAAGTTGAGACGGTTGATGTCTCAGATGAAAAGGGCTAGAGCAGCGTGTCCAGGAAGAGGAGGAGGGATGAAGACAGGACAGTGCTGGCGAACCCTTGTCTAAGGAGTAGGCTTGCAGATATGGCGTGTTCGACACTGTGGCAGGTGCGGAACTCACTGAGGTGTGGGCGCAGAGGGACAAAGGTGCGGCCCTGACTGAAGACAGAACACAGGGGAGGGTGGAAGGGGATGGTGTTGGACCTCCAGAGATAGCGTTGCAGTCACATCTTTATTCGACGTGCTGGACGGGGTGGAGCCTCTTCCCACACTCAAGATCCACTGAGTGGATCTAACTCCAGTGTCAAACATTTCCACAGCAGTACGTCTTAGCTTTAGATGAAAAACAGTGTTCGTATCAATACTCTGTAATATCCTGTGTATGAAGCATGCTCCTCCAACAACACAGTCAGATGAGTTTGGGTATGGTTATATCTGGATAATCAAGAACACCAAGAGTTAATTAATACTTAATGAGCAGAACTGGAACTTGCCTTCCTCTCATGCCTGGGCTAAAGTCCTCACAGATATACTGTATCACTTTATAACTTCAAAAGCTCCATGACCCTCCCTCCCTGTTTCTGTAACACTCTTCCTCCCCTATATAACTCCCCGTCTCTGTGACGCCCCTCCCTCCCTGTCTCTGTAACCCTTCTGGCTCCAAACCACCACACTCCCTCCCCTACAGCTCTCCCTGTCTCTGTAATCCCTCTCTTCCCAACATCCCTCTATATCTCTGTAATCCCCTCCTCCGGCCCCCACATCCATTAATATCTGAGCAACCCCATTTCTCTGGAAAGCACTAGGTCTTTGCACTAATCCATTCCATGGGGACATTCTGCTAATCCAGGCCAGGTTTTGCAATAAACCCTTTCTCCAATTAAACAAAAGAGGACAAGGTTCCTTCGCGTGGGTGAAGGTTAATTTAAAACAGTCAGCTTGGGGAATGCTCTTTATGTAATCAACACATTCGGAGGATAAGCTGAAGTACTGTACCCTTTGCTTGATGGTCACAACTTTAAATATGATTTATTGGTTTTTCAGTATGACAGTACATTTAAAACATTGGGTAGATCCCTTAAGCAGATGGGGAGGGGGTTACAGAGATGGGGGGGGGAGTTGCAGGGAAGGGAGGGGTTACAGAGTTGGAGACCGTCAACAGCTTTAAATTCCTTGTGGAAAGCAGGTAAATGCCCTTACAATGAAGTCATGGCAGTGTCTCTGCATTCTCCCGAGTTTGCTCAGTTTTGGTGTGCCATCTGACAAACAATGGATGCAAGTGGAGAATATGCTGGCTGGTTGCATCACAGCCTGATGCGGAAACACCAATACCTAGCAACGGATAAGTCTATAAGAAGTAGTGGATACTGCCCAGTACATCTTCGGGTGAGCCCTTCCACCACTGAGCACATCTAAAGGAGTGGAGCCACAAGAAAGCAGCAACCATCATCAAACAACACCTACCACCCAGCTCATGCTCTCTTCTCACTGCTGCCTTCGGGTAGGACACACAGAAACCTCAGGTCCCACACCACCAGGTTCAGGAACAGTTATCACCCCTCAAACATCAGGTCCCACACCACCAGGTTCAGGAACAGTTATCACCCCTCAACCATCAGGTCCCACACCACCAGGTTCAGGAACAGTTATCACCCCTCAACCATCAGGTCCCACACCACCAGGTTCAGGAACAGTTATCACCCCTCAAACATCAGGTCCCACACCACCACGTTCAGGAACAGTTATCACCCCTCAAACATCAGGTCCCACACCACCAGGTTCAGGAACAGTTATCACCCCTCAACCATCAGGTCCCACACCACCAGGTTCAGGAACAGTTATCACCCCTCAACCATCAGGTCCCACACCACCAGGTTCAGGAGCAGTTATCACTCCTCAACCATCAGGTCCCACACCACCAGGTTCAGGGACAGTTATCACCCCTCAACCATCAGGTCCCACACCACCAGGTTCAGGAACAGTTATCACCCCTCAAACATCAGGTCCCACACCACCAGGTTCAGGAACAGTTATCACCCCTCAACCATCAGGTCCCACACCACCAGGTTCAGGGACAGTTATTACCCCTCAACCATCAGGCTCCTAAACCAGTGTGGATAACTTCACTCACCTCAACACTGAACTGATTGCACAACCCATAAACTCACTTTCAAGGACTTTACCACTCATGATCTCAGTATTATTAATTAATTGATTAATTAATTAATGATTTATTTATTTGTTTATATTTGTGTATTTGCAAGTTTGTCTTCATTTGCACATTGTTTGCTTGTCAGTCAGTCTCTGTGTGTAGCTTTTCATTGATTCTATTGTATTTCTTTGTTCTACTGTGAATGGTTCTGTAAGAAAATGAATCTCCAGATGGAGATGCTTGCTCCATACCCAATCCTTCTCCTCTCACAGCCGGGCTTGGCACTGTCCACAAACACAATAAATTCTGCAGGTGCTGGAAATCCAGAGCAACACACACAAAATGCTGGAGGAACTCAGCAGGTCAGGCAGCATCTATGGAGAGAAATAAACAGTCGATGTTTCAGCCGAAACCTTTCTTCAGGACTGGAAAGGAAGGGGAAAGAAGGGCAATTGGGTGCCGATAATCCACTGGGCAGTTTTCACCACACACTGGAGTGCTTTGCGGTCCGATACGGGACAATTGCCATACCACACTGAGATGCAGTTGGTGAGTATGCTCTCAATGGTACAGCGGTAAAAGTCCGTCAGTATCCTGGGACAGAGGTGAGCTTTCTTGATGCTGTGCAGGAAATAAAGGCGCTGTTGTGCCTTTTTGATCAGGATGGAGGAGTTCAGATTAACTTTATTGTGGGCATTCTCAGTAAATCCTTAACAATAACCATTATAGGATCAATGAAAGACCACGCCAACTTGGGCATTCAACCAGTGCAAAAGAAAATAAACTCTGCAAATATAAAAATAAATAATAATAATAAATAAATAAGCAACAAATATTGAGAGCAGGAGATGAAGAGTCCTTGAAAGTGAGTCCATTGGGTTGTGGGAGCATTTCAATGATGGAACAAGTGAAGTCAGCTGCTTTGGTTCAAAAGCCTGATGGTTGAGGGGTAGTAACTGCACCTGAACCTGGTGGTGTGAATCCTGAGGCTCCTGTACCTTCTTCATGATGGCACAAGTGAGGAGAGAGCATGGCCTGTGTGGTGGGGGTTCCACAGTACGTGTGCTTGCAACACTGTGTGTCCAACAGAGTGATCAGCAGCACTGGGGCTCCACAGGGGACTGTCTTGTCTCCCTTTCTCTTCACCATTTACACCTCGGACTTCAACTACTGCACAGAGTCTTGTCATCTTCAGAAGTTTTCCGATGACTCTGCCATAGTTGGATGCATCAGCAAGGGAGATGAGGCTGAGTACAAGGCTACGGTAGGAAATTTTGTCACATGGTGTGAGCAGAATTACCTGCAGCTTAATGTGAAAAAGACTAAGGAGCTGGTGGTAGACCTGAGGAGAGCTAAGGTACCGGTGACCCCTGTTTCCATCCAGGAGGTCTGTGTGGACATGGTGGAGGATTACAAATACCTGGGGATACGAATTGACAATAAACTGGACTGGTCAAAGAACACTGAGGCTGTCTACAAGAAGGGTCAGAGCTGTCTCTATTTCCTGAGGAGACAGGTCCTTTAACATCTGCCAGATAATGCTGCGGATGTTCTACGAGTCTGTGGTGGCCAGTGCTATCATGTTTGCTGTTGTGTGCTGGGGCAGCAGGCTGAGGGTAGCAGACACCAACAGAACCAACAAACTCATTCGTAAGGCTAGTGATGTTGTGGGGATAGAACTGGACTCTGACGGTGGTGTCTGAAAAGAGGATGCTGTCTAAGTTGCATGCCATCTTGGACAATGTCTCCCATCCACTATGTAATGTACTGGGTGGGCACAGGAGTACATTCAGCCAGAGACTCATTCCACCGAGATGCAACACAGAACGTCATAGGAAGTCATTCCTGCCTGTGGCCATCAAACTTTACAACTCCTCCCTTGGAGGGTCAGACACCCTGAGCCAATAGGCTGGTCCTGGATTTATTTCATAATTTACTGGCATAATTTACATATTACTATTTAACTATTTATGGTTCTATTACTATTTATTATATATGGTGCAACTGTAATGAAAACCAATTTCCCCCGGGATCAATAAAGTATGACTATGACTGTGACTGATGATGGATGCTGCTTTCCTGTGACAGTGCTCTGTGCAGATGTGCTCAATGGTGGGGAGGGCTTTACCCGTGATGGACTGGGCCATATCCACTACTTGTAGGATTTTCCGTTCAAGGGCATTAGTGTTTCCACACCAGGCCGTGATGCAGCCAAGCCATAAAGTGTGGCACGCTTGCTTTTATCAGTTGAGACACTTGAGTTCAAGAGTTGGACTTTAACTTACAGCTGTATAACACTGGTCAGTCCACACCCGAAGTATTGGTTGTCCCATTGCAGGTAGGTGTGGGGGCTTTGGAGAGGGTGTGGGGACTTTGGAGAGGGTGTGGGGGCTTTGGAGAGTGTGTGGGGGCTTTGGAGAGGGTGTGGGGGCTTTGGAGAGGGTATGGGGGCTTTGGAGAGGGTGTGGGGGCTTTGGAGAGGGTATGGGGGCTTTGGAGAGGGTGTGGGGGCTTCGGAGAGGGTGTGGGGGCTTTGGAGAGGATGCAGAAGACGTTCACCAGGATGCTGCCTGGATTAGAGAGCGTGAGCTACAAGCGGGGTGGTTGGTGGGGGGGGGAAGACTAGGGTTGTTTTCTCTGGAGCGGTAGAAGGTGAGGGGAGACCTGATTGAGGTTTATAAGAACATGAAAGACAGTATTTGTACCCCAGTGTAGAAATGTCAAGAAATAGAGGATGTGCATTTAAAGCAAAAGGGAGAAAGTTTGAAGGAGATGCAGATGATACGTTCTTCTTTACACAGAGTGTGGTGGCTGCTTGGAATGTGGTGCTGGGGGAGGCGTTGGAACCAGATATGTCAGAGGTGTTAAAGGCTCTTAGATAAGCAGAGGGAAGGGGGGCATTGTGCAGGTGGAAGGGTTTAGTTCAGTCCGCTTGCTTTAACCAATTAGCTTGGCGCTGCATCACGGGTGAAGGGCTGTACTGTCGTCGGGAGAGTCCGGTTTAGGGAGAAGACAGAACCCAAAGCAGAGGGAGGTGTGGAGCGAGGGGCTACCCGACATGTGTCCCTGCCAGGGTTTGGACCCAGTCGAGGGTTCGGACCCAGCTCTGTGCCCAGGGCACCAGTGGGCTGTAACCAAAGTGACGGGCGGCCTTGTCGGTGCGCACGGTGAAGGTGGTGGTGATCACGGCCAGGTTATAGCGGTTGAAGATGATCTCCTTCCTGGCCAGTGGCCGCATCAGGAAGTGCAGACCCTCGCTCAGCAGTGCCAGCAGATACAGGGCCCAGTAAGGCAGAGGGGTCCGTCCGCTCAGCTGAACTCCGACCGGGCCCAGAAGCAGCATGTCGAAATCCTCGTAGCATAAGTAGGGCGAGTCGTCATAGCAGAAGTAGACCTCACCGCCCACAATGGTGGGTGTCTGCTGGAGGGCGCGAGCTGCCAGCACGTGCATCCACGCAACGTTGCCTGTGGGCAGAGAGGGCAGAGGTGGGTCATTGCCTGTGGGCAGAGAGGGCAGAGATGGGTCATTGCCTGTGGTTAGAGATGGGTCATTGCCTGTGGGCCGAGAGGGCAGAGATGGGATCATTGCCTTTCTCAGGGGCCCTGAGGAGATGGTGTGTCTGACACCCAGTCCCGGGGGAGTGGGGAAGAGGACGATGTTGAAGCCCGCTCCCGGGGGTGGGGGGGAAGGATGGTGAGTCAGAGGCGGGGCACAGGACAGGGTTTCCCTGATCGGCCAGTACTCACCCACGTAAACTCTTGCGTGCTCCACCCCCTTCCCTGCCAGCCGCAGCCTCCGGCCGCCGAAGTTCGTAATCGTCTGATACACCTTTGCCATGATGGGGTTACCCTCTCCGTAGATCCCTGTGGGGCGGAGTGAGCACGTGACCAGGGTCTTCCCGCCTGCAACCTGAGAGAGTTTCAGATGCTCTGTCAGTTCATGTACGGACCCTCCTTCACTCCCCCAGACCCTCATCTCTCTCCACCCCCTCTTTCATCTATCTTTATCACTCTCTCTCTATCCATCTCACCCTCTCTCTATTTCTATCTATATCTATCTCTCTGTCTATCTTTATCTATCTATCTCTCTCTTTCTATTTCTTTATCTATCTATCCATGGTCCACTAACACCTCAACAGTAGTTAAGAAAGCACAGCAACACTTGATTTTCCTCAGGATGCTGAAGAAAGCTGATCTACCTGAACAGGTGCTGGTGACCCTTTACCGCTGCACCACAGAGAGCATCTTAACATACTGCATCTCTGTGTGGTATCTCAGTTGTACAGCAGCTGATAGGAAAGCACTTCAGCGGATTGTCTCTAGCACACAGAAGATCATCGGGACACAGCTCCCAGCCCTGGAGGACACCTACAGCTCTTGCTGCCTAAGGAAAGCTACAAGCATCTGTAAGGACAATACACACCCATGCAATCATCTGTTTGAACTTCTTCCATCTGGCAGACGTTATAAGATTTTCTATGCCCGCACTTCCAGACTGAAAAATAGCTTTTTCCCCAGAGCTATAATTGCTCTGAACCAATCGATCAAGCATCATGCATAAATTTGTTATATTGCCACTTTAATACTGGTTTTATGGCTGTCATGCATCTGAGTTGTGCTGGACATCGCTTGTACTGGCTGGTTACTTGATTTTATTTATTGTTTATTTATTTTATTTGTTGTTTTATAGCATTCGGTATGAGAGTTACAAACTCATTTTCGCTGTATTGGTGCATGACAACTGTATTATGCAATGGCAATAAAGATATTTCAATTTCAACTTCAATACTGCCAGAGGAGGTGATTGAGCGTCTATCTGTGTATACATACAATATATTCCTCGGGGTGAGCAACACCAGCAATTTGTGCTGGTTCAAACATATTGATCCAAGATAGCACACCGACGCCTCTACTTCCTCAGGAGCCTAAGGAAATTGGGAGTGCTCCTGTTGACCCTTGCCAATGCACCCTCGGCAGCATCCTGTCTGAACGCATCGCCGCTCGGTGCAGCATCTGCTCTGCTCGTGACTGCTAGACACCGCAGGGAGTTTTGGACATACGGAAACTGGCCTCCCCTCCGTGGACTCTGTCCACACTTCCTGCTGCCTCGGTAAGGCAGCCAGCATCATCAAAGACCCCTCTCACCCCAGACATTCTCTCTTCTCCACTTCCCCTCCTTCCCCCACTTTCCATCATTCGGCAGATACAAAAGATTCAAAGGTTCATTTAATATCAGAGATTGTATACAGTCTACAACCTGAAATTCTTACTCTTCACAGACATCCACAAAACAGAAAAAAAAACAAGAATGGATGACAGAAACATTGAAGTCCCCCCTCCACCCACCACACAAGCAGCAGCAGAATTATCGACCTCACTCCCCCCCACAACCATGCATGCAACAGCACAACCCTGAAAGCGTACTGTGTACTACCAGGCTCACGGACGGCTTTTACCCCATGTAACGGCCCTGGTTAAGATTTTTTCTGCTATGCTGTAGGCATTTCATTTGGGCAGTCCTGTAAGAGCAGTCTATATTGCTCTCAGCTTGCTTGGGTTTGAGCTGAGATAAAAAGCTTTGTTATTCGACTTAGGATTGTGGTGTCAGCCAATCAGGATGGTAGACTTGGGGAGGAGGTTCTAGAGGATGCGGGTGGAGAGGCATCTGTCGGCGGGACCTGGAGGAAGACAGGGGAAAAAGATGGCTGAGGATGCCGTCTGTGTTGCATAAGGTGCCTCATGCAGCTGAACGTCTTCAAGGAGGAAGAACCAACACTCCGGTGGGAGACTGTTTGTTCGAGATTTCACTTCTTTATAATAGTAGGCAGTGTACGATTTGTTATTTCTTGCTGGGGCCAGTAAATCACACAGCATTCACACAAACATGAGGAAATCTGCAGGTGCTGGAATTTCAAGCAACACACATCAAAGCTGCTGGTGAACGCAGCAGGCCAGGCAGCATCTCTAGGAAGAGGTACAGTCGACGTTTCGGGCCGAGACATTCCCACAAACCGGGTTTGGGTGGGTGAGACATCCCAACCTCATGGGTCTGGCAGAACCACAGTTGTATATGTCCTAGATGTACGAAGCCGGAGAAAGGTGGCTTTATCGCCATGAGGATCCCGTGGCTGTCAGCGAGGGGTTAACCAGCCGGATTTCCAGGGACGCCCAAAGACAGGAGGTTTTACCCGCATTTGTAAGACTTTTAGGATGGACTCGATCTCACAATCTACCTCGTTATGGTCTCGTACCTTATTGCTTGCCTGCACTCCACTTTCTCTGTAGCTGTACATTTTAATGTACATTTCATTGTTGGTTCCACCTCAAAGTACTGTGCGATTTATTTATTTATCGAGATATGGTGTGGAATAAGCCCTTCCGCTTTTCGAGCCATGCTACCCAGCAACCCCTGATTATATCCTAACCTCGTCACAGGACAATTTACAATGACCAATTAACCAGAGCATCCGGAGGAAACCCACGCGGTCACGGGGAGAATGTAGAAACTCCTTACAGGCAGCGGTGGGAATTGAACCTGGGTCGGGGGTACTGTAAAGCGTTGTGCTAACCACTACAGGGACAAGATCTCATCTAACATTTGGGAAAGTCCCAAAATACCTGGCTCAATCTCAAAATCAAAGCGTTCTGATATCTTTCCTGTATCGTGGTTAGGGAGGGGAGTCGGGGTCGGAGGGCCTCACAGACACGGGGAGGAAGCCACAGAGACAGGACAGAGTGTAGGGGAAGGAAGGGGTCATAGGGACGGTGTGGGGTATAGGAGAGGAGGGGGTTATAAAGTCTGGGCGTAGGAGAGGGAGGAGGTTATAGAGACGGGAGGGGTGTAGGAAAGGAAGGTGATACAGAGTTATAGAGGAGGGAGGGTGTTATAGGGAAGGGGGGGATGTAGGAGAGAGTTGGGCTAAAGAGATGGTAGGGTGTAGGGGCCAGAAGCGGAGGTTACAGAGACAGAGAAGGGCAGTGCTGAGGAAGCATCTGTGCTGGGATCCTATAGCCTTGACCCCAGCTCACCGAACTGATCCACAGTCACTGTCCCAGGGCAGATCTCCTTGCGGTCTGCCCTGAGAATACACAGACGCTCCTCACCCTCATCCCGTTGGCACTGAGAACCAGCTTCTCTGCTGCCGCCTTGCTCTGCACGTACGCACCCTCGTGGTAGATTCTGTAGTTGGTGTCCTCGTTTCCCCTGGCGAGGTGGAGAGTAGAGGGACAGTGAGGAAGTGAGCAAGGTGTGAACGATCCCTTTAAGTGCTCACAGGCCGCAGACTAACTGTGTCTGTTTCCTGTAAACGAACGGACCGTCCACAGGATCAGGGTCTGGAATGAGCGCAGAGCTCTCAACATGATATTCAGTGACTAGAAATGCACACAGGGCTCTCCGTGTGGATCTGACCCAGGGGATACAGAGATGGGAACTGTGCACGGTTCTGTCGGTGTGGGTCTGATCCAGGGATACGGAGACGGGAACTGTGCACGGTTCTGTGGGTGTGGGTCTGATCCAGGGATACGGAGACGGGAACTGTGCACGGTTCTGTGGGTGTGGGTCTGACCCAGGGATACAGAGACGGGAACTGTGCACGGTTCTGTGGGTGTGGGTCTGACCCAGGGATACAGAGATGGGAACTGTGCACGGTTCTGTGGGTGTGGGTCTGATCCAGGGATACACAGATGGGAACTGTGCACGGTGCAATCGGTGTGGGTCTGATCCAGCGATACGGAGATGGGAACTGTGCACGGTCCTGTGGGTGTGGGTCTGACCCAGGGGGTATGGGACAGGAACTGTGCATGGTGCTATTGGTGTGGGTCTGACCCAGGGGATACAGGACAGGAACTGTGCACGGTGCTCTCGGTGTGGGTCTGACCCAGGGGAGACGGAGACAGGAACTGTGCACGGTGCTATCGGTGTGGGTCTGATCCAGGGATACAGGGACGGGAACTGTCAGCGTGGGTCTGACCCAGGTTTACAGAGATGGGAACTGTGCACGGTGCTCTCGGTGTGGGTCTGACCCAGGAGATACGGAGACAGGAACTGTGCATGGTTCTGTCAGTGTGGGTCTGACCCAGGAATACAGAGATGGGAACTGTGCACGGTTCTGTCGGTGTGGGTCTGACCCAGGGGATATGAGACAGGAACTGTGCACGGTGATCTCGGTGTGGGTCTGACCCAGGGGATATGGAGACAGGAACTGTGCATGGTTCTGTCAGTGTGGGTCTGATCCAGGAATACGGAGATGGGAACTGTGCACGGTGCTCTCGGTGTGGGTCTGATCCAGGGGATATGAGACAGGAACTGTGCACGGTGCTCTTGGTGTGGGTCTGACCCAGGGGATACGGAGACGGGAACTGTGCATGGTTCTGTCGGTGTGGGTCTGACCCAGGGATACAGAGATGGGAACTGTGCACGGTTCTGTCGGTGTGGGTCTGATCGAGGAATACGGAGACGGGAACTGTGCACGGTTCTGTCGGTGTGGGTCTGACCCAGGGGATACAGGACAGGAACTGTGCACGGTGCTCTCGGTGTGGGTCTGACCCAAGGGATACGGAGACAGTAACCATGCATGGTGCTCCTGGAGTGGGTCTGACCCAGGGGAAGATGAGATAAGACGTGTTCACGGTGCTCCCATTGCGGGTCAGTCCCAGGTGGAGAGGTCAGAGACAGACTCACTGAATTCCAGTTCCTGTCCTGGGACAACCATTGCCCTATTTCCTCGTGGCTGACGCTCACCTGATGAAATGTTTCCCCTTTATGTTTGGTCCCACCACCTCCATACTACTGGTGTACAGTAGGTACCTGATGCCCAGTTCCTTGCAGACAGCGAGGACGTTCTGTGTCCCTGTGGATGGAGAGAACATTTTAGTCAGGATGGCTGGGGTCTGGCTGAGCACAGGGTAGAGTTTGATAGAGGGAGGTTCTGTCTCTCCCACTCTCTACAAGAGCCAAGACCTAGAAGCAGAATTAGGCCATTCGGCTCATTGTGCCTGCTCTGCTAGTCCATCATGGCTGATTTGTTATCCTTCTCAATCTAATTTTTCTGCCTTCTCGTCGTAACCTTTGACAGTCTGCGTCCACCTTAAATGTACTCAACAATGTGGCTTCCACAGGCAACTGTGGCAAAAAATTCCACAGGTCCACCAGCCTCTGGCTAGTGAAATATTTCCTCATCTCTGTTCCAAATGGACGTCCCTCAATCCTGAGGGTGTGCTCTCTGGTCCTAGACTCACCCACTCTTGGAAACAACCTCTCCACATCCACTCTGTCCAGACCTTTCTGTATTCAATAGGTTTCACTGAGATCCCCCCAGTTTTTCCAAACTCCAGCAAGTACAGGCCCAGAGCCATCAAACGCTCCTCATATGTTAACCCTTTCATTCCTGGGATCATCCTTCTGCGCCGCCTCTGCACTCTCTCCAATGCCAGCACATCTCTTCTTAGATAAAGACCCTAAAACTGCTCACAGTACTCTGTGTGGTCTGACCAATGCCTTATAGAGTCTGAGCATGACATCCTTGCTTTTGTATTCTAGTCCTCTCGAAATGAATGCTACGACTGCATTTGCCTTCCTGTGGCCAACTCTTTATATGCTGTATCTCTGTCAACCTCCCCCTGTCTCTCTATCTCACCCATTCCATCAAGTCGGCCAACCAGGAAGGTGTTGGTCGGACCACATTTGGAGTATTGCGAGCAATCTTGGGCCTTATATCTAAGTAAGGATGCACTGGAGGGGTCCAGAGGAGGTTTACAAGAGTGATCCTGGGGATGAAATGGTTAACGTATGAGGAGCGTTTGGTGTCTCTGCACCTATACTCGTTGGAGTTTCAAAGAATGAGGGACGGGGAAATCCAATTCAAACCAATTGAACATTGAAAGGCCTAAGTAGAGTGGACATGGAGAGGATGTTTCTTACAGTGGGGGAGTCTAGGATCAGAGGGCACAGCCTCAGAATAGAAGGATGTCCCTTTAGAACAGAGATGAGGAGAAATTTCCTTGGCCAGAGGGTGGTGAATCTGTGGAATTCATTGCAGCAGACGGCTGTGGAGGCAGAGTCACTGGGTATATTTAAAGTGGAAGTTGATGGATTCCTGATTAGTAAAGGTGAGAAGGCAAGAGAATGGGGCTGAGGGAAAAATCAATAAAAATGATTGATGGTGGAGCAGACTTGAGGGGCTGAATGGCCTAATTCTGCTCCAATGTCTCATCGGCCAACTAAATGGCCAAGCTTAATTAAGAACTCAACTAAATGTTGAATGAAATGGCTGGAGGTGACCACAGTGCTTGGCAATTTCTGACAGAAGCCGGGCAGCCTCTGCAGAGCAGCACCCCTGAGGCCCGCCAGAGGAAACCATGTCTCTTTGCGAAGACAGCGGCCTCTCTGGAGAAAGTACTGCATTAAGTGCCTCCTCGGAGGGTGCTCAGCGTACAGGAATCTCCACAGGGCTCTGAGGGTGTGCCGTGTCCGCCCTCTCCAATCAGGAGACTCGCGACCACTGCAGATGCCCAGTGTTTCATGGTGTGCACTGACTTCCTCTGCATCCTATAGCAAGGTGGATGTGGTCAAGGTGACCATCCAGGACCACAACATGGAGGCCACCACCCTGAGGCGGCCTGACCAGCGCCCCCTACTGGACCACAACTTTCAACTCCAGGTCCTACCAGTTTGCCAGCCAGGTCTGCCGAGAGGGACTCAGGTAGACTCTCAGGTATAGGAGACGCGCAGTGCCCCATGCTTACGGGGAGTCCACCTGCCACTGACCCACAAGGAGTCCGGAGCAGTTTTACCTGGATGAGGACACTCGCACACCCTACGCATGTCTTCGGGTTCTGTCACCATCAGGGCCACGTCATCGAAGTAAGCCGTAAGCCGTGAGGATGACCTCCAGCTCACGCAGAATTAGACCCATCAAACCTCTTCCAAAGAAGAAACTGGAATGGTTAATCACAGATGGCGTACAGCTGGCCAGACACACGTCAGCTCCGACGCACTCTTCTCCTGTAGGGAGTGGGCGCCGTCAACGATCCACTGGCCTTGACTAGGCACACTGCGCTCCCTTGGGTATGTTAATGCAAACAACGCATTTTACTGTGTGTTTCAATATACACTAATAAATAAATTTGAATCTTGAATTTTCTGCAGTGTGTATAGGTGAGTGGTGAGTTCGGATGGGGGTGGTTGGCTTTTTCGAGCAGTCCATGCTTTATTGAAAGGGGCTACACTGATAGGTGGTAAAGAAGGCATTTAGCATGCTTGCTTTCACCGGGTGGGGTGCAGAGTTTAAGAGTAAGGATTCCACTAAGGAGCAACAGGCCATTGTCTCCCACACACTGTCACCGACCTTATTAACTCTGGGGATCTCCCATCCACTGCCACCATTAGTTCCCTCACCCCACACCTCATGTTTCTACCACCTACCCAAGATCCATAAACCAGGAGGACCCATTGTTTCTGCTTGTTCCTGCCCCATTGAACTTACCTCTGCATACCTTGACTCTGTTTTATCCCCCCGGTTCAGTCCCTTCCTACCTACATCCGTGGCACTTCACACACTGTGGATCTTTTCGATGATTTCCTGGCCCCGAGCATTTTATTTTTGCCATGGGTGTCCAGTCCTTACACACCTCCATCCCCACCAGGAAGGCCTCAAAGCTCTCTGTTTCTTCCTGGTGACCAAACCCAACCAGTTTCTCCTCCACCATCACTACACTACATCGACTGCATTGGCGCTGCTTCCTGCACACATGTGGATCCAGATTGTCGACTTCATCAACTTTGCCTCCAACTTCCACCTTGCCCTCAAACTTACCTGGTCCATTTCCGTCATCGCCCTCCCCTTTCTTGATCTCTCTGGAGACAGCTTATCTACTGACATATATATTACAAACCCACAGACTCTCACAGCTACCTGGACTATACCTCCTTCCACCCTGTTACTTGCACAATTGCCATCCCCCTCTCTCAATTCATCTGCCTCCACTGCATCTGCTCTCAGGATGAGGCTTTTCATTCCAGAATGAAGGAGATGTCCTCCTTCTTCAAAGAAAGGGGCTTCCTTGCTCCACCATCAACGCTGCCTGCAATCACATCTCTTCTATTTCATGCTCGTCAGCTCTCACTCCATCCTCCTGCCACCCCACTAGGGACAGGGTTCCTCTTGCCCTCACCTACCATCCCACCAGCCTCCACATCCAGCACGTAATTCTCCGTAACTTTTACCATCTCCACTGGGATCCCACCACCAAGCACATCTTTTTCTCTCCCCACTTTCTGCTTTCTGCAGGGATTGCTCCCTAGGTGACTCCCCTGTCCATTCGTCCCTCCCCACTGATCTCCCTCCTGGCACTTACCCTTACAAGCAGAGCACGTGCTACATCTGCCCCTACACCTCCTCCCTCACTACCATTCAGGGCTCCAAACAGTCCTTCCAGGTGAGCCCCGACATAGATTGGGAGACCGTTTCGCCGAGCATCTATGCTCCGTCTGCCAGGAAAAGTGGGGTCTCCCAGTGGCCACCCATTTTAATTCCTCTTCCCATTCCCATTCTGACAAACATATCAATCCATGGCCTCCTCTACTGCTGCGATGAGGCCACACTCAGGTTAGAGGAGCAACACCTTATATTCCGTCTGAGTGGCCTCCAATCTGATGGCATGAACATCGATTTCTTGAACTTCTGCTAATGTCCCCGCTCCTCCTTTCACCTTTTCCCTCTCTCATCTGATCTCCTTAACTGCCTCTGGTGTCCTTCCCCCTTTGCTTTCTTCCATGGCCTCCTGTCCTCTTCTATCAGTCTCCCCCTTCTCCAGCCCTGGATCTCATTCATCAATGAACTTCCCAGCTCTTGACTTTATCCCCTCCCCCTCCCAGTTTGACCTGTTGCCTTGTCTTTCTTCCTCCCCTCCCCCAACCTTATAATTTTGACTTTTTTTTTCCCCAATCCCAATGAAGGGTCTGGGCTGAAATGTTGACTGGACTCTGTTCCATAGATGCTGCTTGTCCCGCTGAGTTCCTCCGGCATTTTACGTCTGTTGATCTGGATTTCCGGCATCTGCAGATTTTCTCCTGTTTCTAAGAGTAAGGGAGTTATGTTGCAGCTGTTGGACCACGCTTGGAGTGTTGTGTCCAGTTCTGGTCATGGACACAGGGACTGTGCAATAAGAGAGAGTAGAGGATGCCGCCTGGACTAGAGGGTATTGGCTAAAAGACGAGTATAAGAACCAGACTCGGGCAACAAACTGTGGTCTGAGCGTATCCCACGAGCGACTCCTGCTGTTTTATTACCCTGGTAGTTCACGGCCCAGATCCTTTTCGAAGGGTGTTTCATCCATACGTCGACAAGCCCCGCTGTGTGGATGATCAAGTCCACGCCCCTTGCTGCCTCCAGTACACTTGCTGCATCAACAATATTCCCCTGGATGAATTTCACCTGCAACTTCTCTGAAAAGGAAAGGGGGCGTTAATTTAGGGAGGGAGGGTGAAAACCGAAATGGGGTGTGGGGGGCGGGGGGGAGCGGAGCGACAGCTTGCGACTGGACAGGCGGAGAGAGAAGTGCAAGAGCGCGGCGGTGGGTGACGGGAGGGGAAGAGAGAGGGATGGAACGAGATTGAGAGAGGAAGAGAGAGGGGTGGAGGGAGTCAGAGAGAGGAGGCCAGACAGAGGGAGACAGTGAGAGAGACAGGGAAGGAAAGTGAAAGGTGGAAAGTTACAGAGGGAGAGGGAAAAAAGACTGAAGGAAAAGGGGAGAGAGGATGGAGGAGAGCGGCAGAGAAAGAGGGAGAGAAAGACATAGGAGCAGGATTAGGCCATTCAGTCCATCAAGTTTGCTTCGCTGAAAGGGAGAGGCGAGAAGGAGAGTTTGGGTGTTGAAAGGAGAGAGAAACTGAGTTTGAGGCATCAATTGTTTGCGTGCGTTGGCTGTGTGAAAATTCAGGAGCTAAGCCTCATGTATATACACACCCACACCCGCAAAAACTGAGACATACACAAACAAATTAAGACATACCCCCACACACCACACACCCGCAAAAACTGAGACATACACAAACAAATTAAGACATACCCCCACACACCACACACACACACACACACTCACACAACACACTGGACGAACTCAGCAGGTCGGGCAGCATCCGTGGAGACAATCAGTCAACGTTTCGGGCCGGAACCCTGACTGATCGTCTCCACGGATGCTGCCTGACCTGCTGAGTTCTTCCAGCGTGTTGTGAGTGTTGCTTTGACCCCAGCATCAGCAGAGTATTTTGTGTTTACCACACACACACAGACAGTGCTGCAACTTAAATCTGTCTGTTTCTGTTTCACGAGGCAGCGGTCAGTTCCCTGACTCTGACCTGTTATCCTCTGGATCCTCTCTGGCTGGGCTCAGATGCCAAGGGAAGGGGTTATTCCTTTCCCAAGCTCCAGACAATGGATCGGAAAGGGAGGGGGAAGCATTTTGCTTTGTGCAGTGTCCGCCAATCCAGGATGCCCAAAAAACTCCCTGCGTCCCTGAGACGGCCTCTTAGATTCCCACACCCCCCTCCCTCATCGTGGACACATCCCTCTCCACCATCGGTGGTATATATATAGGAGGCGCTGCGTTAAGAAGGCAACATTCATCTACAAAAATCCTCATCATCCAGGCTATCACACCTTCCTGCAGCTACCGTCAGGCAGGAGGTACAGAAGTCTGAAGTCCCACACCAACAGGTTCAGGATTTGCTACTTTCTTTATCTGTTCAGTTCTTGAACCAACTGGCTCAACTTTAATCACGGTTCAGCAATGCTGTGAACATTGTGATTACTTACTTACTGCCTGTTACACCGCCGGTGCTTGGGACAGCAATGAAGGTCCTCCATCTCTGTCTGTCCTTGGCCATCTCCTGTGTTATGCTCCAGGTGTGGTTCAGGGTCCTCATTTCTGTCTCTACGCTACGGCACCAAGTTGTCTTTGGTCCCGTCTTTCCTCCGTCCTTCAGGGGTCCAATGAAATGCTGTTTTGACGATGGAGTTGGCCTCTCTTCTCATTGCGTGCCCAATCCGTCTCCAACGTTTCCTCATGATGATTGTGGTCATGTCCTCTTGGTGACACTGAAGGAGTGGGGTGTTGTTGGAGATCCTTCTTGGCCGGAAAATACGGAGGATCTTCAGGAGGCTCGTGGTGTGGAATGACGACAGCTTGGCAAGGTTATTTTTTGTCATGCACCAGCACTTTTTCCCATTCAAGAACGTGGACAGAACACAGCTCTAGTATAGCGTCACCTTGTGTGGACGCTGGACTTGGTTGATCTGTATATGTTGCTCATTGACCTGAAACACCATGATCACTTTGCACTAACATGACTATTTTTTTGTTGTAAGTGGGGTACAGTATTCTTCTGTAAACATTATGTACAATTTATGTCTATGATTTCCTTGTGAACTTTGTTTATCCATGCCTGTGATGCTGCTGCAAGTAAGGTTTTCATTGCACCTGTGTCAACGTTCCTTCTAATATACTTTTTACAGCAGTGTGGACCAACCATTGCTCCAAGGAGGAAATTTTTACACGGCCAATCCAGACTGAATGGCACTTTAAATGTTTTTCTCGTAATAGTTCAGTGCGTTGTCAGTTCATTAACAGTGAGCTACCAACTTCCATTCTGTGTTCATTGTTACAATTTGTAACACTGTTGTAACTTGAAACACTGACAATGTAAATATGTTGAAGCTCTAAAATGTTTCAAAGTAAAAGTTGTGGTATGTTTATTATTTTAGAAATATATGGATTATATTCATCTTCTTCATCATTACGCGCCGTGTCATATGACATAGGTGATCATGGTCTTTTGACCATGATTGCTCTTGGCAAATTTTTCTACAGAAGTGGTTTGCCATTGCCTCCTTCTGGGTAGTGTCTTTACAAGACAGGTGACCCCCAACCCATTATCAATACTCTTCAGAGATTGTCTGCCTGGTGTCAGTGGTTACACAGCTACTAGCTGCGTGGCAACAAAGGCTATGTACACAGGAGCATTTCAGTTATTGCGCAGCCACACGTCCACGCAGCTTAGAGGGAACAGTGACCTGTGTACACATGTACTTGTGTGTTTGAAAATAAACTTGACTTGGACTTTAAATATAAACAAAAATAACACAGCAAGATCAGAACAAGTTCAGGGAAATATACAGCAGTCAGAGGTAGAGTTAAGGTTTTTCAAGTCCGTTAAAAAACCTGATGGTAGTAGGAAAGAGTCGGAATCAGGTTTTATTGTTACTGAAATCTGTCATGAAATTTGTTGTTTTGCGGCAGCAGTACAGTGCAATACATAGAAATTATTTTAAGTTACAATTAAAGCCTCTGAAAATTCAACCCTACTTCCCAGTCATGAGAGGTGGAACCCGGCTGGGCCCCATATGACTCTGGTGAAGCTGTATAGGGCCCAAAAAGGAGAAGTTGCCCTAATAAATAAATAAATAAATAAATAGTGCCAAAAAAGAGCAAAACAGTGAAATAGTGATCGTAGGTTCATGGACTGTTCATAAATCTGATGATGGTGGTGGGAAGAAACTATTCTTAAAATGTTGAATGTGAGTCTTCAGGATCCTGTACCTTCTCCCTGATGGTAGTAATGAGAAGAGGGGATGTCCCAGAAGATGGGGTCTTTAATGATGGATGCAGCTTTCTTGACACACCACCTTTTGAAGATGTCCTCGATGGTGGGGAGGGTTGTGCCTGTGACGGAGCCGGCTGTGTCTACAACCCTCTGCCACCTCTTGCCATCCCGTGCATTGGAACCACCATCCCAGACAGTGATGCAACCAGTCAGAATGCTCTACAGAAATTTATGAGAGTCTTTGGTGACATACCACATCTCCTCAAACCATTAATGAAGCAAAGCCACATGCCGTCTTCATGATTGCATCAGTATGTTAGGGCAGGATAGACCCTCTGAGATACTGATTTCCAGGAACTTGAAATGGCTGACCCTGTCCACCGCTGACCCCTCAGTAAGGATTGTTCTGTGTCTCCTGACTTCCTCTTCCACCGCTGACCCCTCAGTGAGGACCGGTCTATGCTCTTTTGACTTCCTCTTCCTGAAGTACCTTGGTATCACTGATAGTCAGTGCAAGATTTTTTTTTCTGACACCACTCAACCAGCTGATCTAGTTCACTCCTGTATGGCTCGTCACCATCTGAGATTCTACCAATAACAAAATGTGTTAACAGCAGACTTGTAGGAGGTGGGGAGGGAAGGAGGGAGGGAGGGGAGAGTGAGAGGGGAGGGGGGAGCGAGGGGGGAAGTGAAGGAAGAATGAGAGAAAGTGAGAATGAGAGACGGAGAGGGGGAGAGTGAGAGGAGGAGGGAGAGGTAGGGGTAGGGGGACGGGGATGGAGGGAGAATATATATAAATATTAAAGTTGTGATTGATGCTTACTGTTAGGTGAGTGATGAAGGTGCGTGCGCCAGAGAAATGAATTGAGAATTGTTGAGAACTGGGCTTTGATCACTGACCTTGACAAGATTGTGAACTTTGTCCATGTCCTATGGGCTTCACCTGCCATTGATCTGAAGAACAATCTTCTGTGGTTTCATTATTTTATTTGGACATGTACCTGTGGGGTACGCTGGTGCCTTTCGCTTTCTCTTCCTCTATTCAATACGAGTGTTCAGAACATTCTTTGACCTGCTCTCATCTTCCCGAATCTCTGAATTGATTTTCACTAGCTATTGCAGACATCACTTAATGGAACTTTGTTCAACTTGTGCCAGCCACTCATGAAAGTTTATGGGGTGGAAACAATCAAAGCATGTTTAAGCAGTTTATTGGCATTTTGATGAAATGGTGGGAGCATAGATTTTATATTCATCTTGCACCAGTTCATCGATTTTAAGATATTGTTCTATCATTTGAAGAGGCACACGCCATATCCTTGGTAACTGTGAGGCACAAAGCTAACTAGAATTTTATTCATTGCTATTTATAGGGCTTATGTGTATGGGGTCTTTCTTTTGTTACATTTAAAATGGCAATTTTGTTATGTTAATCTGTGGAATGCGGCTTTGTTGTGTTTTAACGCTGCAGAGAGTTTGCGCTAACAGTTTGTTTTACTTTAAATGAGATAACCAGGTTCTATTAGCCAATGGGTGGTTATGTATCGTTTTGTTTTCGGATGCCATGCTGTATGATATGACTGTGGACTGAGTTTTGGCGGGGAGTCGGAGGAGAGACGAGGAGGACGGTGGACGTGCGGAGAGGCTCCGGTCGATCACTCCGGGTGGTCCCGAGCCGTGGGTTGACGGAATTCGGGTGGTCGTCTGACGTCGAACTGAGCTCCAACGGTAGTGCGCGAAGAACTTGGACTTTGATAAGAGTTGGCGCCTTTTTTTTTCCCATTACTTTCCTCTCTGTATCAAATGTATATAAATGCCCTAGAATTAGTAATATCTATAAAGTGTATGTGTTAAAATTTACTGGGTGTGCTGGCTGATGATTGATGTTTGTGATTGATTCGGGCGACGATTGACCCTGAGAGGACTGTTGAAGCAGGTGCTGGGCGGGATTTCCCCTAGACATTCACGAGCCAATATAATGGAACGTTACATATGTTTCAGAGTAACATTTATTATCAGGGTACATACATGTCACCACATACAACCCTGAGATTCATTTTCCTGCGGGCATACTCGGCAAATCTATAGAATATTAACTGTAAACAGGATCAATGAAAGAGCAAGAACACAGAAGACAACAAACTATACAAATGCAACTATAAATAAATAGCAATAAATAACAAGAGCATGCAATATCAAGATAAAGAGTCCTTAAAGTGAGATCATTGGTTGTGGGAACATCTCAATAGATGAGTGTCGTTATCCCCTTTTATTTAGAGCCTGATGGTTGAGGGGTAGTAACTGTTCTTGAACCTGGTGGTGTGAGTGCTGAGGCACCTGTACCTTCTACCTGAAGACAGCAGCGAGAAAAGAGCATAGCCTGGGTGGTGAGGATCTCTGATGATGGGTGCTGCTTTTCTGCGACAGCATTTCATGTAGATGTGTTCAGTGGTTGGGAGGGCCTTTAACTAAAATTTTCTTACAGTGCAATATACAATTTAAGTTTTTAACTGTGAAAAAGTTTGGGTATGATGGAAGTGGGTCTGTAAAAATTTATGTTCATCCTTATTATTCTGTAGCTAGCTGTAAAAATCTCTTAACGTATCTTGCCTATTTGTTTTTCTCTATCTATGTGGCACACTTGCTGACTAATAAGACTAATATTTGAGAAGCTACTTCTGGCATTACATGGTGTCTCTGGGTATCCTGGATTGGCTGACACTGCCCAGAGGAAATGTTTCCTCCTCCCCTCCCATTCCATTATCTGGAGTTTGAAAAGAAATAATCCCTTTAATTAAAGTGAGATAATTGGTTTGGTATTGTGAGCCTAGCTAGAAGCAACTGCTCACTCAGTCCAACAGAGAGGGCCAGAAATGTTGACTGTTCTCAAGGTTAAAGTCGAGTTTATTGTCACACACACAAGTGCTTGTATGTAGAGGTGAAATGGAAAAAGCTTACTTGCAACAACATCACAACCGCATTGTATCAGATAAAGCAGCACTCACGAGAAAAAAAGCACACATTAAACATAAATTATACATAATTTTTACAAGAAAGAACACAATTAGAACAAAAACAAGGTCTACTTTATTGCAAAGTGGTCATGGTGTTGCTTGGGGTGGTGATTAGGGTTGGTTCCAGAACCAAATGGTTGAAGGGAAGTACTGTTGCTGTTCCTGAACCTGGCGGTGTGGGACTTCAGGCTTCTATAACTCCTTCCTGATGAGAGCTGAGAGAAGGCGGAGTTGCCCCATGGCGGGGATATTTGATGATAGATGTTCCCTTTCTGAATTAGAGCCTCCTGAAGATATAGTGGATGGCGCGTTGGTGTTCGTCTGGGACCGCCGCTCTCTGCAGCCTCATACTGTACATTCCTGCACGTTCAAATCACCATACCAGGCCGATCAGGACACTTCCAACAGTACATCTGTAGAAGTTTGTTAGAGTATTTGGGAAAAGATGAAACAATTTCCCGTCCAAGGAAATTAAAGTCTTTGGCTCGGCTTCCTTACGCTTGCAACTGTGTGCCGGGCCAGGACGATTTAAAGCTGTTGACTCTCTCTACCACCAATCCCCCAATGTAGACGGGCACATGTTCACCCTCCTGAAGTCAACCATCAGCTGTTTAGTTTACCTCACCTTGTCAGGCTGTTGCTGGGGCATCACTCAAGCAGGTGTCCTATCTCACCCCTGTGTACTGACTCATAAATCTTGATGCCCTGACTAATCAAAAACCCATAAACTACTGCTTTAAATATCCCCAATGACTTGGCCTCCATAACCATCTGTGGCAAGGAATTCCATCGATTCACTGGCTAAAGAAATTCCTCCTCATCCCTGTTCTAAAGAGATGTCCTTTTCTTCTGAGACTGTGCACTCTGGTCCTAGATCCCCCCCATTACAGGAAATATCCTCTCCACGTCCACTTTACTAGGCTTTTCAACATCTGGTAGATTTCAACTAGACCTCCCTCTCATTCTTCTAAATTCCAGTGAGTGCAGGTCAAGAATGTATCAAGTGTTCTTCCAATGTTAACCATGGATGGCTCTCATAGACATTCCCTGAATCCTCTCCAATGTCAGGACATCTTGAGTGTATTCTATGTTACACTGACTGTTCTATTTATTTTAAATTATAAATTACTATGATTGCACATTGCACATTTAGACGGAGATGTAACATAAAGATTTTTACTCTTCATGTACGTGAAGGATGTAAGAAATAAAGTCAATTCAGTTCAGTTTAATTCTTTTCACAGGGCCAACACCATCACAACCATGGACTCCACCGTGGCGTCTACACATCCGCAGATGTCGACTATGTGGCAGGTTCAGCAATTGCGTTTGTGAGCATGCACATTCCAGCTAATTACAGTCTCATTACGCCAGCATTTTACTCCCTTCTTTTCATTCCAGTCCTGTCGAGACTTGACCAACAGCACAGCAATGTTTATGCCCCTCCCTGCCTGAGAAAGAGGGTAACCGTTTTGACTGACGCAGTCAGTCATTGCTTCCAGCACAGTGTTGACATTAACTTTCACTTTGAGAGCTTTAGTTAATGGCCCTGTTGGCCTGTGTATATTGATTTTTTTTTCTTTCAATTATGTAACAGTTCTTATCAAAGCCAGTGAACTGTTGGCCCGCTTCAATCTCTCTCTGTGTACTTGGGGCCATATCCAAATGTTTTGACAAACACCTTCCACAGCTTCAACATTAAATCCTTGCTTTTATATTCGAGTCCTCTCGAGATGAATGCTAACATTGCATTTGCCTTCCATGACTGTGCCACATTAAACTAAACCTCCTCTGCCTGTTGTGATCCATATCTCCATATTTATGTGTTTGTCTAACAGGCTTTTAATCTCCTTTATCCCACGCGCCTGGACCTCCACTCTTGCCAGCTCATTCCACGCATTCATCACTCTCCGTGTAAAACCTCCTCTGAGCTTCCTCCTTTTGCCTTAAGTACATGCCCTCTGGTATTAGATATCTCAGCTCTGGGGGAAAAAATTTCATTGGCTACATTAGGAAGGGGAAAAAAGATTATGAGAGAAAACTGGCAGGGAACATAAAAACTGACTGTAAAAGCTTTTATAGATATGTAAAAAGGAAAAGACTGGTAAAGACAAATGTAGGTCCCCTACAGACAGAAACAGGTGAATTGACTATGGGGAGCAAGGACATGGCAGACCAATTGAATAATTACTTTGGTTCTGTCTTCACTAAGGAGGACATAAATAATCTTCCAGAAATAGTAGGGGACAGAGGGTCCAGTGAGATGGAGGAACTGAGCGAAATACACGTTAGTAGGGAAGTGGTGTTAGGTAAATTGAAGGGATTGAAGGCAGATAAATCCCCAGGGCCAGATGGCCTGCATCCTAGAGTGCTTAAGGAAGTAGCCCAAGAAATAGTGAATGCATTAGTGATAATTTTTCAAAACTCGTTAGATTCTGGACTAGTTCCTGAGGATCGGAGGGTGGCTAATGTAACTCCACTTTTTAAAAAAGGAGAGAGAGAGAAACCGGGCAATTATAGACCAGTTAGCCTAACGTCGGTGGTGGGGAAACTGCTGGAAACAGTTATCAAAGATGTGATAACAGCACATTTGGAAAGCGGTGAAATCATCAGACAAAGTCAGCATGGATTTGTGAAAGGAAAATCATGTCTGACGAATCTCATAGAATTTTTTGAGGATGTAACTAGTAGAGTGGATAGGGGAGAACCAGTGGATGTGGTATATTTGGATTTTCAAAAGGCTTTTGACAAGGTCCCACACAGGAGATTAGTGTGCAAACTTAAAGCACACGGTATTGGGGGTAAGGTATTGATGTGGATGGAGAATTGGTTAGCAGACAGGAAGCAAAGAGTGGGAATAAACGGGACCTTTTCAGAATGGCAGGCAGTGACTAGTGGGGTACCGCAAGGCTCAGTGCTGGGACCCCAGTTGTTTACAATATATATTAATGACTTGGATGAGGGAATTAAATGCAGCATCTCCAAGTTTGCGGATGACACGAAGCTGGGTGGCAGTGTTAGCTGTGAGGAGGATGCTAAGAGGATGCAGAGTGACTTGGATAGGTTGGGTGAGTGGGCAAATTCATGGCAGATGCAATTTAATGTGGATAAATGTGAAGTTATCCACTTTGGTGGCAAAAATAGGAAAACAGATTATTATCTGAATGGTGGCCGATTAGGAAAAGGGGAGGTGTAACGAGACCTGGGTGTCATTATACATCAGTCATTGAAAGTGGGCATGCACGTACAGCAGGCGGTGAAAAAGGCGAATGGTATGTTGGCATTTATAGCGAGAGGATTCGAGTACAGGAGCAGGGAGGTACTACTGCAGTTGTACAAGGCCTTGGTGAGACCACACCTGGAGTATTGTGTGCAGTTTTGGTCCCCTAATCTGAGGAAAGACATCCTTGCCATAGAGGGAGTACAAAGAAGGTTCACCAGATTGATTCCTGGGATGGCAGGACTTTCATATGAAGAAAGACTGGATGAACTGGGCTTGTACTCGTTGGAATTTAGAAGATTGAGGGGGGATCTGATTGAAACATATAAAATCCTAAAGGGATTGGACAGGCTAGATGCAGGAAGATTGTTCCCGATGTTGGGGAAGTCCAGAACGAGGGGCCACAGTTTGAGGATAAAGGGGAAACCTTTTAGGACCGAGATTAGGAAAAGCTTCTTCACACAGAGAGTGGTGAATCTGTGGAATTCTCTGCCACAGGAAACAGTTGAGGCCAGTTCATTGGCTATATTTAAGAGGGAGTTAGATATGGCCCTTGTGGCTACGAGGATCAGGGGGTATGGAGGGAAGGCTGGGGCGGGGTTCTGAGTTGGATGATCAGCCATGATCATAATAAACGGCGGTGCAGGCTCAAAGGGCCAAATGGCCTACTCCTGCACCTATTTTCTATGTTTCTATGTTTCTACTCCCATCTACGTTTGTATATGTCTCATAATTTTATGAAGAAATGTCTCTCTCCCCGGTTCCTTACAGCTGGGGGTGGTAATGGGAGTAAGTTCCCACTACCTATTAAATACTCCCAGTGGTGTGTGTCTCAAATAGCCTCTGACCATCAAGTCCAGCTCCTGGCCTTCACGTGTGGCCTAACCACGAAGCCTGGTGGAATCATTTCTACTGACGGATGAAGGGGCAAAGGCAGTTTGCTGGAGCCTTCGGGCAGATGGGGCATGTCAGTTGTGGTTGGCAGCTCATCTTGGAGAAGGAAAACTCTGATCTCAAACCCGACACGCGGGACAGAAGCAAGGTCGCATTGTGTTTCCAGGGACCAGCTGTTTCCGCTAATGCCGGCTGGTTTAGCGAGCAGAGCGGCGGACACCTCTGCTGAAATCTGGAGGAAAACACACAGAGAGTGCAGAGGGGGATCACAAAGTCAAGGAAAGAGGACTGGGCCGAGACAACAGAGACTTATGGAGAAGAGGAGTTCGGTGGGTGATAAAATGGATGAGTTCACGGTGCTAGCCAGGAGTCAGAGAACATTTCGGGAGTGCAGTGTCATGTGTTTCACTGGAACAGGGCTGCACGAGGACATACCCGATCAAAACTTCTCCATGGATGACTTCCAGACCGTTCGGACTGACCGGAAGTGCACTGAGGGCGGTAAGCGTAAAGGAGTTGGGGGCTTGCTGTTCTGGTTGACAACAGACGATGCAATCTGGGTCATATTACGATCGAGGAGCGTGTTTGTAGACCGGATATTGAACTTTTTACTGTTGGACTT
Source organism: Mobula birostris (assembly GCF_030028105.1). Lineage (NCBI taxonomy): Eukaryota > Metazoa > Chordata > Chondrichthyes > Myliobatiformes > Myliobatidae > Mobula > Mobula birostris. The sequence goes on from NC_092380.1 coordinate 2,745,000, forward strand.
CGGCCATATTCCACTGAGATACAACACTGGGCGACACGGGAGGTCGTTCCTGCCTGTGGCCATCGAACTTGCAGCTCCTCCCGTGGAGGGTCAGACACCCTGAGCCAATAGGCTGGTCCTGGACTTATTTTCCATCTGGCATAGTTTGCATTTCATTGTTTGATTGTTTGTGGTTTTGGTATTGCTATATTTACGCTCTGTTCTTGGTTGGTGCGGCTGTAACGAAACCCAATTTCCCTCGGGATCAATAAAGTATATCTATCTATCTCCACTGCCTTGCGGCTATACCCACTGATGGGGAAGGCTTCAGGAGTAAACTCCGAGGGAGAAATCCAGAGACAGTCCAATGTTGAGTTCAATAGAATTGGCAACTCCTGCGACACCACTGGTGCCAAACCTAATTGGTCTCTGTTGTTCCTTTGGATTCATCAGCTGTGTGGAGAGGGGGAGGGGGAGCCTACTACGTGGGCAACAGCTTGCTCGCCATATTGTACATCCCTGGCTCGCATACTGTCTAGTGTATCATATAGACAGCTAGGACACAGTATCCATGGATGACCCTGACCAATGGAGGGCACCCTAGGCTTGAACATGGGGCAACATTAGCTACTCACCAGTCCTCTGGGACCTTGTCTGAGGAAAGAAAGATCTCGGTCAAGGCACCTCACAATCCTGCCTCTATCGGTGACATGGGGTAGATTCCTTCCGGCCCTGGGGACCTATCCACCTTAATGCACCTCTGTTTATCTCAAACTGCCCAAGCATATTAGCACGTCCCACTCTATCCACCATGTCCTTTTCCTTGGTAAATACTGATGCAAAGTACTCCTTTAGCACCTCACCCACATCCTTCACCTTGACGTATAAGTTCCCTCCTTCTCCTCCCCTCTCCTTAGTTATCCTCTTGCTCAGTACGTACAGAATGCCTTGAGATTCTCTTTAACCCTACTTGCCAAAGACATTTCATGGCCCCTCTTGACTCTCCTGATTCCCTTCTTTTCTGGCTTTGTCCTTGATTCCCAAGGGCTCTGTGATACTTTAGTTTCTTTTAAAACTTACATATTGTCTCCCTCCGTCCTCAGCATGGGGAAGCAACTCCCAAGTTCCCTCTGGGAATCCGTGGCCTCCTCTTGTGTTAAGACGAGGCCCCCCTCAGGGTGGAGGAGCAACACCTTATATTCCATCTGGGCGGCTTCCAACCCGAATGGCGCGAGCATCAGTTTCTCCTTCCAGCAGACAAATCCCCACCCCCATCCTCTATTCCTATCACTCCCCCCAGGTCCCCTCCTCCCCCTTTCCCCGGGTCCACTGTCTCTCCAATCAGATTCCTTCTTCTCCGGCCCTTGAACTTTCCCACCCACCTGGATTCACCTATCACCTTTTAGCTATCCTCTGTAACATTCCCCACTCTTTTTATTCTGGTATCTTCCCCCTTTCTTCTCAGTCCTGAAGAGGGGGCTTGGCCCTAATCATTGACTGTTCATTCTTTCCCATAGAAGCTGCCAATGTTTTGTGTGATATGTTTCCTTTGTCTTCTTGACTAAATACATCACCTCTCTCGATGTCCAGGTTCCCCTGTCCCTGCATCTTTGGCCTTTCTTTTTACTGGAACATACCTATCTGGTACTCCGTGCAGCTGGTTTTTAAACACCCTCCACATGTCAGACGTGGACTTGCCCAGACAGAGATCTTCCTCTAGAAACGGCCGACAGTTGTGGACATAGCCCAGGACACATGGAGACCAGCTTTCCCTCTGCGGACTCTGTGTACACTTACTGCTGCCTCAGTAAAGATCTCACCCATCCCAGGCATTCTCTCCTCTACCCCTGCCACTGGGCAGAAGGTCATAAAGTCTGAAAGCATGAACCACCAGGCTCAAGGGCAGCTTCTGCCCCTCTGTTATCAGACCAACGATTGATCCCCTAGTACAGCAAGGTTAGGCTCTTCACCTCACAGTCTGCCTGCACTGTACTTTCCCTGTAACGGTAACGCTTTATTCTGCATTCTGTTATTGCTTTACCTTTTCACTGACTTGCTGTAACGCAGTGATCTGTGGAGACGGCATGCAGAACAAAGTGTTTCGCTGTACCTCTGTACACGTGACAATAATAAATCCATTTACCAAGGGCCCCAGTAAACAGCCCCAATTTCCTGCCTCATATGCTGGTCCAGCATCTTCACTTTTCCGTGTCTTTCATCCCTGGTGAACCTCTTTTGGACACGTTCCTAAGTTAATAAGTCTTTTTATAAACAAGAGGTCAAATTACTCCAGGAACAGCTTCTATCCCTCAACAATCACACTCTTGAACCAAAGCGGATAACCTCACTCAACTTCTCTTGCCCCATCACTGAACAGTTCCCGCAATCAATGGCCTCACCTCAAGGACTCTTCATCTCAAGTTCTCGATATTTGTTGCTTATTTATTCATTATTGTTGTTTCTTCTCTTTGCATTTCCATAGTTTGTTTTCTGCACTCTGGGTTGAACGCCCTAGTTGTGTGGTCTTTCAGTGATTTTGTTATGGTTATCATGGTCCAAATATCCGGACCTGCCTCTCGGTTTTTTTGCACTACCTTACTTTCCCTTTTCTATTTATGATTTATAATTTAAATTTTTAATATTTACTATGGATTTGTACTCCAGGGAGCGGGAAGCGCAGAATCAAATATCGCTGTGATGATTGTATGCTTTAGTATCAATTGTTTGGCGACAATAAAGTATAAAGTATTCTATAGATTTGTTAAGTATGCCCACAAGAAAATGAATCTCAGGGTTGTATATGGTGACATTTATGCACTTTGATAGTAAATTTACTTTGAACTTTGAAATTGTTCAGAGTATTCCAGCTGTAATATTACTGACATCCTGCACAACCGTGCCAGTTCTTGGCCTATGCTGAAATTCTAACTGTCTTGAAATAAAAACCACTTTAGTACTTCTCTCGCTAATCATCTAATCGGGGAATTTATCAATAACATTGAAAAAGAGTCCAGAGAAAACTTACAAGGATGTTGCCTGGACTTCAGAACCTGGGTTTTTTGGGAAAAGTTGTACAGGTTAGATCTTTATTCCCTGGAGTGCAGGAGTATGGGGGAGATCTTACAGAGGTATACATAGTATGAGGTGTATATATAGGGTTACAGTTTCTTTTCGTATGCCATCAGTCTTATGAACACTTGAATTTTAGTCTATTATGTACAGGGTCTTTCTTTTGTTACATTTAAAATGGCGATTTTGTTATGTTAATCTGTGAAATGCGGCTTTGTTGTGTTTTAACGCTGCAGAGAGTTTGCGCTAACAGTTTGTTTTACTTTAAATGAGATAATCAGGTTCTATTAGCCAATGGGTGGTTATGTATCATTTTGTTTTTGGATGCCATGCTGTATGATATGACTGTGGACTGAGTTTTGGCGGGGAGTCGGGAGGAGAGACGAGGAGGACGGCGGACGTGCGGAGAGGCTCCGGTCGATCACTCAGGGTGGTCCCGAGCCGTGGGTCGACGGAATTCGGGTGGTCGTCTGACGTTGAACTTGAGCTCCAACGGTAGCGCGCGAAGAACTTGGACTTTGATAAGTGTTGGCGCCTTTTTTTTTCCCATTACTTTCCTCTCTGTATCAAATGTATATTAATGTCCTAGAATTAGTAATATCTATAAAGTGTATTTGTTAAAATTTACTGGGTGTGCTGGCTGATGATTGATGTTTGTGATTGATTCGGGCGACGATTGACCCTGAGGGGAGTGTTGAAGCAGGTGCTGGGCGGGATTTCCCCTAGACATTCACGAGCCAATATAACGGAACGTTTCAATTATAAACCAAGTGCACCTGTACATACACAGGTATACCTCGTTGTATACAGTTCATGATTATTTACACTATTGTTTTGTTTGTTTTTTGATTCTGCACAGCGAGAGCTCAGGGAAACCGACATCAAATTCCCTGCATGTGTCCACATACTTGGCGATAATAAAGGATTCTGATTCTGATTCTGATTAAAGCAGGTAGGCTTTTTCCACTGAGGTTGGATGAGACAAGAACTAGACCTCATAGGTTAAGGGTGAAAGGTGAATTGTTTAAGGGGAACTTCTTCACTCATAGGGTGTGCAAGTGTGGAATGAGCCGCCAGCAGAAGTAGTGGATGTGGGTTTGATTTCAATATTTAAGACCAGGTAAGTTCTGAAAGGGAGGGGTATGGAGGACTATGGCCAGTTGCGGGTCGATGGGACTAGGCAGAATAACACAGAGTAAGTGCCATAATGAAGAAAGCACAGCAGTGCCTCTATTTCCTTAGAAGCGTGCGGAGACTTGGCATGGCATCTAAAACTTCTATAGATGTGTGGTGGAGAGTAGACTGATTGGCTGCATCACAGCCTGGCATGGAAACACCAATCCCCTTGAATGGAAAAGCCTCCAAATGTGGTGGAAATGATGCAGTCCATCACGGTAAAGCCCTCCTCACCACTGAGCTCATCAACATGAAATGCTGATTAGGAAAGCAGCATCCATCATCAAAGACCCCCACTATCCAGGCCATGCTCTCTTCTTGCTGCTGCCATCAGGAAGAAGGTACAGGAGCCTCAGGATCCAGGTTCAGGAACAGTTATTACCCCTCAACCATCAGGCCCTTGAATCAAAGGAATTAAGTACCCATCACTAAACTGCTCCCACAACCTATAGACATCTCTTGTTCTCAATATTTATTGCTTATTTGTTTATTATTATTATTTCTTTTTTTGTACTTGCAATGTTTGTTGTTAGAGTAGAGAGGCGTCCTTTTAGAACGGAGGTAAGGAGGGATTTCCTTAGCCAGAGAGTGGTGAATCTGTGGAATCTGTTGCCACAGGTGACTGTGGAGGCCACGTCATTGGGTATGGTCAAGGGGTAGTGGAGGTATAATTTGTCCATCTGTGCTGATCACCCCATCCTTGACTAACCTGTTCCACCATGAACACGAGTCAACATGATGCTTTCAGATCAGGTCGTGCATAGCACGTACCTCTGCCGCACCGCTTGGGTGTGTTTCTGGGGTACAGGGGCTAGCGACCCTTGTGCCTGTTTTGTGTTCTGCTGCTGAGCAGCAGAGAACCATCTGATTGGCCAGTCAGAGTTCTCTTTGGGAACTAGTTGACCTAACCAGCAAACAACAGGAATTCTGCAGATGCTGGAAATTCAAGCAACACACATCAAAGTTGCTGGTGAACGCAGCAGGCCAGGCAGCATCTCTAGGAAGAGGTACGGTCGACGTTTCAGGCTGAGACCCTTCGTCAGGACTAACTGAAGGAAGAGTGAGTAAGGGATTTGAAAGTTGGAGGGGGAGGGGGAGATCCAAAATGATAGAAGACAGGAGGGGGAGGGATGGAGCCAAGAGCTGGACAGGTGATTGGCAAAAGGGATAAGAGAGGATCATAGGACAGGAGGTCCGGGAAGAAAGACAAGTGGGGGGGGGGACCCAGAGGATGGGCAAGGGGTATGTTCAGAGGGACAGAGGGAGAAAAAGGAGAGTGAGAGAAAGAATGTGTGTATAAAAATAAGTAACAGATGGGGTACGAGGGGGAGGTGGGGCATTAGCGGAAATTAGAGAAGTCGATGTTCATGCCATCAGGTTGGAGGCTACCCAGACGGAATATAAGGTGTTGTTCCTCCAGCCTGAGTGTGGCTTCATCTTTACAGTAGAGGAGGCCGTGGATAGACATATCAGAATGGGAATGGGATGTGGAATTAAAATGTGTGGCCACTGGGAGATCCTGCTTTCTCTGGCGGACAGAGCGTAGATGTTCAGCAAAGCGTTGACCTGACCAACAGTTTTGTTTTGGCACTGAAGGGAAAAAATAGTCTTTATTTTACAGCTATGATTAAAATATCCATGGAGGTTCATTGTATACAATACTAAAAGGCTTCATGGATCGAATTAACAAAAGTAAATTCAACCTTTCAATACATCAAATCTTGTCATTAATGGTTGTGGGCAATTGTTTTATTTTACACAAAGGGTGTTATTGCAATTCAAATATTAAATGTCAAATTTTAGAAGTGTAACGGTACAAGACAGTCATTGTTGAACATACACAGCCTGGGAGCAATTAATTTAAGCCGACAATTCAAAGAGCTGGCCATAGGGAAAACTAGTGAAACTTCTCAGTTCATCACTCGTCAGCAACACAGATTTTTCCACTTAACCAGTCCAAGTCAGTCAACAAAGGAGTTGAATTCTGTTTGGTTTAAACTCAACAGGCTTCACAAACCAGAAGTGATGCATTCACATTTGAAGTATGCTCACAATTTGGAGTTAATTTCATTCACTAGTAGAAACATTCAGTAAACTGAATGAACGCCATACACATTTTCCAAGAGATTTAATAAAAAAATTAACATTAGTGGTGTTGAAGAGTATTCTACATCATGCCAGATTTTAAATGATCTGTTGAAATAAGAATGGCTAGATCCCAGCATTTCAAATTAGACAATAGTGCTGCAAGCAGTCAGAAAATAGTTATTGCACTGCCAAGTCTGAAAACCAGCATGCTTGATGTCTTTGTGCTTTAAGAACTGGAATTCGATGATGGCAAAGGCTTTTTTTTTTTGAGTGGTTGGTTTAGTGGAAATTTTAACCACCCATGAATGTTCAAGTACTTCTTTCAATGCTAGCCATTGATTGGGGTTGTGTTTAAGCAACTGACTGATTAGATCCTTTGCCCCCCCCCCCCCCCCCCCGTTACAAAGGCTGGAAATTTAAGGTCAACTCTAGAAATCCTCCGAATTTTCTCGACGATCAGCTGCTTCAAATGGAGGATGACCTACTAAAAATTCATAGCACAAAACACCAAGGCTCCAGAGGTCAGCATTCTTATCATGCATTTTCCCTTCAATCATCTCTGGTGGCAGATAGTCCAAAGTACCAGACAATGTTGATCTCCTGGATGCTGAAGCTGCACAGACCATCCAAAATCAACAATCTTCAGTTCTCCATTTGCTCCAAGCAGCAAATTTTCTGGCTTAATGTCCCTATGAATCACCCTCTTTGAATGGCAATATACAAGTGCATCAGCCAGCTCAGCACTTTGTCTGTCATCAAATTTTCCACTTTTCTGCAGCTGTTTGTAAGGTTTGCCACATGGAGCATATTCCAAGATCAAATACACTCTGGAAGCATCATGGAAATAGCCAAATAATCTCAGAATATTGGGATGCCTGAGATGTGACTGAATTTCAACTTCTCTTCTGAGTGGGTGTTCCACAGCAGATTTCTCAAGTTGAGACTTGGAAAGCACTTTTAATGCCAAGATAAATCTGGACTGTCGTTCGCGGGCCAAGTACACATTTCCAAATTTACCTTTTCCAAGCGGGCGCCCAATTTCAAAGTCGTCCAAGCACCACTGTTTTTTTTTCTTTTCACTTGAACTTTGGCATTCCACTGATGTATCCTCCGCTGTTTTTCCTTCACTTGGTTTCTCAGCTAGCTGCATAGTGGTCAGGTTTGTCATAGCTGGACTGATTTGCTTAACTTCAGTCTGACCAGCTTCCTTCAAATGTGGAGGGACTTGTATTTTCTGTTTTATCTGATCAGCTGGCACTTGGCTCTTGCTTGGAAGAGAATTAGAAGACAAAGCTCGTGCTTGAAGAGGTGCATGTTGCTGGCCCACGTTACAAGCAGGTGTCATTCGCTGAGTTGGTAAGCTCCTCGAAGGTGGGCAATTCTGTAAATTTCGGTGGGATTCCATGACACACTTTGCACTATTGAAGGCTGCCACCTTTCCAACTCTAGCACGATCTCCTCGCAGGGCTAGCTTCTTCTCCATTTGTAATCAATTAGATTTATTGTATGATGCAACTCTTCCTCAACAAAAGTAACCTCAGGTCACCACGGCCGCACTCCCTCAAACCCAGCCCGGTCTCGCTTCGGTCCACAACTGGCGGCCCTAATCTTCAACGTATGAACTGACCGACCGACCGACCACTCACTACCCTGGCTACAGTTTCTTGATCAGCATTTCTGATCTGGCTATTGTTCACAATAGCACTTGATAAAAAAAAGGCAGTGGTATATACATTACTGATTAGTAGATAAGGAGAAGGCGGGAGACTGGGGTTGAGAAGGTAAATGGATCAGCCATGATGAAAGGGCAGAGCAGGCTTGATGGGCTGAGTGGCCTAATTCTGCTCCTATATCTTATGGTCTTATAACAGGACCAATGAAAGATCAACCAGAGTGCAGAAAACAACAGACTGTACAAATTCAAATATAAATAAATAGCAATAAATAACAAGAACATGAGATAAAGAGTCTTTAAAGTAAGATTATTGGTTGTAGAAACATTTCAATGATGGGCCAGGTGAGTGTTATTCAAGAGCCTGGCAGTTGAGGGGTAGTAACTGTTCTTGAACCTGGTGGTGAGGATCTTTGTCGATGGACGCTGCTTTCCTACTACAGCGTATCATGTAGATGTGCTCAGTGGTGGGAGGATTTCACCTCTGGTCGATTGAGCCAAATCCATTACCTTTTGTAGGATTTTCCATTCAAAGGCACTGGTGTCTCCATACCAGGCCGTGCTGCAGCCAGTCACATCTATAGAAGTTTTAGATGTCATGCTGATTTGAGATGTGGACAGGTGTATGTATGACAAGAATTTAGAAAGGTATGGAGCAAGAGTTGGGAAATGGAATTAGCTGGGATTACATTTTAGTCAGCATGGACAAGTATGCCCAAAGTTTCCTTGTCCATGCTGTCTGTGATTAAACCCATGCCAACTATATTGTTCCCATCCAGGTCAAGTCCTATTGGAATCCAGAGGCAGCCTACAGTGGGAATAAAGGGGCTTTCCTGTTGGCTGCTGGGGACTAGTGATGTTGAGTCCACTACTTGTCATGTTGTATAATGACCTGGATGATGGACTTGATGGCTTTGTTGGTGGAGAGGTTGGTAGCGCTGAGGAAGCATGAAGACTGAAGGACTTAGACAGATTAAATGAGCAAAGAGGTGGCAGATGGACTGGAAGTGTTGGAAAGTGTAGAAGAAATAAAATGCAGACTGTTTTCTAACTGGGTAGCAAATTCAGAAATCAGAGGCGCACAGGGACCTGGGAGTCCTCATGCAGGATGCCCTAAAGGTGAACTTGGAAGTTGAGTTGGTGGTGAGGAAAGCAAATCCAATGTTAGCGTTCATTTCAAGAGGACCAGAATATAAAATTCTACAAAAGGCAGTGGACTTGGCCCAGTGCATCACAGGTAAAACCCTCCCAACCATTGTGCGCACCTAGATGAAATGTTGCTGTGGAAAAGCAGCATCCATCATCAGAGATCCCCACCACCCAGCCCAGGCTCTCTTCTGGCTGCTGCCATCAGGTAGACAGTACAGGAGCCTCAGGGCTCACACCACCAGGTTCAGGAACAGTTACTACCCCTCAACCATCAGGCTCTTGAACAAAAGGGGATGGTTACACTCATTTAAGGGCTCTTTTATCTTGCTACTTCATGCTTGTTATTTATGCTGTTCATTTATATCTGTTTTTGCACAGTTTGTTTAGTTTGCAGCTCCTGATGTTGACAGTTTACAGATCCTGTTTACAGTTACTATTCTATAGATTTGCTAAGTATGACAGCAGAAAAGGAATGTATGTAGTGATGCGTATGTACTCTGATAATAAATTTGACTTTGAACTAAGGATGTAATGCTGAGGCTTTATAGGGCATTGGTCAGACTGCACTAGCCATACAGTGGGCAGTTTTGGGCCTCATACCTAAGAAAGGATAAGCCCACATTGGAGAGGGTCCAGAGAAGGTGGACGAGAATGATCGTGAAGGGGTTAATGTGTCAAGAGTGTCTGATGTCTCTGAGACTATACTTTTGGTAGTTTCAATGAGTGAGGGAGATTTTATTGAAATATACTGAATATTAAAAGGTGTAGATAGGAGGTGGAAAGGATGTTTCAAATAGTGGGAGAGTCTGTGTGGAGTATTGTGTGCAGTTTTGGTCTCCAAATTTGAGGAAGGACATTCTTGCTATTGAGGGAGTGCAGCGTAGGTTCACGAGTTTAATTCCCGGGATGGCGGGACTGCCATATGTCGAAAGATTGGAGCTACTGGGCTTGTATACTCTGGCATTGAGAAGGCTGAGAGGGGATCTGATTGAAACATATAAGATTATTAAGGGATTGGACACGCTGGAGGCCGGAAGCATGTTCCTGCTGATGGGTGAGTCCAGAACCAGAGGCCACAGTTTAAGAATTAGGGGTAGACCATTTAGAACGGAGTTGAGGAAAAACTTTTTCACCCAGAGAGTGGTGGATATATGGAATGCTCTGCCCCAGAAGGCTGTGGAGGCCAAGTCTCTGGATGTTTTCAAGAAGGAGATGGATAGAGCTCTTAAAGATAGTAGAATCAAAGGTTATGGGGATAAGGCAGGAACTGGATACTGATTGTGGATGATCAGCCATGATCACAGTGAATGGCGGTGCTGACTCAAAGGGCTGAATGGCCTACTCCTGCACCTATTGTCTATTGTCTATAACTAGAGAGCACACCCTTAGAATTGAAGGACATCCTTGTAGAAAAGAGATGAGGAGGAATTCATTGCCATGGGCAGCCGTGGTGGCCAATGTTCCCTCCAATTTGTAATGACCAGTGTGCGCAAAAATCTTATGCAGTGCAACTTCTTTTGTCCAGTGACAACAATATGTGCGCACTGAGTTTTTAAGTGGAACTAAACCCAGAGTTATTCAAAGGATAATAAACTACTAAGTCCAGTTTGTTCAACCAACACACATCAAAGTTGCTGGTGAACGCAGCAGGCCAGGCAGCATCTCTAGGAAGAGGTGCAGTCGACGTTTCAGGCCGAGACCCTTCGTCAGGACTAACTGAAGGAAGAGTGAGTAAGGGATTTGAAAGTTGGAGGGGGAGGAGGAGATCCAAAATGATAGGAGAAGACAGGAGGGGGAGGGATGGAGCCAAGAGCTGGACAGGTGATTGGCAAAAGGGGATACGAGAGGATCATGGGACAGGAGGTCCGGGAAGAAAGACAAGGCGGGGGGGGATCCAGAGGATGGGCAAGAGGTATATTCAGAGGGACAGAGGGAGAAAAAGGAGAGTGAGAGAAAGAATGTGTGTATAAAAATAAGTAACAGATGGGGTACAAGGGGGAGGTGGGGCATTAGCGGAAGTTAGAGAAGTCAATGTTCATGCCATCAGGTTGGAGGCTACCCAGACGGAATATAAGGTGTTGTTCCTCCAACCTGAGTGTGGCTTCATCTTTACAGTAGAGGAGGCCGTGGATAGACATGTCAGAATGGGAATGGGATGTGGAATTAAAATGTGTGGCCACTGGGAGATCCTGCTTTCTCTGGCGGACAGAGTGTAGATGTTCAGCAAAGCGGTCTCCCAGTCTGCGTCGGGTCTCGCCAATATATAAAAGGCCACATCAGGAGCACTGGACGCAGTATATCACCCCAGTCGACTCACAGGTGAAGTGTTGCCTCACCTGGAAGGACTGTCTGGGGCCCTGAATGGTGGTAAGGGAGGAAGTGTAAGGGCATGTGTAGCACTTGTTCTGCTTACACGGATAAGTGCCAGGAGGGAGATCAGTGGGGAGGGAAGGGGGGGACGAATGGACAAGGGAGTTGCATAGGGAGCGATCCCTGCGGAATGCAGAGAGAGGGGGGGAGGGAAAGATTTGCTTAGTGGTGGGATCCCGTTGGAGGTGGCGGAAGTTACGGAGAATAATATGTTGGACCCGGAGGCTGGTGGGGTGGTAGGTGAGGACCAGGGGAACCCTATTCCTAGTGGGGTGGTGGGAGGATGGAGTGAGAGCAGATGTATGTGAAATGGGGGAGATGCGTTTAAGAGCAGAGTTGATAGTGGAGGAAGGGAAGCCCCTTTCTTTAAAAAAGGAAGACATCTCCCTCGTCCTAGAATGAAAAGCCTCATCCTGAGAGCAGATGCAGTGGAGACGGAGGAATTGCGAGAAGGGGATGGCGGTTTTTGCAAGAGACAGGGTGAGAAGAGGAATAGTCCAGATAGCTGTGAGAGTCAGTAGGCTTATAGTAGACATCAGTGGATAAGCTGTCTCCAGAGACAGAGACAGAAAGATCTAGAAAGGGGAGGGAGGTGTTGGAAATGGACCAGGTAAACTTGAGGGCAGGGTGGAAGTTGGAGGCAAAGTTAATAAAGTCAACGAGTTCTGCATGCGTGCAGGAAGCAGCGCCAATGCAGTCGTCGATGTAGCGAAGGAAAAGTGGGGGACAGATACTAGAATAGGCACGGAACATAGATTGTTCCACAAAGCCAACAAAAAGGCAGGCATAGCTAGGACCCATACGGATGCCCATAGCTACACCTTTAGTTTGGAGGAAGTGGGAGGAGCCAAAGGAGAAATTATTAAGAGTAAGGACTAATTCCGCTAGACAGAGCAGAGTGGTGGTAGAAGGGAACTGATTAGGTCTGGAATCCAAAAAGAAGCGTAGAGCTTTGAGACCTTCCTGATGGGGGATGGAAGTATATAAGGACTGGACATCCATGGTGAAAATAAAGCGGTGGGGGCCAGGGAACTTAAAATCATTGAAAAGTTTAAGAGCGTGAAAAGTGTCATGAACATAGGTCGGAAGGGATTGAACAAGGGGTGACAAAACCGTGTCGAGGTATGCAGAAACGAGTTCGGTGGGGCAGGGGCAAGCTGAGACAATAGGTCGGCCAGGACAGGCAGGTTTCTGGATCTTGGGTAGGAGGTAGAAACGGGAAGTGCGGGATGTGGGAACTATAAGGTTGGTAGCAGCGGATGGGAGATCCCCTGAGCGGATAAAGTCGGTGATGGTGTGGGAGACAATGGCCTGGTGCTCCTTAGTGGGGTCACGATCGAGGGGTAAATAAGAGGAGGTATCTGCGAGTTGTCGCCGTGCCTCGGCAAGGTAGAGGTCAATACGCCAGACTACAACAGCACCCCCCTTATCGGCGGGTTTAATAATAAGGTTAGGGTTAGTGCGGAGGGAGTGGAGAGCAGAGCGTTCCGAAGGAGTGAGGTTGGAATGGGAACAAGGTGTGGTGAAGTCGAGATGGTTGATGTCCCGTCGGCAGTTAGCGATAAAGAGATCCAGAGCAGGCAGAAGACCAGAGCGGGGTGTCCATGAAGAAGAGGAGGGTTGAAGACGGGAGAAGGGGTCATCGGTGGGGGTGGAAGAGTCCTTGCCGAAGAAGTAGGCTCGGAGACAGAGACGGCGGAAGAAAAGTTCCACATCATGGCGAATGTGGAACTCGCTGAGGTGTGGGCGAAGGGGGACAAAGGTGAGGCCCTTACTGAGGACAGAGCGCTCTGCCTCCGACAGTTGAAGGTCGGAGGGGATGGTAAAGACCCGGCACGGACGAGAGCTGGGATCAGAGGGGGGAGGGGGGAGGCTGGGGGTGTCAGTGGAGAGTGGAGGATTGGGGTGAGAGGAAGATGGAGCCTCTGAGGGCCCAGGAGCTGACGGTGGGGTCTGAGGGAGACGGGGCTGCGGAGTGGTGGTGGGGGAAGGGGAGACGGGAGTCACAACAGCAGCACATAAAGACCCGGCCTGGAGTTCAAGGCTGGCGTCGCAGTTGGTGGTTGCGTGATCGCTGTGAAGGTGTCCATGGTCGTTGCTGGAGTCCGGGTTTTGAATATGCTCTGAGGTGTTGGAGCTGGCGAGATCAGTGGCAGGAGCCGCAATCTGAAGTTCATGCCTGCTAGTTTCAGGGCCAGCGGGCTCTGGAGTCCGTAGATGTAGGATCTTGCGATCTTTGCCTAACATGACAAAGTCAAAAAAACGGCGATTGCAGGCGTGAATCCGATGGAGGATGAAATAACGGGTAGGACCATTACAGACGGCGAAGAAAGTGTCCCGAAGGTGTGGAAGGGTCTGGGATAAGGACACCAGGTACCTCCTCATGGCGGAGAGAGTCGCCTTCAGAGCTTGACGGGAGAAGCGGTGAGAGGCAGAGTCAATAAAATGTGAGTACCTGGGATGCTCAGAAGGTCCAAATTGAGAGGCTTGGAAACGAATCCTAAAGCCAACTGGAGTAAGTTGGCGACGGAGGCACGTTCCAAGAAAGGATATATGGCTGTGATAGCGAGTCTGAGTCAAAGTGTGGTCGAAAAGTTGAAGAGCCGAAGAAATTACAGATGGGGAGCAGTGAGAGATGGTTTCACTGAACTCCCGTCGAAGAGAGGATCTAAACTTCTTCGGTGTAGGCATCACCGGAAGAGGCTTCGCAGTAGTGAATTTAAACGCAAGCAACAGGAATTCTGCAGGTGCTGGAAATTCAAGCAACACACATCAAAGTTGCTGGTGAACGCAGCAGGCCAGGCAGCATCTCTAGGAAGAGGTGCGGTCGACGTTTCAGGCCGAGACCCTTCGTCAGGACTAACTGAAGGAAGAGTGAGTAAGGGATTTGAAAGTTGGAGGGGGAAGGGGAGATCCAAAATGATAGGAGAAGACAGGAGGGGGAGGGATGGAGCCAAGAGCTGGACAAGTGATTGGCAAAAGGGATATGAGAGGATCATGGGACAGGAGGTCTGGGAAGAAAGACAAGGGGGGGGGGACCCAGAGGATGGGCAAGAGGTATATTCAGAGGGACAGAGGGAGAAAAAGGAGAGTGAGAGAAAGAATGTGTGTATAAAAATAAGTAACAGATGGGGTATAAGGGGGAGGTGGGGCCTTAGAGGAAGTTAGTCCAGTTTCTTGATCATTGTTTAAAAGAAACAACATGATACCCATCAATAGGTCTCACTTCTCATACGCTACACAACCGCATGGTCAGAGGTTCAATTTCATGTCAGTAAAATGTATACAATATACATCCTGAAATGTATACAATATACATCCTGAAATGCTTTTTCTTTGCAAAACATCCACAAAAACAGAGAATAATGTTATTAATCTTTTCACATATTATTTAGTTTGTTTGAAATGGTCATAAATTCATTCAGTTACAAATCTAGTTGACTAAATATCCAGATAGGCATTTTATTTGGAAATCATTGCATACAGCACAGATTTTGTAGCTTAATTACACAAAGGACACAAAGTTGAACAAGATACTGAAGTTGCTGGTTTCATTCTGCCTTCTTGACTTTCATATAGTGGAAGACAGTGTTTTATTTTGATAAATAGTGTATTCATCAAAATGAAAGAGTTTTACTTATCTGAGATGCAATAGCCTGGGACTTTTTGACCAAAAAAATGGCATATCCCGGCATCAAAAAAGGCCAGCCCTGGGCTTCGGGCTGTACGATTTCCACAGCCCTGCGCAGGGACAGCTGAGAACATGCAAGGTTTGCTACCAGTCGCAGAGTGATACATTATAAGAAGTGAAATAGATTAGACGAAGAAATCTGGTTAATTTGTTGAAATTTGAAATATGTCTTCAATATGTAGAAGTATTTTTAACATGCCTATGAGGTAGAGGGCGACAACCTTTTGTGTGCAGTCTAAATTCCTTTGTGGGCTATTAGCAAAAGATGTGTGCATGCGCACACCTTACAGGGAACATCGTGTGGAGGCCAAGTCATTGGGTGCATTTAATGCTGAGGATGATAGGCACTTAAATAGTGAGGGTGGCAAACGTTATGTTGAGAAGGCAGGGGAATGGGGTTTGAGAGGGAAAATTAATCAAGAACAGCTGGACAGTGGAGCAGACCGTTGGTTTCCCCCGGGGTCCCCGGAGGACAAGGTTTGGTTGGAAACGGGAGATAGCAGGTACTCTGTAACTTTTTCTCGTGACCCCTGTGGATGGAGTTGTGGGATTGTCTTCATGACAGATCCTTGGATCTAAAAAGATTCCATACTGGGGAAATGAGACAGAAGCTGGGGACAGAGACCCTAAATGGGATTTAGAGCATATGGTGTGGTCTTCTCACAAATGGGAAGAGGTGGTTAAATGGCTCCAGCTTCCGAAGGTTAGACTTAAAAAAAAGGAAGAACAAATTGTGTAGAAGGACAAGGTGCCCCATCAAGACCCTCAGCTCCGACTGCCTCAGGCACTGGACTATATCCTCGAATAGCACCCTTCCCCCTTCTTTGGAACTTCTGGATGATATGGAAATAATACAAATACTATCCTGCCAACAGCAGTGGCAACAAATAGCTTAGACTCTGTTCCAGGCTCCTCGCATAATGGTAGGGAATGTCCTGATACATAACCCCTGGATCCCGGCGGAGGCACGCAGCACGATGAGCGAAGCAAACCGGTAGCTTTCCACAGCTGGTCGGTCCAGACTTGCCAAGTTTTTAATCTATTACCTGGGGATGTCCAGGCATTGCTCAGGGTAGCCTATGGAACTTCCTGGCCGGGAGTTAGAACAGGATTTCCCAATGTGCCCCAAGGGGACAGGGCCCCTCCACCCAGGGAACGAGGGGATTGATGACAGGAGTTCTACTGATGGAATGAATGATTGGCTGGACAAGAGCAAAAGATGCCATTCTCGCAGGAGCCAGGTAACTCGGCGACTTTGGAGAAGTAACTAAATGTCTCCAAAAGAAGGGGGAGGTTATTACTGATTTTATTGCCCAGTTTAAAGACACTTGGGAAGCTAGCGCAGGATTAGCCCCAGCAGGAAACAACCCATTAGCAACAGCAACATATGAGGAGTGTTTGGCAGCTTTGGGCCTGTACTCACTGGAATTTAGAAGAATGTGGGGGGATCTCATTGAAACCTACTGAATGTTGAAAGGACTAGATAGGGTGGATGAGGAGAGGAAGTTTCCTATGGCGGGGGTATCCAGCACAGCCTCAAAATTGAGGGGTGACCCTTTAGAACAGAAGTAAGTAGGATTTCTTTTTTAGCCAAAGAGTAGTAAGTCTGTGGAACGCTCTGCCCCAGAGTGCGCTGGAGGCCAAGTCAGTGCGTACACTTAAGGCGGAAGCTGATTGTTTCCTGATCAGTCAGGGCATCAAAGGATAGGACGAGAAGATGGGTGTATGGGGTTGAGTGGGATCCAGGATCAGCCATGATGGAATGGCGGAGCAGACTCGACGGGCTGAATGGCCTAATTCTGCTCCTATGCCTTATGGTCTTACCCCTAGCAGGAAAGAACCCACTGACAGCGCAATCATTTATAAACTGTCTCCGACCAGAGGGAGCACATTCTTTTAAACTGGCCGATCTGAAGAGGCAAGACGAAAAGGTAGACAAAGTATTAAGACCGTAGTAATAGCCAGAATTTCTATGATAGAACCCCTGTCCGAGTCCGTTGAAGTAAAGCTGGGGAAATTTCTGACTGATGAAACATTCGTTATAGCAGAGAACTCGCCTCTTAATTCGCTTGGACGCAAAGCACTCTGTAAATTAGATGCCGTTATTCGTTGTACCTCCGGAGGTTTGTACCTTGAAATCCCTGAGAATAGATTATCTGAGCTCCGCACTATAAAACGGAACAAACAGAAAGTCCAGCCGCTCTCTACAGCTGGCAACTTGGGGAAAACTCTGGGCAGGTTCTGGCTGCGAATGGAAGTCGCCATTAAAGTGGGAGAATTCGTGGCTGATTTGATCGGAACTTGTAAACTAGCAACTGCACTACATTGGGATACGGATCCCGATGCTGATGATAGTAACCAAGTGAATCAGCATGAAGGCAAGAGGGGGCTAATATTTCTATCGGGTAGGGCAATTTTGGCCCTGAGGGAATAGCAACTGCGGTTCAGCTCAAAAGGAAACACGAGGAACTTTTCCTCGGGGCCCCACATTCAGCACCCCGTGTCTCGCTGGCAGGGAAACCTTTTAAGCGTAAAGACTTGGGGGCTATGGTGAGATGGGTATTAGAAAGCAGAACATCACCTAACTAAAGAGGGGTGACTTATTATGGACCAGATACAAGGGTAACAGCAGCAACTGCGTTACGTTCCGACTTGAATTCCATAGACAGGGACCCCTACGCTAATCATATAGGATTGGTGGTGGTAGCTTTCCTGGGAATGACGAATAACTGCCGAAGTTGGGTACCCGAATACCGCATCTTTGGTCCTGCCTTACGAGTCACAGTAACCCAGGTACATCTGATACAATGCAAAGGACTGAGGATTGCCCGAATACAGCAAGCTGTCCCAGATGTACGTGGGTTTCGCAAGTGCAGTATTAACCCAAGAACATGGCGGCTTACTAAAACCAGTGTGGTATTATTCCACCCTATTGCCTCCGGTGGTTAGAGGAGCGTCAGGATGTTTAAGGGCGGTGGTAGCGGTCGGGAAGGCTGCCCCGTTAACACTCGACCAAGCCTGCACGGTACGGACACCTCCTGCTCCGCCGCTCGCAGCATTCCACTACCGCCCGCCGCGCGGGATACCAAGCCACCCTACTCAACAAGTCGAATTTGACTTTTCAAAGAGCACCCGCACTCAACCTGGCTACAAACAACAGGAATTCTGCAGATGCTGGAAATTCAAGCAACACACATAAAAGTTGCTGGTGAACGCAGCAGGCCAGGCAGCATCTCTAGGAAGAGGTACAGTCGACGTTTCAGACAAAGGGTCTCGGCCTGAAACGTGGACAGTACCTCTTCCTAGAGATGCTGCCTGGCCTGCTGCGTTCACCAGCAACTTTGATGTGCGTTGCTCAACCTGACTACCCTGGTTCCTATGACGGAGTCCTCAGAAACCCATGACCGTGTAAAAGTAGTAGAGATAGTTACGTCACTATCCACTGTACCCCAGATTTAATCTTCTTTACGGACGGCTCTTCTTGCAAGCCTAACGATCACACCCTATTGGCAAGCTATGAGATGGCGACTGCCTTTGAAATTTCCCCAAGGGTCAGGCAGCGGAGCTTTTAGCTCTATCACGATGGGTACACAGCAAACGTCTGTACAGACTCTAGGTATGCCTCCGGGGTGCTACATGGTTTTGAATCATTGGGGTTCACTGCGTCTGCGGGTAGACCCATTCAGCACGTGTCTCATGACAAATTTCTACAAGCTGTGCAGTCGCCCAAACAAATTGCTGTCATTAAGTGCAAAGCTCACGCTAATGCCCCAGACCCCAGAACCAAGAGAAATACGGCTGCGGACGCATGCTACCGCCCAAACTGGACCCCCCCCCACCAAAGCAATTTGCCTACTGACCAGTCACCAGACGATGCAATAGCCACTGCTCTACGTACTGTCCTTACACATCAGGAGAAGAAGGATGTTTATGTGAGAATGCTGTTCTTGGACTACAGTTCAGCATTCAACACCATAGTTCCATCCAGGCTCAACAGGAAGCCCAGAGACCTCGGCCTTGACCCTGCCTTGTGCAGCTGGATCCTGGACTTCCTGTAATCTTCCTGTTGGGAGATTTTAATTCCCCATATATCGATTGGCATTTCCCTAGAGCAAGAGGTTTAGATGGGGTGGAGTCTGTTAGCTGTGTTCAAGAAGGTTTCTTGGCACAATATGTAGATAAGCCTACAAGCGGAGAGACTGTACTTGATTTGGTTTTGGGAAATGAACCTGGTCAGGTGTCAGATCTCTCAGTGGGAGAGCAATTTGGAGATAGTGATCATAATTCTATCTCCTTTACAATAGCATTGGAAAGAAATAGAAAAGTGTTTAATTGGAGTAAGGGGAATTATGAGGCTATCAGGCAGGAACTTGGAAGCTTAAATTGGGAACAGATGTTCTCAGGGAAAGGTACGGAAGAAATGTGGCAAATGTTCAGGGGATATTTGTGTGGAGTTCTGCATAGGTATGTTCCAATGAGACAGGGAAGTTATGGTAGGGTACAGGAACCGTGGTGTACAAAGGCTGTAGTAAATCTAGTCAAGAAGAAAAGAAAAGCTTACGAAAGGTTCAGAGAGCTAGGTAATGTTAGGGATCTAGAAGATTATAAGGCTAACAGGAAGGAGTTTAAGAAGGAAATTAGGAGAGCCAGAAGGGGCCATGAGAAGGCCTTGGTGGGCAGGATTAAGGAAAACCTCAAGGCGTTCTACAAGTATGTGAAGAGCAAGAGGATAAGACATGAAAAAATAGGACCTATAAAGTGTGACAGTGGGAAGTATGTATGGAACTGGAGGAAGTAGCAGAGGTACTTAATGAATATTTTACTTCAGTATTCACTATGAAAAAGGATCTTGGTGATTGTAGTGATGACTTGCAGCAGACTGAAAAGCTTGAGCATGTAGGTATTAAGAAAGAGGACGTGCTGGAACTTTTGGAAAGCATCAAGTTGGATAAGTTGCCAGGACTGGATGAGATGTACCCCAGGCTACTGTGGGAGGTGAGGGAGGAGATTGCTTTGCATCATCAATGGGGACAGGAGAGGTTCTGGAGGATTGGAGGG
This sequence comes from Mobula birostris, assembly GCF_030028105.1. Taxonomy (NCBI): domain Eukaryota; kingdom Metazoa; phylum Chordata; class Chondrichthyes; order Myliobatiformes; family Myliobatidae; genus Mobula; species Mobula birostris. Next base: position 2,765,252 of record NC_092380.1, read on the forward strand.
TTGCAGATGTTGTTCCCTTATTCAAGAAAGGGAGTAGAGATAGCCCAGAAAATTATAGACTAGTGAGTCTTACTTCAGTGGTTGATAAGCTGATGGAGAAGATCCTGAGAGGCAGGATTTATGAACATTTGGAGAGGTATAACATAATTAGGAATAGTCAGCATGGCTTTGTCAAGGGCAGGTCGTGCCTTATGAACCTTATTGAATTTTTTGAGGATGTGACTAAACACATTGATGAAGGAAGAGCAGTAGATGTAGTGTATATGGATTTCAGCAAGGCACTTGATAAGGTACCCCATGCAAGGCTTATTCAGAAAGTAAGGAGGCATGGGATCCAAGGGGACATTGCTTTGTGGATCCAGAACTGGCTTGCCCACAGAAGGCAAAGAGTGGTTGTAGGCTGGTCATATTCTGTATGGAGGTTGGTGACCAGTGGTGTGCCTCAGGGATCTGTTCTGGGACCCTTACTCTTTGTGATTTTTATAAATGACCTGGATGAGGAAGTGGAGGGATGGGTTAGTAAATTTGCTGATGACACAAGGGTCGGGGGTGTTGTGGATAGTGTGGAGGGCTGTCAGAGGTTACAGTGGGACATTGATAGGATGAAAAATTGGGCTGAGAAGTGGCAGATGGAGTTCAACCCAGATAAGTGTGAGGTGGTTCATTTTGGTTGGTCAAAAATGATGGCAGAATATAGTAATAATGGTAAGATTCTTGGCAGTGTGGAGGATCAGAGGGATCTTGGGGTCCGAGTCCATAGGATGCTCAAAGCAGCTGCGCAGGTTGACTCTGTGGTTAAGAAGGCGTACAGTGTATTGGCCTTCCTCAATCATGGAATTGAATTTAGGAGCCGAGAGGTAATTTTGCAGCTATATAGGACCCTGGTCAGACCCCACTTGGAGTACTGTGCTCAGTTCTGGTCGCCTCACTACAGGAAGGATGTGGAAACCATAGAAAGGGTGCAGAGGAGATTTACAAGGATGTTGCCTGGATTGGGGAGCATGCCTTATGAAAACAGGTTGAGTGAACTCGGTCTTTTCTCCTTGGAGCGACGGAGGATGAGAGGTGACCTGATAGAGGTGTATAAGGTGATGAGAGGCATTGATCATGTGGATAGTCAGAGGCTTTTTGCCAGGGCTGAAATGGTTGCCACAAGAGGACTCAGGTTTAAGGTGTTGGGGAGTAGGTACAGAGGAGATGTCAGGGGTAAGTTTTTTACTCAGAGAGTGGTGAGTGTGTGGAATGGGCTGCTGGCAATGGTGGTGGAGGCGAATACAATAGGATCTTTTAAGAGACTTTTGGATAGGTACATGGAGCTTAGAAAAATAGAGGGCTATGGGTAACCCTAGTAATTTGTAAGGTTCGGCACAACTTTGTGGGCCAAAGGGCCTGTGTTGTGCTGTAGGTTTTCTATGTTTCTATATATTATTGCTGTTTTTGTACGATTTTTGATCTAGTCAATATACGTATACTGTAATTTATTTACTTATTTATTATTATTTTATTTTCCCCTCTTTCTCTGTATTATGTATTGCATTGAACTGCTGCTGCTAAGTTAACAAATTTCACAACACATGCCAGTGATAATAAACCAGATTCTGATGTGGTAAAGGGTTAACTGTATACCGAGGTCTAGTATTCATTTCTGTCTGATAATTGCATAAAATCTCTCACAGCAACTTGGCAATGAAATTCCTTTACAGTAAACTACAGTGAAACTGGGTAAATTCTTCAATGGAGATAATTTTTACCCTGTGCTTATAGTTATCTCATCCATCCCTCTCATCATTGTGTCCACCTCCACTGTCTTGCCCCTCAGCCTCATCTGCTCCAGGGACAATAAACCCAACCTAGCTTTGACCTTGAAATGTAATCTGCAGATTAGTTACTGCAATCAATTGTGAAATGAGGTGACCGCATGAGCCAGATAAATCTGTTGATCTATTGATCGATTTTCCAGCCTGATCCAACCATGTTGACAATGTGGTTTCAAAGGTTCATTTATTATCAAAGTGTACAACTCTAATAATTCTTCTTCTCTGGGTAGCCATGAAACCAAGAAAGAAAAAAAAAACAGGCCGCACCATCATCATCCCCTCAAGTCCCTCCTTCCCCGCAAAGAAAAACCAAGATTGGGCAAAATACACAGAATATGAAAAAACTATAAGATCGAAAGAAGTCTACAGTCCAAGTCCACATCCAAAGTGCAGAAAACCTGGCTAACATTCTCCGGGCACAGTGGCAGACTCTCCCCTCACTGGTAATGCAGCAGAGCGATCCTCAGCGATCAAAAGGCAAGCAGTCAGCACTCGCCTTCCACACTCGCCTCAAGGCTTCAGTTTCCCCTGTCAGCTTAATCGGCGAAATGGAGTCAAACATCAGCTTGATTTATGATAGGATCATCAACAGTTTGAGACCATTTGATGGCCGAGAGGATTCTACATTGTCAGTCTAATCCTAGAAAATACCCTTCTGGATGGTGAGGGGTAAAGATCACTACCAGTTGGGACGTGCCATCTTCCCTCAGCTACCATTGGGCAGGAAGAAACTTGAAGTCCCATCCCACTGGGTTCAGGAATGGCTTGTTGGATTAGGGTGTAAAAAGTATGTATACTTTGTATAACCTTGAGATTTGTCTCCTTACAGGCAGCCACAAAACACAGAAACCCAATAGAACCCATTAAAAACAGAAGACCGTCGAACACTTGCTGTGCAACGAGAGAAAAAAACAAATCGTGCAAACAATAAAAGTAAGCAAATAGTTGCATTCAGAACCGAAGCTCGCAAAAGTGTGTCACAGTCGCTGAAGCCAGGCCTCACTACAGCTGATTTATGAGCAGGCCGCAGCCTCAGTTCAGCGCAGAGCAGAGTAAACGTCACAGAGCAGCGATCTGACCTGGCCTGTTCCTCACCTCTGCGCCCAACACCCTGATCTTTTCAATCTGGCTCTGTGCTTAAAATGTTTAAACATCGTGTCGGTCCTTGCTCTTGAACCTGGGCCCTGCTTCCTTGATTTGTCCCACAGCCGGCCTTTCCAATTCAGCCAGGCGCTTAAATTGATCAAACCTTGAGTCTTTCCTCACCCTTGGGCATGGTCCCGGGCTCTGCTTTGTCTCAGTTTTGCACCATGGAATCCCCTGGATTCTGCCACCTCAGTTCAGCCTGTGCTGCCACAATTGTACTGCACCTTCAAGGCTTCCGTTCACAGCACAAAAATGCCAGGCCGTACAGGTGCCTTGAAAGCTCAGCTGCAAAAGGGGAGTTATTGTTTGCAGTCAACAGTCGAAGTTTCAGCCCAGAACTTCGACTGTTTACTCTTTTGATGAAAGTGATGAAACAATGTACAGGGAGGAGGTCAAACACCTAGAGAGCTGGTGCAGGGATAATAACTTGATGCTTAATGTCACCAAAACCAAGGAGATGATCATCGATTTCAGACGGTCTCAGCCTGAGCACACACCCCTCAGCATCAGTGGCTCCACAGTGGAGAGAATGGAAAACATCAAGTTCCTTGGGGTGCAGATCTCGGACAATCTCACCTGGTCCAGGAACACCACTGGGATTGTGAAACGGGCCCAGCAGAGATTGCACTTTCTGAGGAAACTTAAACAAGCATCACTCCCCACTAACATCTTAACTACATTCTACAGAGGCGTGGTTGAGAGTGTGCTGACCTTTTGCATCACAACCTGGTACTCCAGCCGCAGTGCTGTCAACAAAAAAGCCTTGCAGAGGGTGGTTAGGGGAGCAGAGAAGGTTATTGGGGTCTCCCTACCTTCTGTCCAAGACCTCTTTCAGAGTCGATGCCTCCAGAAGACACGGTACATCATTAAAGACCCCTCACACCCTCTCCATGAACTGTTTGTTCTTCTGCCATCAGGCAAACGTTACAGGAGCATCAAAACTAAAACCACAAGGCTACTAAACAGCTTCCTCCCACAGGCAGTCAGACTGCTAAATAGCTGCTCCACCTGACTCTGCTTTGGACACTTTTAACTTGCACTGGACACTTATAACTGATTTTAACTGACATGTGGCTGTTGTGTTTTACTATTTATTGTTATGTTTATTATTTAGTGTTGCATTTGTTATGTTATGATTGCACTGCTCCTGGGAAACGCTGTCTCATTCTGCCCTGCAGAGCTGATGTACGGTTAGAATGACAATAAAGTTTTTGAATTTTGAATCTTGAATCTTTTCCAAAGATGCTGCCTGGCCTGCTGAGTTCCTCCAGCATTTTGTGTGCATTGCCTTGGATTTCCAGCATCTGCAGATTTTCGTGTACTGCTTGCCAAGATCATTTACCAGAAAATAGTTTTATTAATAAAGTCTTTAGTTGCTCTCTTTATCTTGTTTGTCACCAATTGGTAGTCGCTGAGCTTCACCAATTCCATCTTAAACTGTAAGTTTTAACAGCTAGTGGAATGGCAATATGATTTTCATCAGACTGTATCGTCCAGGTTGACAGTAAGAGTGAGCACAAAGTGACAGTCCTCCTCACAAAACGCCCCCTACATTGGACAGACCTCCTCACAAAACGCCCCCTACATTGGACAGTCCTCCTCACGAAACGCCCCCCTACATTGGACAGTCCTCCTCGGGAAACGCCCCCTACATTGGACAGGCCTCCTCGCGAAACGCCCCCTACATTGGACAGGCCTCCTCGGGAAACGCCACCTACATTGGACAGTCCTCCTCACGAAACGCCCCCTACATTGGACAGGCCTCCTCGCGAAACGCCCCCTACATTGGACAGGCCTCCTCGGGAAATGCCCCCTACATTGGACAGTCCTCCTCGGGAAACGCCACCTACATTAGACAGTCCTCCTCACGAAACGCCCCCTACATTGGACAGACCTCCTCGGGAAACACCCCCTACATGGGACAGGCCTCCTTGGGAAACGCCCCCTACATTGGACAGTCCTCCTCGGGAAACGCCCCCTACATTGGACAGGCCTCCTCGCGAAACGCCCCCTACATTGGACAGTCCTCCTCGGGAAATGCCCCCTACATTGGACAGTCCTCCTCGCGAAACGTCCCCTACATTGGACAGTCCTCCTCGGGAAATGCCCCCTACATTGGACAGTCCTCCTCGCGAAACGTCCCCTACATTGGACAGGCCTCCTCGCGAAACGCCCCCTACATTGGACAGGCCTCTGTGGCAGCACCAACATCCAAACTCGGAGGAATTATGAGATAGACATGTTATGGCCCCTACAGCAACCTCTAGAAACTCTTGTGAGGATGACAATGATGAAGGCCAAGGCAGTCAAGCCCATGACAGAAATAGGGAACCGAACCTCCAGTTTTTATGTATGAACAGATGGTTGAGGGTTTTGGCTCCTACCTGAACTAAGTATTTTATGTAAAGTTAAAATTAGTGGAAAAAAACACAGAAATACAAGAAGTAGAGAGGTGGTGTTCATAGGTTCAATGTCCAACCTGAAATCGGATGGCAGAGGGGAAGAAGTTGTTCCTGAATGGCTGAGTGTGTACCTTCAGGCTACAGTACCTCCTTGTTAACAATGAGAAAAGGGCATGTCCTGGGTGGTGGGATCCTTCCAAAGGCACCGCTCCTTGAAGATGTCTTGGACACCACAGGGGCCAGTACCCATGATGGAGCTGACTAAATTTACAAGTTTCTGCAACTTACTTCTGTCCTGTGCAGTAGCCTCCACCGCGCGCCCCCACCCCGTCCACACCAGAGGGTGATGCAGCCAGTCAGACTCTCTGCACGGTACATTTGCAGAAGTTTTCCAGTGTTTCAGTTGACAAACCAAATCTCCTCAAACTCCTAATGAAATATAGCCACCGTCTTGCCTTCTTCACAGCTGCATCGATGAAGATGACATCAAGGAATCTACTTGTGGATCCTCAAAGCCAAATTTTACGGATGGCCTAAAAGCAGACGCTATCATAATGGTGACGCTGACGAAATTGGATTGGAGTGAAGCCAGCGTCTCATACAGTGAGCTAATACAAGCAGCCAACCAAGTAGCAGGAGATATTGAAATCCAAAGGAGGTCTAAATTACAGGTGGGGTTGTTATCTGTTAATTGACAGACAACACCCATTAGCCTACAGAAACAGCAGGACTGGAATTCACAGTGTGCATCGCTGCAACCTCGGTCTGAGCCACACTGCCGAGACAGACACTCTGTGGGGCTTCACAACCTGGGCCCCCTGGACCCCTTGCTTAATAGTTTTGGTCCATGGCATAAAAAAGGTTGGGAACCCCTAACGTGGTAAAAGAAGGCATTGGACAAAAAATTGTTGGCATAAAAGAGCAGGATGGACAATAGGGACAAACTCAAGTTCAACCATCTGACCCAGAAACACCAGGAGATCTTGATCTGACGACACGGATTTAACGAGCAGTTTCAGATGTATCTTTGACAAGTGGATTACATCATGTACTCAGACATCCGGTAATATTGGACAGCTTTTCGAGATGGGTGAAGCAATTCCAGTAAGGAAAAAAAAACACTGCCACAAACACAGCAAAAACTCTGAGCAAGGACTATATTCCTTGATGGGGATTGTCATGTCACATTGACGCCGAAGAAGGAACACATTTCACTGGGAGTGTTTGTCAGGGATGATGTCAATGGACGGATGCTGAATTGTCCCTCCATGGTTCACATCATCAACGGTTAACAGGGGAAGTAGAACAAAGAATGGATTCATCAAACAATGACTGACTAAGTATCACGAGGAAGTACCATGAGCTATGACAACTTCCTAAGCAGCACAGCAACTCCAAACAAGAAAACTAGATTAAGTTCATCCAAGGTAGTAACAGAGCGATTCACGCCATTAACAGGAGCTTTTGATCTCAGAGAGGCTGAAATAAATAACGAGTAATGAGTCCTCATAAAAGGTCTCAGGCTTTGATTCCTTCTTCCTTTCCACAGATGCTGCCTGACCTGCTGAGTTCCTCCAGCATTTTGTGTGTGTGTTACTCTACATATCGTGATATTTAGATAAGTTAACTATTGTATGAAATTAACCCAAAGTGTACAGTCTGCTTTCTGCAGCTTGGAGTGAACCGACGAAAGGTGGATACATCTTGGTTCCAGATGAATGGGTCCTGATCAAAAAACCACACAAGGAGCCACAGGGTGCTTGATGGGAAGGTCCTTATAGAACATAGAACATAGAATAGTGCAGCACAGTACAGGCCCTTCGGCCCACAATGTTGTGCCGACCCTCAAACCCTGCCTTCCAAATAACCCCCCACCTTAAATTCCTCCATATACCTGTCTAGTAGTCTCTTAAACTTCACTAGTGTATCTGCCTCCACCACTGACTCAGGCAGTGCATTCCACGCACCAACCACTCTCTGAGTAAAAAACCTTCCTCTAATATCCCCCTTGAACTTCCCACCCCTTACCTTAAAGCCATGTCCTCTTGTATTCAGCAGTGGTGCCCTGGGGAAGAGGTGCTGGCTATCCACTCTATCTATTCCTCTTATTATCTTGTACACCTCTATCATGTCTCCTCTCATCCTCCTTCTCTCCAAAGAGTAAAGCCCTAGCTCCCTTAATCTCTAATCATAATCCATACTCTCTAAACCAGGCAGCATCCTGGTAAATCTCCTCTGTACCCTTTCCAAAGCTTCCACATCCTTCTATAGTGAGGTGACCAGAACTGGACACAGTACTCCAAGTGTGGCCTAACCAGAGTTTTATAGAGTTGCATCATTACCTCGCAACTCTTAAACTCTATCCTTCAACTTATGAAAGCTAACAACCCATAAGGTTTCTTAACTATCCATCTACCTGTGAGGCAACTTTCAGGGATCTGTGGACATGTACCCTGAGATCCCTCTGCTCCTCCACACTACCAAGTATCCTGCCATTTACTTTGTGCTCTGACTTGGAGTTTGTCCTTCCAAAGTGTACCACCTCACACTTCTCCGGGTTGAATTCCATCTGCCACTTCTCAGCCCACTTCTGCATCCTATCAATGTCTCTCTGCGATCTTTGACAATCCTCTACACCATCTACAACACCACCAACCTTTGTGTCATCTGCAAACTTGCCAACCCACACTTCTACCCCCACATCCAGGTCGTTAATGAAAATCACGAAAAATAGAGATCCCAGACTAGTCACAATCCTCCAATCTGAATGTACTCCCTCCACCATGACCCTCTGCCTTTTGCAGGCAAGCTAATTCTGAATCCACCTGGCCAAACTTCCCTGGATCCCATGCCTTCTGACTTTCTGAATAAGCCTCCCGTGTGGAACCTTGTCAAATGCCTTACTAAAATCCATTTAGATTACATCCACTGCACTACCCTCATCTATAGGCCTGGTCACCTCCTCAAAGAACTCTATCAGGCTTGTTAGACACGATCTGCCCTTCACAAAGCCATGCTGACTATCCCTGATCAGACCACGATTCTCTAAATGCCCATAGATCCTATCTCTAAGAATCCTTTCCAACAGCTTTCCCACCACAGACGTAAGGCTCACTGGTCTATAATTACCTGGACTATCCCTACTACCTTTTTTGAACAAGGGGACAACATTTGCCTCCCTCCAATCCTCCGGTACCATTCCTGTGGACAATGAGGACATAAAGATCCTAGCCAGAGGCTCAGCAATCTCTTCCCTCGCCTCGTGGAGCAGCCTGGGGAATATTCCGTCAGGTCCTGGGGACTTATCCATCCTAATGTATTTTAACAACTCCAACATCTCTTCTCCCTTAATATCAACATGCTCCAGAACATCAATCTCACTCATATTGTCCTCACCTTCATTAAGTTCCCTCTCATTGGTGAATACGAAGAGAAGTATTTATTGAGGACCTCGCTCACTTCCACAGCCTCCAGGCACATCTTCCCAACTTTATCTCTAATCGGTCCTACCTTCACTCCTGTCATCCTTTTGTTCTTCACATAATTGAAGCATGCCTTGGGGTTTTCCTTTACCCTACTCACCAAGGCCTTCTCATGCCCCCTTCTTGCTCTTCTCAGCCCCTTCTTAAGCTCCTTTCTTGCTACCCTATATTCCTCAATAGACCCATCTGATCCTTACTTCCTAAACCTCATGTATGCTGCCTTCTTCCACCTGACTAGATTGTCTACTTCACTTGTCACCCATGGTTCCTTCACCCTACCGTTCTTTATCTTCCTCACCGGGACAAATTTATCCCTTACATCCTGCAAGAGATCTCTAAACATCGACCACATGTCCATAGTACATTTCCCTGCAAAAATATCATCCCAATTCACACCCGCAAGTTCTAGCCTTATAGCCCATAATTTGCCTTTCCCAATTAAAAATTTTCCTGTCCTCTCTGATTCTATCCTTTTCCATGATAATGCTAAAGGCCAGGGAGCAGTGGTCACTGTCCCCCAGATGCTCACCCACTGAGAGATCTGTGACCTGACCCGGTTCATTACCTAGTACTAGATCTAGTATGGCATTCCCCCTGGTCGGCCTGTCCACATACTGTGACAGGAATCCATCCCGGACACACTTAACAAACTCTGCTCCATCTAAACCCTTGGAACTAATCAGGTGTCAATTAATATCAGGGAAGTTAAAGTCACCCATGATAACAACCCTGTTATTTTTGCACCTTTCCAAAATCTGCCTCCCAATCTGCTCCTCGGTATCTCTGTTGCTACCGGGGGGCCTAGAGTATACTCCCCAATAGAGTAACTGCTCCCTTTCTGTTCCTGACCTCCACCCATACTGACTCAAAAGAGGATCCTGCTACATTACCCACCCTTTCTGTAGCTGTAATAATATCCCTGACCAGTAATGCCACCCCTCATCCCCTCCCCCCCCATCCCTTTTAAAGCACTGAAATCCAGGAATATTGAGAATCCATTCCTGCCCTGGTGCTGTTGATTACTAACTTGCTGGCGAAAGTAAAAGTTAGGGGATACACGTTAGCCACTAGCCACTGCAAGCAAGCTCATGTGGTCAATCACTAATACAACAAACACTGAGGTTTACATGCCAGTAACCTCTGATTCAGAGCCTACGCTGCTGCGGGGATGGGGGGGGGGCACTGCGCAAATTACGATCCAGCCAGAAGACTTTGAATGGAGTTCATAACTACTAGACATTAAGTTTATTCTGATTGTTTATTGTTGTTACATTTTTACCAATTTTATACTTAACATAGGTCCCACAAGTTTTTCTGCCTCTGGATCTTCAGATGTAATGGTCCGAAATGTGTGATTTAGAATCAGCGGGGGGCGGGGAGTAATATGTTGGATTGGGGTGCAAAATTGTTATTTTCCTTATAGCTTAACTTATGCTTGTTTGCCGTAGAGTTATAGAAAAGTACAGCACACAAAACAAGACTTTCGGCCCATCTAGTTTGTGCCAAAGCATTTAAACTGCCTAGCCTCGTCGACCCGTACCCAGAGAATAGCCCTCCATTCCCCTGCCATCTATGTACCTACTCAAACTTCTCTTAAATCGAGTCCACTGGCACCACTTGTGCTGGCAGCTCGTTCCACACTCTCAGGTTCCTCTGAGTGAAAAGTTTCCCCTCATGTTCCCCTTAAACTTTTCACCTTTCACCCTCAACCTATGACCTCTAGTTGTCGTCCCACCCAACTTCAGTGGCAAAAGACCGGTTGTATTTACCCCATCTGTACCCCTCATAATTTTGTGTACCTCTATTAAATCTCCTCTCAATCTTCTACGTTCCGAGGAATAAAGTCCAAACCTATTTAGTTGTTACTTATAACTCAGGTCCTCAGCAACATCCTTGTAAGTTTTCTCTGTATTCTTTCAACCTTATTTACATTTTTATATAAACTATGAGTTTTCCAGTGGTTACAGCTGCTGCTGGCAACTTCTTGGTTTCAATGGTGGGGTGTCACATTGCTTAAATCTGACCATCTCATTGGGTGATTGTTATCAATGGAATCTCACTGATCGGTTGTCTGGTATGAGACCACCCTATTTCTAAGTCTCTCTGCTTTCGTTTGTTGCTTTTGCCTTGTTTCTTCTTCCTCTCCTCTTTTGCTCTTGTAACACTTAATAAAATGATTGTAAGCATCAAGTTTATGCCTCATTACTAACTTCTGAACCTCCAAACGGACCACAACTTTGTCATGGTGTTTTGGAGGATTGCGTGCCTTGATAATCCGGAGAGCTATGTTGGCTGGAGTCAGGGCATTTTGCTTTGGCCCTTGGTAGGGTCACCCATGCCAAAGAGGTCAAAGGGTAGAGGGCAGACAAAGAGTGGTCCACCAGCCCTCCAGGTTTGGGGGTTCAGCCCAGAGCTAACAACCCTGACTGGTCAAACAAAATTGGTATGGGAACAGCAATGAAGAATCCTTCTGCAACTGTGTGTGACAGTGTTCCCGAGTATCCACCGGGCCTACCCCTCATCACTCCTCCATTCCTCTGATCCCTCAGCCTCCCCTAACCCCGCAGTCCCTGAACATCCCAACCCCCCCTCTCCCTCCTGAGACCTCCCACTCTTCACACTCCTCCGACCCCAGCCCCAACCCTTGCCGTGTCTTCACCATCCCCTCTCTGAGGCAGAACGTTCTGTCCTTAGCAAGGGCCTCACTTTTGTCCCCTTCCGTCCACACCTCAGTGAGTTCCGTGCCCGCCATGACACTGAACTCTTCTTCCATCGCCTACATCTCTGAGCCTACTTCTTTGGCAAGGATTCCCCTCCCCCCACTGATGACCCCTTCTCCCATCTTCACCCTCCTCCTCCTCCTGGACACCCCGCCTGGGCCTTCTACCTGCACTCGATCTTTTTATCTCCAACTGTCGCCGAGACATTAGGGTCTTTTGGCTCTTCCCACTTTCTTCAGACCAAGGGTGTAGCTATGGGCACTCCACTTGCATGGGCCCCAGCTATGCCTGCCCCTTCGTTGGTTATGTGGAACAGTCTATGCTCCAAACCTATTCTGGTACTGCTCCCCAACTTTTCCTTTGGTACATTGACGACTACATTGGTGCTGCTTCCTGCACCCACGCTGAGCTCGTCAATTTCATCGACTTTACTTCAAACTTCCACCCAGCCCTGAAACTCACTTGGTCTATCTCGGACACTTCTCTCCCCTTTCTCATTCTCTCGGTCTCCATCTCTGGAGACAGACTGTCCACTGACATCTTCTATAAGCCTACTGACTCTCATAACTACCTCAAATATACCTCTTCCCACCTCGCCACATGCAAAAATGCCATTCCCTATTCCCAGCTCCGCCGTCTCTGCTGCATCTGCTCCGAGGATGAGGCTTTCTGTTCCAGGACATCTCAAATGTCCTCTTTCTTTAAGGAGTGTGGTTTCCCTTCTGCCATCAATGATTATCCTCACCCGTATCTCCTCCATTTCCTGCACTTCGGCCCTCACCCCATCCTCCCGCCACGACAACAGGGACAGAGTTCCCCTTGTCCTCACCTACCACCCCACCATCCTCCAGATCCAGCACATTATCCTCTGCAACTTCCGCCACCTCCAACAGGACCCCACCACTAAGCACATCTTTCCCTCTCCACCCCTGTCCGCTTTCCACAGGGATCGTTCCCTCCGTGACTCCCTGATCCAAACGTCCCTCCCCACTGATCTCCCACCCGGCACTTATCCCTGTAAGTGTAAGTGCTACACCTGTCCCTACACCTCCTCACTTGCCACCATTCAGGGCCCCAAACAGTCCTTCCAAGTGAGGCAACACTTCACTTGTGAGTCTGTTGGGGTCATCTATTGCATCCGGTGCTCCCGGTGCGGCCTCCTCTACATCGGTGAAACCCGACGCAGATTGGGGGACTGCTTCGTCGAGCACCTCCACTCCATCCGCCACAACAGACAGGATCTCCCGGTTGCCACCCACTTCAACTCTGCTTCCCATTTGGATATGTCCATACATGGCCTCCTCTACTGCCATGATGAGGCTAAACTCAGGTTGGAGGAGCAACACCTCATATACCGTCTAGGTAGTCTCCAGCCCCTTATGAACATCGAATTCTCCAACTTCCGGTAATTTCCTCCCCCTCCCTTCCCCTATCCCAGTTTCATTCTGCCCCCTCCCCCAGCTGCCTATCACCTCCCTCATGGTTCCGCCTCCTTCTACTACCCATTGTGTTTTCACCTATTCTTTCTTCACCTTTCCTGCCTATCACCTCCCTGCTCCCCTCCCCCACCCCCTTATCTTTCCCCTAACTGGTTTTTCACCTGGAACCTACCAGCCTTCTCCTTCCCACCCTCCCCCAACCTTAGGGCCTCTGCCCCTTCCCTCTTCAGTCCTGACAGAGGGTTCTGGCCCGAAACGTTGACTGATCATTTCCACGGATGCTGCCCGATCTGCTGAGTTCCTCCAGCGTGCAGTGAGTGGGCCTCACGTAGCTTCTGAAAGGAGGCTACTGACACAACGAAGGAAGCCCGGAACACCACCAGAGATGGAGGACCTTCATTGCTGCCCTAAACGCCAGCGGTGTAACAGACAGTGAGTTAGTTGGCTACTGAAGAACTTTCAGATCGCAAAAGCATCGGGATCCAACAAGCCACACCCCTTCAACGGTTCAGTTCCCGAGCAGCCAACACAAGCCTAATCAATACCTCAGCAGGGCAACCCTTTCCACTTGGCGCGATGAATTTTTAACACCTGTTCTTTCTTGTAAAAACAGGGTATAATTTGTGTTTAATTTATGTGAATGCAGCTTACCTTATGCACAAGGCCGGATTTAGTGGGGCCGGGGTCCCTGGGCTGGAGGCCCTGATGGGCCCCTGCCGACACGGTAAAATGCTGCTGTACCAAGCAAAAAAAGGCAAGAACAAGAGCAAAGTTCGTACTGGTCTAAATATCAAAGCTGTGGACCAAGACATTGGTTTAGGCTGTAAACTTACAGGCCTTAAGAGGGAGGACAGAAAGGAATGCAGATTCTTAGTTTGAAGGACAGCATCTAAAGCACTCAAAAATTGACCTAGGCTTAGTTGGCTTAGTAAATTTATGAGGGAGACGAAGCTTGATGTACCCAATCTTAAATCTTTATTTAGCTATTGCGGCAAGGCCTTATTTCTCAAACTATGCCAAAGCATTTTTATCTCGATATTTTTCTCAACTGTGTGTTCTGAGAAAGTGAAACACAAATGAGAGACAAAAAGGCCAAGAGAGATGGCACTATGGCAAACTAGGAAACTTGACAATACTCCAACAATCCTTTTGAAAAATGAGATCCAGCGCATACTAACCTATTGCTGTGCTGTGTGGCTTGCAGAGTAAAGACCATTTATTACTTACTAGGTTTGTAAACAGTCAACTATTAGCCTATTGCCCCAAAAACAGGAACAGCACTGACACACAAGCCTAGATATTTTCAAAGTCAGTTGCTTGTTTTTCACGCTCTCCTATGCGCTCAGCGCCATGTTTCCAGTTGCTAAAGCCAGTTTCGAAGATGGACTGACAGCTACCATCACTGAAGATGCGACATGCAAAACAAAACACACAGCTGGTGGGAGGGGAATATAAGAGTCATTGCCTTGATATGTACTCATCATTTACGAGCTTGTGTTTGAAGTGAAATTTGGAGAAAAAACATCTCTGCTGTTTGTATACTCGTTCCAAAGCTTTGATATCCACATCCTTATTCTGGCAGGACTCCGGCCCTTTCTCAGCCCAGTACGCTCGGACTGAATCATCCAATGTTTCCTTTCCCCAGCGAGCAGGATCAGTGCTGTAAGGATCCTCAGTAGCGGTAACATTAATGGTGGCCCGACTTGGTTGTTCGCAGGCCTCTGTGGTTGGGAATCCCAAAGTCATGCTCTCTGCCTCTTCAACGTTAGCTGCTGACTGTGGCAAGGACAGTGGTCCTGTGCTAGCGCTAGCTGTTGAACAAGTCTCCGTTTGTCCACCGGTCTCAGACTGTGAGAAGAGCGATGGTACTGCTGCATCACCGAGAACGGTTTAAAAAATTCTGTCAATTTCAATGTCTTTTTTAATGCTTCTTTCTCACGGTCCTCTTTTTCTTGTTTCTTTTCTGTGCTCCACTCTCGTATCTTTTTTTGTCCGCCATGATGATAGCTACCTATTTTGGGCCCCTCTGCAGCTCGGGCCCCTGGGCCGCAGACCAGCCTAGCCGTGCCTGAAGTCCGGCCCTGCTTATGCAGCATAACTGTGAAGCTGCTGCAGGTAGGTTTTACACTGCACCTGTGCAGACCTGCACTTGTCAACATACCTGACGTTCCACATTGCTGAACATGAAACCTTCTCCTCGAAAGGTACAGGGAATGCCAGCAACGTCCAAGGACAGGGTAAGAATTGGTGTTTCAGGACTGGGAATGTTAGGTCAAATCCAGAAAGTATCAGCAGCACCATTTCCATCCCCACGGAGGCTGCCTAACCTGCTGAGTGTTTCTGACATCCTCTGACTTTGCTTTGGGAATGAAGCCCCTTCCTGTTTTCCATCTCCCATCTCCTATCCTATCCACTCTTTCCCCTCCACTCTCCCTCCCCTCCTCTCTATTCTCCATCACCCCTTCTTGCCACACATCTCCTTCCTCATTATTCTCCATCTCCCCTCCCCTCTCCCCTCCACTCTCCCTCACATCACCTCATTCTCCCTCCATTAGAACAGAACAGTACAGGGCCATAACGTTGTGCTGACCTTCTAACCTACTCCAAGATCAATCTAACCCTCCCCTCCTACATAGCCCTCTGTTTTTCTTTCATCCATGTGCCTATCTAGGAGTCTCTTAAAGATAGATAGATAGATATACTTTATTGATCCTGAGGGAAATTGGGTTTCATTACAGCCGCACCAACCAAGAATAAAGCATAAATATAGCAATACAAAAACCACAAACAATCAGACAACAAAATGCAAACTATGCCAGATGGAAAATAAGTCCAGGACCAGTCTATTGGCTCAGGGTGTCTGACCCTCCACAGGAGGAGCTGCGCGTTCGATGGCCACAGGCAGGAACGGCCTCTTGGGCCGCCCAGTATTGTATCTCGGTGGAATATGGCTGAAGTCCAACAATAAAAAGTTCAATATCCAGTCTACAAACACGTTCCTCGATCGTAATATGACCTGGACTGCACCATCTGTTGTTAACCAGAACAGAAAGCACCCAACTCTTTTACGCTTACCGCTGTCAGTGCACTTCCGGTCAGCCTGAACAGTCTGGAAGCCGTCCATGGAAAAGTTTTGATCGGGTATGTCCTCGTGCAGCCCCGTTCCAGTGAAACACATAACATTGCACTCCCGAAATGTTCTCTGACGCCTGCGTGAACTCGTTAACTGTTCCTAATGTATCTGCCTCTACCACCACCCCTGGCAGTGCGTTCCATGCCCCCACGATTCTGTGTAAAAACTTACGTCTGACAATACCCATACACTTTGTTGGCCAAGAAGAAGAAGAATGGTGGCAGACATTTTGTGAGACTGTCCTTGCAGCCACCATTTTGTGAACTGTTTGAACTGATATCTTGCTCTGGGATAATTTAATCATAGCACTGGAATGTGGACACAAGAGAATTTTCTGATAATGACCTACTAAACTTGAGGCCATTCTCAGACAAGCAGCTATTATGTAAAATGGTAGGTTTGTAGGAGGAGTGTTCTGTCATCTCACTAAACTCAGTGCCTGGTTCACCTGCTTTGAACCACTCGTTGAAAAGGACAAAAAGCGCAAGACTGAGGGCAAAGCCATAGGACAGAGCCAATAAGGAAGTGGCCCATATCAGTCATAGAGTAATAGAAAGGTTCAGCACGGAAACAAGCCCTTCAGCCCATCTAGTCCACGCTGACTCCCATCGATGTACACCGGGAGCATAGCTCTCCATTCCCCTGACCATCCATGTACCTATCCAACCTTCTCTTCAACATTGAAATTGAGTTTGCATGCACCACTTGTGCTGGCCATTTGCTCCACAGCTCACAACCCTCTGAGTGAAGATGTTTCTCCTCATGGTCTCCTTAAACTTTTCACCTTTCACCCCTGACCCATGTCGTCTCATCCAACCTCAGTGGAAAAAGGCTGATTACATTTACAGTATCTATACCCCTCATCATTTTGTATACCTCTACCGAATCTCCTCTCAATCCTCCATTTTACAAGGAATAAAGTCCTAACTCCTCGGTCCTCCAGACCCAGCAACATCCTTGTGAATTTTCCCTGCCGATGTGATATGCACCTTCTTTGTAGAGACTGAGATTGAAATGCAACAATTGAACTGTTTTAAAAGTAAGGAGCTTCGAATGCAAAGCAGCGACAACAGTGCGGAGACCAACAATCACAGACGTAGAGGACCCCACCAACACGTGGAGATTAGACCGAGACCACGAGGAATACCCGGCCAGCATGGATTTCTTTTCCGGGTATTACATTTTCTATCCTTTGGCTGTTCGTGGAAGGTTAGGGAAACTCGGTAGCTGTCCACGCAGATATTTGGTTGTGTAAATTCACGTGCTTTCAGTTGAAACAATAAAGATACTTGTCAGTAAATACAGATTCTCTCTCCGTGCCTAATGTTCATTATTACTGAGGGTTAATCTTCATAACATCTTTTCTCCAATCACCTTAATGCCCTCTCACATTAGCCATTTCTGCCCCGGGTGTTTACTACACCTCTCACCCCCCGTTACTCCAAGGTCCTCACTCACTTAACAATTCCTCACGAAACATACTCTCCTGGTAAATCTCCTCTGTACCGTCTCTAAGGCACCAGCACACGTACGTACGTGTGTGTGCGTGTGTGTGTGTGAGTGTGTGTGTGTATATGTGTGTGTGTATGTGTGTGAGTGTGTGTGTGCGTGAGAGAGAGAGAGAGAGAATTCTGTGTCCCTCTCCTCTCTTCTTCCAACACTTCTCTCCTCTTCCCTCCCACACCTTTCCCTCCATCCCTCCTTCTCTCTCTCCCCCTCCCTCTCTCTCTGTCCCTCCCTGCCCCTCTCCCTCACCCCAGGGTCCTTACCGGTATTCAGAGACCCGAGGTCCGGGTCCGCATTCGGGTCAAACACGCGGATCTCTGTGATGTCCTGCTCACGTTCGGCCAGAAGGCGCACCAGGTGGCGGCCGAGGAAGCCGGAGCCACCGGTCACCATGTACACCAGACCCGGCTCCGCTCGCATCCTGCCCCGGTTCAATCAGCCACTATGACTGATTGCAGTGGCGGCAGGAGCCCGTCCCAAGGGAGGGGAAGGGGCGGGGAAAGGAGGGGCTCCCTCTTCCTCTACCTCTCCCCGTTCCTATCTGGTTCCTCCCTCTCCGTGTTTGACAGCGCACACTCGGCAGAGAGCAGCAACCGGTTGAACAACACAGGCATTGGCGTCAGTGGCCTCGAGTCGAGGCCTTGAACTGTCCCAGCGGCTGATGGGGTGGGCCTGGGCACAGAGCCAGGCTGTGAGGGAGCACCGGCGGGAAATGGAGGGGTTCGTAAGGGGGGCAGGTAGGAGGATAAAGTGGACAGGGGTGGTAACCCCCAGGGGCTCAGTGCTAATTTTTTAGGTGCCGGAGCTGACAAAATGCTTGCCATTTCCTATATCTCCTCTCTATATATGTTACACCCAATTTGTTTACCTGCTCATTTCATGTCCTTGCCCCATTCATGTAATGAGCAGGTACACAAATTGGGTGTGACGTATATATATGAATAGGCTTATTCAGAAAGTCAGAAGGCATGGGATCCAGGGAAGTTTGGCCAGGTGGATTCAGAATTGGCTTGCCTGCAGAAGTCAGAGGGTCGTGGTGGAGGGAGTACATTCAGGTTGGAGGGTTGTGACTAGTGGTGTCCCACAAGGATCTGTTCTGGGACCTCTACTCTTCGTGATTTTTATTAACGACCTGGATGTGTGGGTAGAAGGGTGGGTTGGCAAGTTTGCAGACGACACAAAGGTTGGTGGTGTTGGTTAAAAGTTTGAGAGAGCCATGATTTTCAAGGGATATTGGAAACTTGGTTTGGAAAAGGAGAGATATCTACAACAAATATAGGCAGCATGGAGTAAATGAGGTGCTTGAGGAATATAAAGAATGTAAAAAGAATCTTAAGAAAGGAATTAGAAAAGCTAAAAGAAGATATGAGGTTGCTTTGGCAAGTAAGGTGAAAATAAATCCCAAGGGTTTCTACAGTTATATTAATAGCAAAGGGATAGTGAGGGATAAAATTGGTCCCTTAGAGAATCAGAGTGGACAGCTATGTGAGGAGCCAAAAGAGATGGGGGAGATTCTGAACAATTTCTTTTCTTCGGTATTCACTAAGGAGAAAGATATTGAATTCTGTAAGATAAGGGAAACAGGTAGGTAAGTAATGGAAACTATGATGATTAAAGAAGAGGAAGTACTGGTGCTTTTAAGGAATATAAAAGTGGATAAGTCTCCGGGTCCTGACAGGATATTCCCTTGGACCTTGAGGGAAGTTAGTGGGGAAATAGCAGGGGCTCTGACAGAAATATTTCAAATGTCATTAGAAATGGGGATGGTGCTGGAGGATTGGCATATTGGGCATGTTGTTCAATTGTTTAAAAAGGGTTCTAAGAGTAAACCTAGCAATTATCGGCCAGTGAGTTTGACGTCAGTGGTGGGTAAATTGATGGAAAGTATTCTTAGAGATGGAATATATAATTATCTGGATAGACAGGGTCTGATTAGGAACAGTCAACATGGATTTGTGCGTGGAAGGTCATGTTTGACAAATTTTATTGAATTTTTTGAAAAGATTATTAGGAAAGTTGACTAGGGTAAAGCGGTGGATGTTGTCTATATGGACTTCAGTAAGGCCTTTGACAAGGTTTCACACGGAAGGTCTGTCTGTCTGTATCTTGTTTTACGGCGGTTGGCATCCAGCTTAATGGTGCATTACCGCCACCCTCTGCTCCAGAATGTGCACTAGACATACATTCTAAATCCCTTCACCCAATCACACACACACACACACACACAAACCTACACTTCACCCTCCCATCTTTGACCATCCTAGTATCCTATTCCTGTTTATTCATCATATTCTATAAAAAAAACCCTGTACCCCTTAAAAACGCTAAAAATACCCGGACTTGTGCTCTCTCACCCATGCCCAGCAACCCTTTTAATGTGAATTCCTGCATCCCCAACTCCCTTAATTTATTTCTCATCATCTCTCTCTGTATCCCATACTTCCTGCAACACAAAACTACATGTTCTACTGACTCCTCTTCCTGACATTCCTCACACAATCCTGTCTGGTGTTTCCCTATCATTTTCAATGTTTTGTTTAATGCACAATGCCCCAGCCTTAACCTAGTCCACACAATTTCCTCTCTCCTGTTTCCATTACAACACGGAAGGTTGGTTAGGAAGGTTCAACCTTTAGGTATTAATATTGAAGTAATAAAATGGATTCAGCGGTGGCTGGATGGGAGACGCCAGAGAGTAGTAGGGGATAACTGTGTGTCAGATTGGAGGCCGGTGACTAGTGGTGTGCCTCAGGTATCTGTACTGGGTCCAATGTTGTTTGTCATATACATTAATGATCTGGATGATGGGGTGGCAAATTGGATTAGTAAGTATGCAAGTGATACTAAGATAGGTGGAATTGTGGGTAATGAAGTAGGTTTTCAAAGCTTGCAGAGAGATTTAGGCCAGTTAGAAGAGTGGGCTGAAAGATGGCAGATGGAGTTTAATACTGATAAATGTGAGGTGCTACGTTTTAGTCGGACTAATCAAAATAGGACATACATGGTAAATGGTAGGGCATTGAAGAATGTAGTAGAACAGAGGGATCTAGGAATAATGGTGCATAGTTCCCTGAAGGTGGAATCTCATGTGGATAGGGTGGTGATGAAAGCTTTTGGTATACTGGCCTTTATAAATCAGAGCATTGAGTATAGCAGTCGGGATGTAATGTTGAAATTGTACAAGGCATTGGTGAGACCAAATTTGGAGTATTGTGTACAGTTTTGGTCACTGAATTATAGGAAAGTTGTCAACAAAATAGAGAGAGTAAGAGAAGATTTACTAGAATGTTACCTGGGTTTTATCACCTAAGTTACAGAGAAAGGTTGAACAAGTTGGGCCTTTATTCTTTGGAACGTAGAAGGTTGAGGGGGGACTTGATAGAGGTATTTAAAATTATGAGGGGGATCGATAGAGTTGATGTGGATAGGCTTTTTCCATTGAGAGTGGGGGAGATTCAAACAAGAGGACATGAGTTGAGAGTTAGGGGACAAAAGTTTAGGGATAACATGAGGGGGAACTTGTTTACTCAGAGAGTGGTAGCTGTGTGGAACGAGCTTCCAGCTGAAGTGGTTGAGGCAGGTTCGATGTTGTCATTTGAAGTTAAATTGGACAGCTATATGGACAGGAAAGGAATGGAGGGTTATGGGCTGAGTGCAGGTTGGTGGGACGAGGTGACAGTAAGAGTTCAGCACGGACTAGAAGGGCCGAGATGGCCTGTTTCCGTGCTGTAATTGTTATATGGTTATATGGTTATTAGGGCAGTCTTAATGCTCAGGCTTGTTGATTCATCAATGAGAATAGAAAATTTGCCATTTATCTGCTTGATATGCCTGAAAATTTTCTTTTTCATATTAATGGCTATGTGATTATGTAGCAGTAGTGCAGGAATGCAGTCCAATTCCAATGTCAATCCTATTTTTTTTGTGAAGTTCCAATAAGCCAAAGTGATCAGAGTACGGTCTGTCATTTTGAGCTAAATAATATGCAGAACGAAAATTCGAACAAATTGCCTTTGGATGCGAAGCATTCATGGTGTCAGATAATCCTTCTTCTTCTTCACTAGCTATATTTTCAACACTTAGAGCAGCAGTGTGAGCTTTTGATAGTTTGTGATCAACAATTTTTTTCTGAGAGACTTCAAGCGTGTACAGTACTTCGATCAGCTCCATAATAGGATACTTGGTACATCTGCCCTGCCGATTCTCCCGTGATCTTTACGTTCTGGAGGCTGTAGCGCTTTACATAGCTAGCCAGCCATCCCTCACTAGCCTTAAACTCCTTCCTCGCGCTCTCCTCAACCCCCTCACAGTAGTGCTCACAGAGGCTAAGTGCTTTTTCACGCATAATTTTGCCATCAACAGGGATATGCTTCTGTGACATGTCCTCCAGCCACACACTTAATGCTTTCTCAGTCTTTGCAAGCACTTTGTCACAAACCAGAGAGACCACTTTTGCCGTTGCAGGGGTAGCACTAACACCTCCACGAATTTCAGCTTCTTTCTGCTTTATTGTGCGAATGCTCGATTCGTCCTTACCGACCCTTACGGCCCACTTCGGCAAGCAACATGCCACTTTTCAAAAGATCTAAGATTTTTATTTTCTCTGCGAACAACGCTCAAACAACGAGTGCTGGCGAGAGACCGAGGATCTGTGAAATGGCGGGAGGCTAGAGCACGGTACGCTGGGACAACGGGTCGAGCAAGGAGGAATTCCACAAAACAGTCACAGCTCCAGGATTTCACCAAAAACGATCAAATATCCTAATGTTATTAGTGGCATTTTCCCCACCAGCCACCACCCCCTCTTCCCAACCCCTGTTTCCGTAAAATTCCCTCTATTTAATAAGCGGCCACTGTTAAATTCCCCGTTGTTTATTTTGACTTTTTTTCACAGAGGTGCCGGAGTGAGCTCCAGCAGCTCTGCACCCCCTGGTTACCCCATCCAGGAGCCGAAATCAGTGATAGCACTTGCTCATCGAATCAGAATCAGGTTTATTACCATTGACGTCTGCCCTGAAGTTTGATTTGCGACAAAATTATAAAAATTACTACAAGTTGCCACAAAATGTGTAAAAGAGGAGCAGTGATGAAGTGTTCATGGGATGTTCAGAAACCTGGCGGTGGAGGGGAAGCGACTGTTCCTGGATGTGTGTCTTCAGGCTCTCGTACCCGCAGACCGCTGCTAGCAACGGAAAGGGGGCATGTTCTGGCTGGTGAGAGTCCTTCACGATGGATGCCGCCTCCTTCTGCCACTGGATCTTCAGATTCCCTCAACGGTGAGGAGGCTTGTGCTTGTGTTGGCATTGGCCGAGTCTACAACCGGCTGCAGCCTCTTATGATCCAGTGGCTGGAATCCTCCCCACCGTCCATCTGTAGGCATTTGCTAAAGTCTTGATGAGATAGTTTGTGATCAACAATGAGGAAATTTGCTAAAATCTCCTCAAACTCCTAATGAAGGACGTAGAGCTGCCGGCACACCCTCTTCCTGGTGTTGGGCGCAGGATAGACCCTCTGAGATGTTGGCGTGCAGGAGCTTGAAGCTGCCGACTCCCGCCGCTGCGGACCCCTAGACGAGGACTGGTGTGTGTTCCCCCAGCTTCCCCTTCCTGAAGTTCACAATCACTCCCTTGGACTTAGATGGCATTGAGCACAAAGTTGTTACTGCGACATTCCTCAACCAGCTGATCTTCCTCACTCCCGATGCTGCTCGTCACCATCTGAAATTTTCTCGGCAGTAGTTGTGTCATCGGAAAAGTTGCAGATGTGACGGGGTCCTGAATTACTCCTATAAACTGTGTTTGATTACCCCTATGAACTGTGCTTTTGAAAAGAGAGAGAGAGTTATTTAACACAAACACCTTGTTTAAAAGAGGGAGAGAGACGAAGACTGCTCACAGTTGTTTATACTTTCTCCAAGGACATTGCCTGCTTGTACATTCTTACACAGACAGAGAAGGGAGGAGCTGTTTGAGAGACAGTTGGTACTCAGTACGGTGAGATAAATAGAAGGTCAGATGATAGACCAGAGAGACATGACTTTGGACACTGATTGAGCTTTGTGGTGCCCACAGAAAAGGTGGGTTTTGGAGGATCGATAGTGGCTCTCGCGGTGTGGAGAAGGTGTGACCGGTGGAGAGTTATTTGTGTGTCCAACCCTCGCCTGGGTTGATAACTCCACCACAGAAGAACAGTCCACTTTGTTGTGGTCACAGGCAGTGACTTTTAAAGGATTTCGGAGGACAACAGGAAGATCGACGGCATCAACTCAACCGAAGACTCAAATCTCTCCCTCTCTCTCTCTCCATCACTACTCAACTCAATACCACGAACTGAACTGAACTTTACTCATCATCGTAAGACTGTATCTGTTTACCCCTAGACTTGAAGAAGCTTGGTTTTCATATATATTCCACACTTACTTATATATAATCATTACTAACCTGTTTGATTTATCTGCAGTTATATTACTGTATTGCGTAGTTACTAATAAATATCATTAGTTAATATCAATACCGGACTCCAAAGTGTTTTCCATCTCTGCTGGTTCTTTAACCTGTCACGGGGTACGTGACACAGATGTGACTGAGCTGTGCCTAATCCCACAGTTATGTGTGTGGAGACTAGAGCAGTGGGCTAGGCATGGTCAATGATCATTGCCAATGTGGCAGATGGCTTATTACTGGCACTCTTTCATTCCTCTCCTCCTCCCTCCCTCTCCTTTACCCCACTTCACTTTGGATTTTCTCCCTCTCTCCCTCCCTCTCTCCCCCTCCCCCTCCCCCCTCCCCCTCTCTTCTGATCATCCTTCTCTTCCGTTAGGCCATTCTCCCTCCTTCTCTCTCTCTTTCACCCACCCACCCCGGGCATTCTATCTTCTCCCTTCTCAAAAAATTTCAACAGATTTGCCCGACAGGACTTTCCCTTGAGGAAACTGTGCTGACTTTGACCCTTTTTACCCGGTGCCTCCAAGTACCCTGAGACCTTACCCTTAATGATAGAGTTCAACGATTTTCCAACCAGTGAAGTCAGGCAAACTGGCCTATAATTTCCCGTCACCAGTCACAACCTCACCATCGAACCGGCGGACAAGCGGGGTGCTGGTGTAGTCTGGCAGACTGACCCCTGCCTTGCCAGGCAGCAACTTTCAGACACATCCTCTTGCTTCTCCCTTGAAAAGGGCCCCACTCTGGACCATCGGAAAAGTGTCTCTCTGATCTCATCGACTCTGGACAACTCCCATCTCATAGTTCCCTTACCCACCCCTGCTTCTACCTCCTATCCACAATCCACAAATTCGGCTGTCTGAGTAGGCCTGCTCCTGCCCCACTGAACTTGTGCCTGCACGCCTTGACTCCATCTTATCCCCCTTGGTTCAGTCCCCTCCCACCCGCATCTACAACACTCCACAAGCTCTGAAACTCCTCAACAACTTTCAGTTCCCTGGCCCCGATCACTCATTTTTCACCTTGGATGTCCAGTCCCTACTCACTTATATCCTCCATCAAGAAGGCCTTAAACTCTCCACTTATTTCTCAATAAACAGACTTGATCAGTTCCCCTCCACACCACCACCCTCCTCCATCTGGTAGGACAGGTCCTCACCATGAAATATTTCTCCTTCAGCTTCGCCCAGTCTCTCCAGACTCGTAGCCTGGGCACTCGTATGAACCCCAGCAGAATAGTCCATGTTCCAAGCTTTTCCTAGTTATATTCCCCAACTCTTTCTGCGCTACATCGACGACTGCATTGGTGAGCTTCATGCACCCAACCTGAGCGTGCCAATTTCACCAACTTCTACCTTGCCCTTAAATTAACTTCGTCCATCTCTGACACCTCCCTCCCCTCTCTTGATCTCCCTGACTCCATCTCTGGAGGCACACTGTGAACCAACATCTCTTGTAACCCTTCCTGGTCCCATGGCTATCTCGACTGTGCCTATTTCCACCCTGTCTCCCATAAAAAACGCTGTTCCCTTTTCTCAGTTCCTTCATCACCACTGCATCTCTTCCCAGGATGAGGCTTTCCTTTCCTGGACAGCAGAGATGTCCATCCTCTTCAAATAATGGGGTTTCTCTTGCACCACCATCGATGGCTGCCCTCACCTGCATCTCCTTCATTTCCCAGACATCCACGTTCACCCCATCTTCCAGCCGCCTTTACGGGGATAAAGTTCCTCTTGTCCTTGCCTACCACTCCATGAGCTCTGCTTTCATCACACCATTCCATCATCTTAAATGGGACCCCACCACCAAACACATCTTTACTACACCCCCACCCCCACCACTTTCTGCAGAGATCACTCTCTTTGTCTATTCATTCCTCCCCACTAATATCCCTCCTGGCACTGATCCCTGCAGGCGACCCCTCCACCCCCACCTCCATTCAGGACCCAAACAGTCCTTCTGGGTGAGGGAACATCTTACCTGCGAATGTGCTGGGCTCATCTAAAGTGTCCGGTGCTCTTGATGCAGCCTCCTCCACATTGGTGAGACCCGTCATTGGCAGATTGTTTCCTCGAGCACCTCCACTCTGGGCAACATTAGGGCACATGGTACTGGGGGCAGAGTACTGACATGGATTGAAAATTGGGTGGCTGACAGAAAACAAAGAGTAGCGATTAACGGGTCCCTTTCGGAATGGCAGGCGGTGACCAGTGGGGTACCGCAGGGTTCAGTGCTGGGACCGCAGCTGTTTACAATATATATTAATGATTTAGATGAGGGAATTAAAAGTAACATTAGCAAATTTGCCGATGACACAAAGCTGGGTGGCAGTGTGAATTGTGAGGAGGATGTTATGAGAATGCAGGGTGACTTGGACAGGCTGGGTGAGTGGGCAGATGCAATTTAATGTGGATAAATGCGAGGTTATCCACTTTGGTGGTAAGAACAGGAAGGCAGATTATTATCTAAATGGAGTCAAGTTAGGAAAAGAGGAAGCACAATGAGATCTAGGTGTTCTTGTACATCAGTCACTGAAAGCAAGCATGCAGGTACAGCAGGCAGTGAAGAAAGCTAATGGCATGCTGGCCTTCATAAAGAGGGGAATTGAGTATAAGAGCAAAGAGGTCCTTCTGCAGCTGTAGAGGGCCCTGGTGAGACCACTCCTGGAATACCGTGTGCAGTTTTGGTCTCCAAATTTGAGGAAGGACATTCTTGCTATCGAGAGAGTGCAGCGTAGGTTCACAAGGTTAATTGCCGGGATGGTGGGGCTGTCATATGTCAAAAGATTGGAGTGACTGGGCTTGTATACTCTGGAATTTAGAAGGCTGAGAGGGGATCTTATTGAAACATATAAGATTATTAAGGGATTGGACACGCTGGAAGCAGGAAGCATGTTCCCACTGATGGGTGAGTCCAAAACCAGAGGCCACAGTTTAAAAATAAGGGGTAGACCATTTAGAACGGAGTTGAGGAAAAATTTTTTCACCCAGAGAGTGGTGGATATATGGAATGCTCTGCCCCAGAAGGCTGTGGAGGCCAAGTCTCTGGATGCTTTCAAAAAAGAGATGGATAGAGCTCTTAAAGATAGCAGAATCAAAGGTTATGGGGATAAGGCAGGAACTGGATACTGATTGTGGATGATCAGCCATGATCACAGTGAATGGCGGTGCTGGCTCGAAGGGCCGAATGCCCTACTCCTGCACCTGTTGTCTATTGTCTATCTGCAAAATGTGGATTTCCCCGTTGGACAACCATTTTGATTCCTGTCCCCATTCCCATTCCGACGTGTCGGTTCTCTTCTGCATGATGAGGCCACTCTCAGGTTTGAGGAACAACACCTCATAATCCACCTGGGTCGCCCCCAACCTGATGGGATGAACACTGATCTCTCTTTCCGGTAATTTTTTTCCTCCCTCTCTACGTTACCTCTTCCATTCCCCACTCTGGCCTTTTACCCCTTCTCTTCACCTGCCTGTCACCTCCCCTCCTTCTTCCCTTTCTCCCATGGTCCACTCTCTTCTCCCATCAGATCCCTTTTCTCCAGCCCTTTGCTTTTTTTTCCATCTATCACCTCGCAGTTTCTTACTTCATCCCCTCACCCCCCACCCCACCCCACCTTCCTATCGTGGCACCTTCCCCCTTCACTTTCCAGTCCCAAGGACGGGTCTCGGCCCGAAACGTCGACTGTTAATTCACCTCCACAGATGCTGCCTGACCTGCCGAGTTCCTCCAGCGCTTTGTGTGTGACATGTGGGCAGGAGCGCGTCTACTTAAAAAAAAACACTATAAATTTCAGTAAGAGATACGTGGCACAAGCGAATTCGCGGCACGCAAGAGAATTCTTAGAAGTCTTTTTCCGCAAACAGTTCTGTGAACAGACTCGTGGGCCTCGATCCTATTTATGAACAGATGTGGGCAAAATTCCAGAGCAAACCACACACAGGTTGACCCCTTAGCTAGTAATCAGTGACAACAACCCCACATGCCAACGGAGTTCCTGGAAATTGGCAAGTATGTAAAGGACAAGCTCTCGGAGGACACACCGCAGCCAATGATGTCTCCTTTTATGGGGAGAAAAATGAATCGCCAAGATCAGAGATCAACTCAACCCAACCACTAACCACTTCAGCTCCGTATTTCCCGAATATATACATCAAATTAAATAAGCGGTGGCGGAAAAAAAGAGCAAAAAAAGGGGAGGTAGTGTCCATGGGTTCATTGCCCGTTCAGAAACCTAGAGAGCTGGTGCAGGGATAACAACTTGATGCTTAATGTCACCAAAACCAAGGAGATGATCGTCGATTTCAGACGGTCTCAGCCTGAGCACACACCCCTCAGCATCAGCGGCTCCACAGTGGAGAGAATGGAAAACATCAAGTTCTTTGGGGTGCAGATCTTGGACAATCTCACCTGGTCCAGGAACACCACTGGGATTGTGAAACGGGCCCAGCAGAGATTGCACTTTCTGAGGAAGCTTAAACAAGCATCACTCCCCACTAACATCTTAACTACATTCTACAGAGGCGTGGTTGAGAGTGTGCTGACCTTTTGCATCAGAACCTGGTACTCCAGCTGCAGTGCTGTCGACAAAAAAGCCTTGCAGAGGGTGGTTAGGGGAGCAGAGAAGGTTATTGGGGTCTCCCTACCTTCTGTCCAAGACCTCTTTCAGAGTCGATGCCTCCAGAAGACACGGTACATCATTAAAGACCCCTCACACCCTCTCCATGAACTGTTTGTTCTTCTGCCATCAGGCAAACGTTACAGGAGCATCAAAACTAAAACCACAAGGCTACTAAAAACAGCTTCCTCCCACAGGCAGTCAGACTGCTAAATAGCTGCTCCACCTGACTCTGCTTTGGACACTTTTAACTTGCACTGGACACTTATAACTTGATTTTAACTGACATGTGGCTGTTGTGTTTTACTATTTATTGTTATGTTTATTATTTAGTGCTGCGTTTGTTATGTTATGATTGCACTGCCCCTGGGAAACGCTGTCTCATTCTGCCCTGCAGAGCTGATGTATGGTTAGAATGACAATAAAGTTTTTTGAATTCTTGAATCTTTGAAGGAGCTGTTCCTCCAACATCGAGTGTTTGTCTTCTGGCGCTTGTAGCCCTCCCCGCTGATGGTGGCAATGGGGAAGGGGCATGGCCTGGGTGATGGGAGCCCCTAATTTTCAGGCGTCGTCTTTTGAAGATGTTCTCGATGATGGAGCTGGTAGAGTGTGCAACCGTCTGCAGCTTTCCCCGATCCTGTTCAGCGACGGCGATACAGCCAGTCCGCCTGCTCCCCGGGGTGCATCTGCAGAAATTTGCGTGAGTCTTCGGTGACGGACCAGACCAGATCTCCACAAGCTCTGTAGACGGAATCTACGCAGAGGAGAGAGAATTCACAGAGTGTGGACACTCTGATAGAACCCACGGAGTGAGCGGCAGGGACGTGGAGATCGAGGGACACGCATCAAAGTTGCTGGTGAACTCAGCAGGCCAGGCAGCATCGCTAGGAAGAGGTACAGTCGACGTTTCGGGCCCAGACCCTTCGTCAGGACTAACTGAAGGAAGAGCTAGTAAGAGATTTGAAAGTGGGAGGGGGAGGGGGAGATCCAAAATGATAGGAGAAGACAGGAGGGGGAGGGATGGAGCCAAGAGCTGGATAGGTGATAGGCAAAAGGGATATGAGAGCATCATGGGACAGGAGGCCCAGGGAGAAAGAAAAGGGGGAGGGGGGAAGCCCAGAGGATGGGCAAGGGGTATAGTCAGAGGGACAAAAGGAGAGAGAGAGGGAAAGAATGTGTGTATATAAATAAGTAACGGATGGGGTACGAGGAGGAGGTGGGACATTAGCGAAAGCTTGAGAAGTCGATGTGCATGCCATCAGGTTGGAGGCTACCTGGGGGTTGGAGATGTGTTGCTTGAATTTCCAGCATCTGCAGAATTCCTCGTGTTGGAGATCCTCGTGTTTGCACTTTTAAATTCACTACTGCGAAGCCTCTTCCGGTGATGCCTACACTGAAGAAGTTTAAATCTTCTGTTCGACGGGAATTCAGTGAAACCATCTCTCACTGCTCCCAATCTGTAATTTCTTCGGCTCTTCAACTTTTCGATCACATTTTGATCGAGGGGCCCGTGTCTGCTGAGAGTTGTGGACAACACCCCCACCCAGCGGTGATACCCTGCAATTACATTGAATTTAGAGGCGTCATTGAGCGGAGATTACAGAGAAATCGGGGAGGATTACAGATAATCTTCAAAACACATGTAAGTGTAAGGTTTTGCATTTTGGAAAATCAAACCTGTATAGGGCTGGTAGGGGACTAGAGAGTGTAGTGAACAGAGAAAACTCGGAATACAGGTGCACATATGATTGAAAGTAATGATATAGTGGGATCAGCACCGGACTTGGAAGCGAATAGAAACACAGAAAACCTACAGCACAATACAGGCCCTTCGGCCCACAAAGCTGTGCTGAACATGTCCTTACTTTAGAAATTACCTAGGGTTACCCGTAGCCCTCTATTTTCTAAGCTCCATGTACCTATCCAGGAGTCTCTTAAAAGACCCTATTGTATCCGCAAATTTACTAACCCACGCCTCCATTTCCTCATCCAGATCATTTATAAAAATCACGAAGAGGAGAGGTCCCAGAACAGATCCCTGAGGCACACCACTGGTCACCGACCTCCATGCAGAATATAACCCGAGTGAACCACTCTTTGTCTTCTGTGGACAAGCCATTTCTGGATCCACAAAGCAATGTCCCCTTGGATCCCATGCCTCCTTACTTTCTCAATAAGCCTTGCATGGAGTACCTTATCCAATGCCTTGCTGAGATCCATAAACACTACATCTACTACTCTACCTTCATCAATGTGTTCAGTCACATCCTCAAAAAATTCAATCAAGTTTGTAAGGCACGACCTGCCCTTGACAAAGCCATGCTGATTATTCCTAATCATATCATGCCTCTCCAAATGTTTATAAATCCTGCCTCTCAGGATCTTCTCCATCAGCTTACCAACCACTCAGGTAAGACTCACTGGTCTATAATTTCCTGGGCTACCTCTACTCACTTTCTTGAATAAGGAAACAACATCTGCGACCCTCCAATCTTCCAGAACCTCCCCCTTCCCCATTGATGATGCAAAAATCATCGCCAGAGGCTCAGCAATCTCCTTCCTTGCTTCCCACAGTAGCCTGTGGTACATCTCGTCCAGTCCTGGTGACTTATCCAAATTGATGCTTTCCAAAAGCTCCAGCACATCCTCTTTCTTAATGTCTATATGCTCAAACTTTTCAGTCTGCTGCAAGTCATCCTTACAATCACCAAGGTCCTTTTCCGTAGTGAATACTGAAGCAAAGTATTCATTAAGTATCTCCGCTATCTCCTCCGATTCCATACACACTTTCCCACTGTCACACTTGATTGGTCCTATTCTGTCACGTCTTATCCTCTTGCTCTTCACATACTTGCGACAGAATGCCTTGGGGTCTTCCTTAATCCTGTCCACCAAGGCCTTCTCATGGCCCCTTCTGGCTCTCCTAATTTCATTCTTAAGCTCCTTCCTGCTAGCCTTATAATCTTCCAGATCTCTATCATTACCTAGTTTTTTGAACCTTTCATAAGCTTTTCTTTTCTTCTTGAATGGATTTACAACAGCCTTTGCACACCACGGTTCCTGTACCCGACCATCCTTTCCCTGTCTCATTGGAACGTATCTGTGCAGAATTCCACACAAGTATCCCCTGAACATTTGCCACATTTCTGCCACACATTTCCCTGAGAACATCTGTTCCCTATTTATGCTTCCAAGTTCCTGCCTGATAGCCTCATATTTCCTCTTACTCCAATTAAACGCTTTCCTAACTTGTCTGTTCCTATCCCTCTCCAATGCTATGGTAAAGGAGATAGAATTGTGATCACTATCTCTAAAATGCTCTCCCACTGAGAGACCTGACACCTGACCAGGTTCATTTCCCAATACCAGATCAAGTACAGCCTCTCCTCCCGTAGGCTTATCTACATATTGTGTCAGAAAACCTTCCTGAACACAACTAACAAACTCTACCCCATCTAAACTCCTTGCACTAGGGAGATGTCAATCAATGTTCAGGAAATTAAAATCTTCCACCACAACAACCCTTATTATTATTACACCTTTCCAGAATCTGTCTCCCTATCTGCTCCTCGATGTCCCTGTTACTATTGGGTGGTCTATAAAAAATGCCCAGTAGAGTTATTGACCCCTTCCTGTTCCTAACTTCCACCCACAGAGACTCAGTAGATAATCCCTCCATGACTTCCTCCTTTTCTGCAGCCGTGACACTATCTCTGATCAGCAGTGCCACGCCCCCACCTCTTTTGCCTCCCTCCCTGTCCTTTCTGAAACATCTAAAGCCTGGCACTCTAAGTAGCCATTCCTGACCCTGAGTCATCCAGTTCTCAACACCATAGCTCCAGGAACTGATCCACGCTCTAAGCTCATCCGCTTTGTTCATAATATCCTTGCATTAAAATAGACCCATCTTAAACCATCAGTCTGAGCGCGTCCCTTCTCTATCACCTGCCTTTCCTCCCTCTCACACGGTCTCCAAGCTTTCTCTATTTGTGAGCCAACGGCCCCTTCCTCTGTCTCTTCAGTTCAGTTCCCACCCCCCAGCAATTCTACTTTCCCCAATCGCCTTGGCAAACCTCCCCGCCAGGTTATTGATCCCCCTCGGATTCAAGTGCAACCCGTCCTTTTTGTACAGGTCACGCCTGCCGCAAAAGGGTTCCCAATGATCCAGAAAGCTGAATCCCTGCCCCCTGCTCCAATCCCTCAGCCGCACATTCATCCTCCACCTCATTCTATTTCTATACTCACTGTCAGCCTGGCACAGGCAGTAATCCCGAGATTACTACCTTTGAGGTCCTGTTTCTCAAATTCCTTCCTAACTCCCTGTAGTCCGTTTTCAGGACCTCCTCCTTTTTCCTACCTATGTCGTTGGTACCAATATGTACCACGACCTCTGGCTGTTCTCCTTCCCACATCAAGATATCATGGACACGATCAGAAACATCCCAGACCCTGGCACCCGGGAGGCAAACTACCATCCGTGTTTCTTTCCTGCGTCCACAGAATCGCCTGTCTGACCCCCTAACTATAGAGTCCCCTATCACTGCCGCCATCCTCTTCCTTTCCCTACCCTTCTGAGCCACAGGGTCGGACTCTGTGCCAGAGGCACGGCCACTGTTGCTTCCCCCAGGTAGGCCGTTCCCCCCAACAGTACTCAAACAGGGGTACTTATTGTTAAGGGGGACAACCACAGGGATAGCCTCTAGTATCTGACTCCTGCCCTTCCATGTCCTGACTGTGACCCACTTATCTGTCTCCCGAGGCCCCGGTGTGACTACCTGCCTATAGCTCCTCTCTATCACCTCCTCATTCTCCCTGACCAGACGAAGGTCATCGAGCTGCATCTCCAGTTCCCTAACCCGGTCCCTAAGGGGCTGCAGTTTGACGCACCTGGCACAGATGTGGCCGTCCGGGAGGCTGGGATTCTCCCGGACATCCCACATCCCACATCCAACACTTGGTGATAACTCGTATGTGGATTTGGAACAACGATGGACGAGATCTTCGACCACGATACTTTTGTGTACCTGTGGAATTCGACGTAGCCACCTTTTCTCTACGTTTTACCCTGGATTACAAAGATCTCTCTCCTATCCCTTATTCCGTGGATGACTGAACTTTCCTATTTTATCATCTCAAGACTTAAAGCTTTGTTTCCTGAAGCTCAGCATAGTTTGGGAACTATATTTATGCATGTAACACTGTTAACATTTGTTTATCTTGGTTAAGTTACAACACTGTAAGTAGATACTAATAAAGATAATGGTTTTAACATTAAAACCCGACTCAGTGTGAAATCTCTTGCTACAGGTTTATTTCTAAAACGTTACAGTTCGTAACAGGAGGGATTTTGGGGTTCTAACGTTTCTCTGGCATTCATTCTTTGTCTTTTCTTCTGTTTTGTGGATGTCTGTGAAGAGT
Organism: Mobula birostris; assembly: GCF_030028105.1. Lineage (NCBI taxonomy): Eukaryota > Metazoa > Chordata > Chondrichthyes > Myliobatiformes > Myliobatidae > Mobula > Mobula birostris. The sequence continues at coordinate 2,799,376 of NC_092380.1, forward strand.
AAGAATTTCACGTTGTAGACTGTATCCATTGTCAGACATTCAAATGAATGCTTCCCCTCAAATAGTTAAAAATGCAAATTCCACAGTGGGCAAGGTGAGATTGAAACTAGGATTGTCATAACGTTACCCAGCACACTACAACAAAGCTCAAGGGGTTCTGTCATTCTGCACACAGTCCTCTTTAACCTGTTTGCTTCCTGTTCCTGGCCAGAGGAAGACTGAGACCATGACCTTCAACGTAGCGTCTCTGCCTCCTGTCATCGGCTTACCGGCAGATCCACCTCCCCACACAGCATCGTTCGGCACGATGGTGGGGCCAAGGACAACATCCAGTGCAAGCTCGGCAAAGCTGGAAACATCTTCAGATCGTTGAGCAACATGTGCAGTGTCCATGCCAAGGTGAAGCTACACCAGAGCTACGTTCTGTCAAACTCTTGTATGAGTCAGAATGCTGGCACGTGACAGAGAACTGAAGTCATTCCACACCATGAGCCTCTGAAATGTCCTCTGTACTTTCTGACCAAAAGAGATCTCCAACTACACCCCACTCCTTCAGTGTCACCAAGAGGACATGGCCACAATTATCATGAGGAAATGTTGGAGACGGATTGGGGACGTGATGAGAAGAGAGGCCAACTTCATCATCAAAACAGCGCTTCACTGGTCCCCTGACGGATAGCGGAAATGTGGGAGACCAAAGACAACTTGGTGCCGTAGAGTAGAGGCAGGAATGAGGGCCCTGAACCTCAACTGGAGGAAAATAGAGAAGATGGCCAAGGACAGACGGAGATGGAGAACCTTCATTGTGGCCCTAAATGCCAGTGGCATAGCAGAGGGTAAGTAAGCTTCAGCCCTGGGTTGGTAGATTTAGTGAGACATCCTTTATCCTTGAGGAACTAGATTTGGAATTGGTTTATTATTGTCACGTGTGAAAATCTTGTCTTGCTTACAGAGATCACATCATTACTCAGTGCATTGCTGCAGATCAATAACAGTGCAGAATAGAGTGTGACAGCTACAGAGAAGGTGCAGTGCAGGTAAGAGCCAGGAGTTGTATGGAGGAGGATGAATGACAGGTTCCCGGGAAATGGGGAATATAAGTGGCCGATTGCAGGTTGTAGCAGCTTATTGTCCAGTGATGAAGGCAGAAGACAGGATTTAAAGAAATGAAGGAAGGAAGAGTTGAAGGTTTTGTTGAGTTTTGAATGAGGACCTGATTCTGATATCAATCCGATTAGACTAGCTAAGGATTTGGGAAAAAAGCATTGGGAGATATTGTGGGCTCAAAACCTTTAAGAGACAGGGATTGCTCCTAGTTTGTAAAGATAGTCCTAGTCATACTTTATTGATCCCAGGGGAAATTGGTTTTGGTTACAGTTGCACCATAAATAATAAATAGTAATAGAACCATAAATAGTTAAATAGTAATATGCAAATTATGCCAGTAAACTATGAAATAAGTCCAGGACCAGCCTATTGGCTCAGGGTGTCTGACCCTCCAAGGGAGGAGTTGTAAAGTTTGATGGCCACAGGCAGGAATGACTTCCTATGACGCTCTGTGTTGCATCTCGGTGGAATGAGTCTCTGGCTGAATGTACTCCTGTGCCCACCCAGTACATTATGTGGTGGATGGCAGACATTGACCAAGATGGCATGCAACTTGGACAGCATCCTCTTTTCAGACACCACCGTCAGAGAGTCCAGTTCCATCCCCACAACATCACTGGCCTTACGAATGGGTTTGCAATGTATACGAATAGTAAGCAATGTGAGAACACTTTGGGGTTAAAAACTGTAGGAGGAAGGAAAATGACACCAAGAAATTATATTGAATGGCAGTGGCTTTATAAGGTTCATTTATTATCAAAGTTTACATCTTGAAATTCTTCTTCTCTGGTTCGCAATGAAACAAAGAAAGGAAGGAAAGGCATCAACCCCCAAATTCCCCCTCCCTGCACAAAAAAACCGGAACAGGCACATCAGCCCCCAAACCCCACCTCCCCACACAGAAAAACAAACACTCCCCTCCTCACACAAAAACACCGAACAAAGATGGAACAGGCATATCAACCCCCAAATCCCTCCTCTTTGGGGAGCGCCTCTAGACTGGGGGTTCCAACGTTTTTTATGCAGTGAACCGATACCATCAAGCAAGGGATCCATAGGCCCCGGGTTGGGAACTCCTGATCGAGATTATCCATGGACCAAGTTAAAAACAATTTAGCTTGGGGAAAAGCTGTGGGTGCTAAACGTTTCGAAGGGTTTCATGCTGGAGTGAGAACAGGTATCTTACCGGGGCTGATTAAATGTCGATGGATAGGGTTAATTTAGGTCATATGAATTATATGGTTTGACTCTGCGCGCTGTCCCCTCTGAGAGGGTTTTAATGCTCGAGGTTAACTGTGTAACAGCTGTGTGTAAGGGTAAAATGCAGTGTGGTAGCTGTGGTGGAGAGCATGATTATGGAAATTGTGGAGAAGATGTCAGGCTAAGTTGTAGGAACTGTGGAGGGGAACATTCCTCTGCTTCGACAGTGCAGCCTGTTTGGGTGGAAATGGGAATATCATATGCAGAGGCTCTGCAGAAAGTGCAGAAGACTGTGATAGTATACAGAATACGGATAGATTAAAGACAGTGTGTAAAGTGCATAAGTGTATATTAAAGGATTCTCTGATTGTACATAAACTAAAGTTTGTTACTTCCATGGCAGATGTGGTAAATTGTACGGCACAAACTAAAAGTAAAAGAAAAAAATAAAATTATATTAAAAGTTGCAGAAAAACTTCTAGAGATGAAAGACAACTCTAGAAGTGATTAATGAAACCTTATAAGGAAGCATAAATAATGTTCAGACTTCAAAGGAGAGTTGCCAGTGTTTTTTTTTCTGATTTTATAATGGAATGCTGGACATTAATGGTCAAGAGTTTAAGAAATTTTCTGAAGGTTTAGCAAATGAATGTGATGTTATATGTTGTCCAGGAAACCTGGCTGAAATCTTGTTTATGTTTCGAATTTTGTCCGTGTTTCAAGAGAAACACACTGCCTGCTGTCTTGGTGTTCCAGTCTGGATCTATCAGTCTCCCATGACACTTCAGTCAGTGAAATCAACGAGGAACTGGGACGCCCATAGGACTGCTCCCTGACTTCCAACCTTCCAGCCCCGAGGGCACACGTCTTCCTGGAGATACGGAAGCACGAGACCGCACAGTCGGTCTGAAACCGCGCCCCCCGCGCTCCCCCCCGCTTCTGAACAATAGTAAAGTGCAGATACTAAACTTTATAACCCTTGTGAAAGGTTAACACCTGATATAGTGGAAGTGGGAAATTGAGGCCGTATACTGTGGCGATTTTAATGTTCATAGTCCTCACCACCCAGGCCATGCTCTCTTCTCTCTGCTACCATCAGGTAGAAGGTACAAGAGCCTCACGACTCACACCACCAGGTTCAAGAATGGCTCCTACCCCTCAACCATCAGGCTCTTGAATAAAAGAGGATAACTACACTCACTTGCCCATCCATGGAGATGTTTCCACAACCAATGATCTCACTTTAAGGACTCTTTATCTCATTATCTCAAGTTCTCATTATTTATTGCTATTTATTTATATTTGCATTTGCACAGATTGTTGTCTTCTGCACTCTGGTTGATCTTTCATTGATTCTGTTATGGTTACTATTCTATAGATTTGCTGAGTTTACCCACAAGAGAATGAATCTCAGGGTTGTATATGGTGACATGTATGTACTCTGGTAATAAAATTTACTTTGGACTTTGACTATGTGGGGTTGTAGTGACCTAAATGCGAATGCACAGTGGTGGAAGACTTTCCGGAAGAAAAGTGTTTGGTGTGCCTGAATGATAGTAGGAGTACAAGAGTAAATATAGCAACTCTGTTTTTGCTACAAACTTTACCCTGGTATCGAGGATATAACAAGTGTGTGTAACTGAGAAGTGTATAATGATGTGTAACCCTGCGGTTTGGCCAGCGGGGTTAGTCCAGGGAAGACAGTCTCTGGCCCCGCCAAACATGTGAATTCTGAGGTGCAAAACCTCTTGTTTCTGTACATACTGTATGATGTGTTATCCTGTTAAAAATCAGTACCACAAAATAACAGAAAGTACACCATATGCAACTAAATGATTTAGCTTTATAATTCTTGATTTGACTAGAGGGTTAGTAAAGTAGAACAAGAAGAAAAGTGCCCATTTTAATGAAACAATCTAACGTGCACAAGTTGGAGCTCACAGTTTCCCTCCCGCTGGTCCTCCATCGATTCCCCCGGGCTTCATCGACTCCTGGCCCCACTCCAAGTTCACTCCTTTCTGGTGTCTACAACTTCTCCTCTCTGGCATCTTCTCTCTTCATCTTCCGCTGAACAAAAGACCTCGGTCTTGGGCACACAACAAGTAAAGAAACACTCTCCCCCTCACTGGATGACGCACATTCCAAAGCCCCCGTTATCTGTAGCCATAACCCGAACACTGCTGCTACAGTAAAGCCATTACATTAGCGGTGAGGCCCTTCCCGGGGCGTTACAGATACAACGGTGGAGAGTGACCATGTCCCCGTTATCTGTACAATGGGAACAGATGCGTGTCAGAGGACAGGGTCTCATATCCCCAGATGGAATTGTAAAAGGGCAAATCGGATTGTTTTTAATGAATTATGTGAACGTAGATTTCCTCATCATTTGGTTTTGAAAGGATTCGAGTTGAGTAATAGCACCTTGTGCACTGTACTCAACTCGATAGCCAAGGAATCAATCCCAGATCATGAAAGGGGAGCTGTTCCCAGCTGGATGGATGATTGTAAAATAAATGTGAAGGAGCAGAATAAAGCTATTAGGAAAGTCTGCAAATGTCTGGTCTCCAAAGCATCTCCACCTCTTTCCTCTAGTTCTTGAGCAACCATGATTTTCTTCTCAGTTAACACCAAGGAGGCACATCTGTTAAAAATCCTGCCTATCTCATGTGTGTCAGGAATTGGTCTGGAATTCTCCCTGTGACCTTGTGAGTCCTGACTGCCTCCCACATTGCGAAGACTCACAGGTCAGGGTTAGTAAGTTGTAGTCATGCCAGGTTGCCTCAGAAGGGTAACGGCGCGTGTGGGCTCCCCAGCAGGACCCTCGCTGATCTGACGCAAACGACGCATTTCACTGCTTGTTTTGATGTTCCGATAACTGTGGGGGCTCTGTGGTCCAGTCTAACTGACCCCTGTACCTAGGGGGTGAGCACCTCAGTAAAAGTCTCATCTGAGAATCCCCCAGCTTCCCGGATGATCCCGAGTACACCCAGCTCCAGCTGAGATCTGTCAGGAGCTGCTGCTGGATCCATTTCCCACAATGTGGCATTGCTTGACTTCCCACGTCTTATAGGAGGGGCATTCCACTGCCTACACCGATAATCACAAAACCTGTTGTGTTACTCTGTCATGAATTTGGATGTCTGTCCTTTGCTGATCAGGACGGGGTAGGTGAGTCTTTATTGAGAGGTGCTGAGGGTGACAGCTGGGCGGCAGAACATTATGACATGGCTCCTGGTGGCCTCTCGTTGTGATTTGACTTCCCACTCCCTGCCCGTGGCCTCCTCTACTGCCATGACCAGGCCAATGCAGAATGTAGGAGCAACACCCGGGTAGTCGGTGCTGCCCTCCAGTGTTCGATCGGTGCAGTGACAGGCTGGATTGCGAGCGCCTGCATACCGCACCGTCAATCTGCGGGACGTGCCTCAGCGACTTGGGCTACATATTTGTTTTTTTTTTTGCGTGACTAAGTTTTTTCTCGCTCGCTATTTTGATTCAAGTGCTGTTTATGTTTTGCAGATTGGCCCCTGAGGAATGCTGTTTTGTTTGGCTAAATTCATGTCTGGTGAAATGATAACTAAACTTAAATTTTAATTATATCGATTTCTCTAGCTTCTGGCAACCACTCCCCTCTGCCCCCACTTTAATTGTTCCCTCCCCATTCCAGTGGCCCTTCCATAATAGAACATAGAACGTAGTACTGTACAGCACAGGAACAGGCCATTCGGCCCACAACGTTATGCCAGACCAGCTAAAAAGAAAATCAAAAACACCCAAACACTAATCCTTCCTAACTACATCATGTCTATATGCCTCCTTTTTCCTCATATTCATCTGCCTACCCAAACGTCTCTTAAAAGCCTCTAATGTATCTGTCTCTACCACCATACCAGGGATCCGCCACTCTCTGAGTAAAAAATTCCTCCTCACATCCCCTTTGAACCTACCCCCTCTCACCTTCAACGCATGCCCTCTGGTATTAGACATTTCAATCCTAGGAAAACAATGCTCCCTGTCTACTCTATCTCTACCTCTCATAATCTTATAAACCTCTATCAGATCTCCCCTCTACTTTTTGTGATTTTTATTAACGACCTGTATTTGGGGGTAGAAGGGTGGGTTGGCAAGTTTGCAGACGACACAAAGGTTGGTGGTGTTGTAGATAGTGTAGAGGATTGTCGAAGATTGCAGAGAGACATTGATAGGATGCAGGAGTGGGCTGAGAAGTGGCAGATGGAGTTCAACCCGGAGAAGTGTGAAGCGGTACACTTTGGAAGGACAAACTCCAAGGCAGAGTACAAAATAAAAGGCAGGATACTTGTTAGTGTGGAGGAGCAGAGGGATCTGGGAGTACGTGTCCACAGATCCCTGAAAGTTGCCTCACAGGTAGATAGGGTAGTTAAGAAAGCTTATGGGCTGTTAGGTTTCATAAGTCAAGGGATAGAGTTTAAGAATCGCGAGGTAATGATGCAGCTCTATGAAACTCTGGTTAGGCCACACTTGGAGTACTGTGTCCAGTTCTGATCGCCTCACTATAGGAAGGATGTGGAAGCATTGGAAAGGGTACAGGGGAGATTTACCAGGATGCTGCCTGGTTTAGAGAGTATGCATTATGATTAGAGATTAAGGGAGCTAGGGCTTTACTCTTTGGAGAGAAGGAGGATGAGAGGAGACATGATAGAGGTATGCAAGGTAATAAGAGGAATAGATAGAGTGGATAGCCAGCGCCTCTTCCCCAGGGCACCACTGTTCAATACAAGAGGACATGGCTTTAAGGTAAGGGGTGGGAAGTTCAAGGGGGATATTAGAGGAAAGTTTTTTACTCAGAGAGTGGTTGGTGCGTGGAATGCACTGCCTGAGTCAGTGGTGGAGGCAGATACACTAGAGAAGTTTAAGGGATTACTAGACAGATGTATGGAGGAATTTAAGATGGGGGCTTATATGGGAGGCAGGGGTTGGCACAACATTGTGGGCCGAAGGGCCTGTACTGTGCTGTACTATTCTATGTTCTATGTTCTACCCCTGCTGCTCCAAAGAAAACAAGCCTAGTTTGTCCACCCTCTCATGACAGCACAGACAGCTTCCTGGTAAACCTCTTCCGCACGCTCTCCAAAGCCTCGACATCCTTCCTAGCGTGGGGTGACCAGAACTCTACGTAACACTCCAGATGTGGCCCAACCAGAGTTCCCTTCTCTTATTCTCTCCGAACTCATGAGCTCCCCAACACCTCCCTCTGGTTCCCCCTTCTCTTGTTTCCATTGTCCACTCTCCTCTCCTATCAGGTTTCCTTTTCTTTAGCTCTTTGCTTCTTTCACCTATCCTCCCCCCCCACCTTCTCAATATCATCTCCTTCCCCACCCGCTCACCTTCCTCTTCACCTGGTTTCACCCATCACCCGCCAGCTCGTACTCCTTCCCCCTTCCCTACCTCCTTCTTATTCTGGCTTCTAACCCTTCCCTTCCAGCTCCGATGAAGGGCCTCAGAGCGTGGAATGTTCTCTGCTCACCCTCCTCCATAGATGTTGACTGATTTGTTGGTCTCCAGCGTTCTGTGTGTGTTGTTTAAGATGAGGTGATGGGCGTGTAATTGTGAGGGACTTCTCCTCGAGATGGTGGAGGGGATATCTAAACTGGAGGATTGTGGAGGTTACACCAATGCAGAGATTGAAGGAGGAGGGAGATAAATATTTTAAAAGTCAGGGAATTGAGGGCTGTGAGGAAATGGCGCAGTAGAAGAAGAGGCCTGGGATGATCGACCCTGATTAAACTGAATGCTGGAACAGACACGAAGGGCCATGTGGCCTCCTCCTGCTCTCATTTCCTCGTGAATGTCCTTTGGAGGAAAACTTATGTTCATGCCCAACGTGGTGCCACCCCAGGCAGTCACTGAAATTGATGTGTTGGTGGGTGGGTGGGGGTATGTGTGTGAGATTGTGTGATTGTGCATGTGTGTGTGTCACCAGTTAAAGAGGGAATCTGTCCCCCATCAGGAACCTCTGAGACAGAGAGAATCTTCCTCCCATTAAAGACCCCAATTAAAGGGGAAGTCTGTGTCTGATGGACTGTTCTTAAAGAGGGAGTGCTTTTCTCACCACTTACCCTTGTCAAAGTGGGGGTGTCCACCAGCCCAATCCAGGAACATCAGTGTCATTGGTAAAAGATGGTGTCGCTCCCCGACGGTCTCTGCGGTGTGTGTTGTGGTGCTGATCTCTGTCCCTGCAGATTCCTGCTTCTCCAATCTCCCGTGTTCCTCCCATCAAACCCCATTGGGGACAATACCCTTCCTCCCCCTCCCCCTCTCCCCCCACCCTGTCCCACGTTCCTGTCCTCACCACCCCGGAACGCCACATCCCAGATCACCACGGTAACCATTCACACCCAAAGGCTAAATGATGCTCAGTGATGTTTATTGCAAAAACACAAGTGGTACAAAGAAGGCAAGAGGCAATCAAACAATCTCTTCTGTCTCCAAAGCATCGCTTTGCAAAGCTTCTCGTGCACAGGGAGGCGTACGATGTTCCTGTGATGATGCTCGTGCTCCGACACAATCCACCCATCCTGGGACACAGGTCAGCCGGGGACTCTCCAGTTGGTCCCTGTCAGCGACAGGATTGTGGGAAATGGAGCCTGTGAGTCACCTCCTGCACGGGCCAAGTGGATCTGTAAATGACGTTACGCTGAAGCCGTTATGCTACCTGCAGTTTGGCAAGCTGGTTGGGGCACCTTCCCTCCAACACAGGTCTTTGTTGGGGTGAGGGGGGTTTCCGCTGGGGTGATACAGTGGCGATATGACAAATACAGAGTGGTTGGTTCCTCAATGGTCTTCCCACCCTGTACTCTTCCCCAGCCCCCAATCACCAGTGACTGAAAGCTTGGTGCAGTCAGGCAAGCCGGGACTCCCATTCCCACTGGGAATTCCTGGTGCCCAGAGAATTGGAGGATTTGGGAAAGTGTGAGTGTTGTGTGGGGTCTCTCACTGAGAGGCTGAGCCTGGGACTGGTGGGAGTGTGGGATATTGTGACCTGGACTATTAAGGGTGATAGTGCAAAGGTCGGGAGATTGGACTGAAGACAAGGTGACCTTGGCAACGGAAGATCATGGGCATGGATGTGAGGAAGGACTCCTGGAGAGAATTGTTCCTTGGGCCAGAGTGGGTGAGAGGGGAAAGGTCAGGGCAATGGGACTGATGAGACACAGAGGATGATGGGTACAGGGTCACAGAGAATAGGGGGGAAATATCTGGGCAATGGGAATGATGAATGGGGGAGAGGGAAAGAGGGGAGGGGTGGTATGATAGCAGGACTGGGGGGATGGAAAGCAGCGTTGGGCCTGGGAGTGAGGTTGGTGAGAGGTCAAGGGTTAGGGGTTGATAACTTTGAGGAGGGCATTCCCTGAAGGAAGGGTGGTGGGGGAGTCAGACAAGTGGAGGAGCCCGGTGAACCCATGGGCCCCTGGACTCGGGGCACACTGGTGGCAGGTGCGACCCTGCAAGTGTGGGGCACAGGTGAAGGAAATTTGGTAGGTGACCCTGCCATGCTTAAGGTGGCAGGTGAGATCAGTGACACCAGAGATCAGAGGCACCTGGCAGGTCCCCAGATGGTCATTCCACAAGACATCTTCATCATAGACATCCAGGGTGAGATTCACATTGCTCTGAGCAACCACCACCCCCAGGTCCAGACTGGTGTTCCATTCAGGGTTGTTGTTGTTGTTCACCACCTTGGTCCGTCCTTTGGCATTACCATAAGAGACCACCACGAAACCGTCAGTGCCCGATATGTAGTCGCCCCAGAGACCGAAGCCTCTCTTGACAGTGACAACCAGGTGCCCCATGCCCTTCTGCTTGGGACAGCAGTGACGGTCTACCCAGTAGCTCTCCTGACATTGGCAGGAACAGGGATCGGATCTGCTTTTGCTCCCAGGAGTGGGGCAGGTGGTTTTGGAGCAGTCCCGTTTCATGGTGTTGGCCAAAATGTACTCGCTGAGGTAGAGCCTCAGCTGGTCCCGGCGGCGGTCAGTGATAGGTAGCAGGAGATGGAGAGGGGCCAGCTGGTATTTTATGATACCTGGTGAGACCTCAAGGCTCTTCAGCCATCGGGTGAAGCTGGCAGGGTCAGAGGAAAAGAGGATGTCTGTGTCACCACTGGAATGACCTCCCACGGCTTCTGTCAGCCTTTCGTTGAAGGCCTGGTGGAAAGTTTTGGTCTGGTTCAGGGACCAAGCCTTTTTCTTACAGAAACCTGTGCCCGCTCTGCCCTTGCCCACCGCCACCACCTGATAACTGGCCTCTATCCCCAGGCAGTCCTTCACCTGCTCGGGGGTGATGCCCTCCACAGCAGCTTGGCAGGTGCGGATGGCTGTCACATCCTGGAAGGAGCCGCCCATATCGACCGAGCGAATGAAATGAGTTCCAAAAGTCTGCACTAGTTGGCGGTAGTGGTGCCGGGCTTCCTCATAGGAGGTGTTGGTGATCTGGTTCAGACGGGCAGAGAACTGGGGTGCCAGGGGGGGTTGGTCCTTCAGGCGGTAGCGGTAAAGACGGCAACGGAACTCGTGTTTGGCGAAGCTGTAGCGGTCTGATTTGGCCTTCTGCATGGCAAAAGACATGAGCTTGGATTTGGAACCGATTGACTGTGAGTGCTGGGTGGGTAGATTTAGGCCAGTGCTCCAGCTGTTGTCCACACTGGAGCCGATCGACTTTATGAGCTCAGAGAGCGAGTGGAAGAGCTGACTGGAAACAGCCCGGGGACAATCACGCAGAGCCCGCCAGTCTACTGCGGCCAGGGGAAGCCGCTGCCGCCTACCCCCCATCAGTGAGTTCCTACAGAGGGTGCAGGCCCCATCCCGACTACTCCAACTCTCCACGTTCACCACGTACGCCCCCTTGTGTGACAGCGTCACCACATCGAAACCCTCTCCAGCCAGATTGGACCCTGGTACCGGGGGCGCACTTTGGCATTCGCTGGCACTGCCTATCTGGCAGATGGCTCCCACCCCCCCCAGGAACAGCAGCACCCAGAGTAAAATCCCCACTCTCTCTCCCATCCTGGGATCCATCACAGTATGGACAGGGCTCTCCTCGGCCAGTGAAGGGTGGTCGGTCTGTAATGAGAATAGGAAATGATGTTACACATGGTTTGCGCCCTACGTCCACACCCAACCCTTCGCAGTGCATCCTTCTGTTGGACATGAATGTATTAGACATGATGACAGCTAAATCGAATGTGTCAAAGAAATTGCAAGTAGACAAAACAATTGTCTTTGTCTTTACTGTGTGGCATTTGGATAAGTATGTGGTGGGTAGGAAAGGCTGAGAGGGATATGGACCAAATGGAGGATATGTCATGGTCCGGTCCGTGAAGTCTGCATTCCGGTTCACGGTCCAGTCCATCGACCCTTGCTCCAGGTTTTCCTGTCTACCCTGTTTCTGTTCCTGTTGAGCACTAATTTGAGGCAGCTGATTCTCGTTGGGGCTGGCTGCATAAATACCTACAGAGACTAGGCTGTGGTGGCTGGATTGTTCTTGTCTTTACTTCTTGGATCCCTTCCCTTGCCTTCTGTTTCCTCGCCTGAAGCCTTGCCCTGTCTTTCCAGTAACTCTTGCCTCGCCTGAAGTTCATGTCTCACCTTGCATTACCTAAAGCCTTGCCTTGTCTTGCCAGTAACTCTCACCTCGCCTGAAATTCTTGTCTCGCCTTGCATTGCTGGAAGCTTTGCTTTGTCTCGCTGGTAACTCTTGTCTCATCTTGCCTGAAGTCTTGTCCTGGAGCCACCCTGTACCTAGCTCCCTTCTTGTCCCTTTCCTCTGTTGGGTAAGCCCGGCCAGATTCCCGTTACCATGCGGTGGGTCCTGTCCCTTCCTGTCCCTTGCTGCCGTTGGGAAAGTCAGGCCAGATTGCCGTTACCCTGCGGTTGGTTCTGTCCCTTCTTGTCCCTCACGTCTGTCGGGTGGAGTACTACGCCCTGCCTGCCCAGGAGGAGCTTCAAGACCCCAAGCCTTGAGCCTCGCCTCAAGTCTCAAGCCCGGACTCCTCACTCTCTTGTCCAGTCCTGTTCCGGGTTCCCGGTTTTTGTGTCCATGTCCATGTCCTTGCCCTCCCTGTATCCTAGTCCTGTCCCTAGTACCTCAGTGTCTGTGTCTTGTACTTGGGTCCATTCCCACCACCACCTTATAGCAGGATAATGTCACTGTGGACAAAACCACCAGCAGGCTGAACAGGTAATTTCCCAGCACACGTTCTGGAGTGCGAAGAGCATGGTAAGACAGCTCGATCACCCTGGTCACCCATTGCATCCCGACCCATCTCCAGTCACCTTGACTCCCGTCTCGTCACTGGATCCAGATCGACGAGGGCGAGAGAGTGAGGCTGACGACCTGCGCATCTCTCCCTCACTTTACAAACTGACGCGCAAGTCTGTGTTTCTCATTGCTGGCGATGGACACGCACACTACAGACAACTTTGGCCAAAGGACCTGTTTCTGTGCTGATTCATTCAGTGACTTTATTAACAAAAGCAGCAGACCAGATCCTGACCCAGGTGAACTCCATCACCCATCACCCTCCAGTCCGAACTTTGACCTTCTGCCACTGGTCTCTGTTTCCCATTACTAAACCACTTTCCCCTGCACGCTGCCACGGACCCTTCCATTCCATGAACTGCAAATAAGTCTGTTTTCAAGTGATCTTAATGAATACTTCATTAATACTTGATGTCTCATAAGAATAAGGTTTGTGTTTTTTCCTTTCTAGTGTGCATTGGGTGTTGGTCTTTTATTTTTTTCTTTACTTGGGTTCTTTTGTGTTTTTTGCTTCATGGCTACCTGTGAGCAAACGAATCTCCGGTTGTGTAATTTATACTTTCTTTGATAATAATTGAATTTGGATCTTTGAATTTTCTTGTCAGTGTTTACTGTGGGGATGCTCATGGGAGGCAGTGAGTTCAGGGAAGAGAACAGCGCTGAAAGGTTATTGATACTACAAAGGGAGGGGGAGATGTTGGGGGTCTTGAGACATATAAAGGTGAACCAATCCCCAGGACTGGACCAAGTGCATCCTAAGACACTGTGGGAAGCAATTGAAAAAATTACCGGCACTCTGCAAGGACTTTTTGTATTTTGCTTCGTCCCAGTTGAGGAAAGGACAGACTGAAAGGGGCTAATGTTGTGATTTTATTTTAGCAGGTCCGCCTGGCATCAGGGGCTGGAAATTTACTGGAAGAGGTTGAGAGACAGGAGTCTACCTGCATTTGGAAAGGGAAGGACTGATTTGGGAAAGTCGGCATGGCTTCGTACAGGGGAAATTGGATCTCATCAGTTAGTCTGAGTGTTTAAAAGAGATGCCCAAGAGAACCGATGAGGGCAGGGTGGTGTAGTGTCAATGTGGAATTTAGTTTGGCTTTTGACAAGGTCCTGCACAGTTGTATGGTTGGGAAGGTGGGATCACGTGGGAAGCAGGGTGAGCGAGCTACTTGGATCTAAAATCAGAGGTGGAAGAAGTCAGAGGCCTGTGGTCAGTGGTGTGCTCCAGGGGTCAGTGTTGTTTGTCATTTGTACAATCAACTTGGAAGAGAATGGAGGAGAATAACTGATAAACTAGTGGGCGACACGAAAATTGGTGCTGTGGTGGGCAGTAAAGAAGGTTAGTGTAAGGTTATAACAGGATCCAGATGGAGCAAAGACTGGATGGTTCGACCGGAGAGGGAGGGACGGAGAGGGAGAGACTGGGAAAGAGATGGACTGAAGGATTCAGTCATAGCATAAATGATGGGGAGAGAGATACAACTACAGAGAGGGAGGGAGAGAAAGAGAAAAAGGGAGGGAGAGAGAGAGAAAGTGACGGAAAGACGGGGAGGGAGAGAAAGAAAGCAAGAATGAGCAAGGGGCGGTGAGAGAGGGGGTACAGATGGGGAGAGAGGGAGGGGTAGAGAGGGAAAGTGAGGGTAAGACAGGGTGAGAGAGGTGGAGGAAGAGAAAAGAGGGTGAGAGAGGGAGAGAGATAAACGGAGAGACAGATGAAAAATAGAGAGAGAAAGTAATAGACTCAGTCCTGTCCATCACAGGCAAATCGCTCCCCACCACTGTGTACATTTACATGGAGCGCTGCCGCATCCTTCATCAAAGACCCCCTTCATCTGGACCATACTCTCTCTTCACCTCTGTCATCAGGCAGGAGATACAGAAACCTCAGGTCCCACACCACCAGGTTCAGGAACAGTTATACTCCTCAATTATCAGGCTCTCTCACTCACAGGTTCACTCACCTCTACGCTGAACAGTTTGACTTCGTTTTGCACATCGGTTGTTCTTTACTCTTTGTTTAATTTAACTTAAACTTAATTATATTTTAATATATAATTTGTAACTTTTAAATATATATTTCTCATTGTAATTTACAGTATATTTTGTCTTGCACTGTACTGCTGCCGCAAACAACAAGTTTCATGCCACACTCTATGTCGACGATAACAAACCTGATTCTGAATTTCTGAGTCTGAGAATCTTCATGTAAAATGTTTTTTGGTAAAATTCTGTTGTATTTCTTTTTCCCTATAAATGCCAGCAAGAAAATAAATCTCAAGGGAGTAAATGGGAGTAAATTCCTCCTCATCTGCATTCTAAATGGACGTCCGTCTATTCTGAGGTTGAGTCCTCTGGTGTTAGATTCTCCCACCATAGGAAACGTCCTCTCCACATCCACTCTATCGAGGTCTTTCAAACATTTTATCAAAGGCTTCAATGTGATCATCCTTCATTATTCTGAATCCAGTGAGTAGAGACCCAGAGTCATTAAACACTCCTCATATGACAAGCCTTTCAATCCTGGAATCATCTTTGTGAACCCCTCTTGAACCCTCTCCAATGTCGGCACATCCTTCTTTAGATAATGGGCCCAAAACTGCTGACACATACCCCGTGAGGCCTCACCAGTGATTTATTCAGTTTGAAATTTGAACAGAAGCAGAAAAAGGTGAATAAAGGGAGAGAAAAGTGAGAATTATGCATAGGGAGAGAGAGGAAAGAGATATAGGTCGTGAGAGAGAAGGAGTAATGGAGGGAGGGAGGGGGACGGGGAGAGGAAGAGAGAATGAATATTGGATATGAGAGAGGGAGAGATGGGTGAGTCAGTGAGGCAGTGGAGTATTTTAAACATTGCTCGTCACTGGGTTTACAGCATTGACTGTGGGTCTAATGAGGAAAGGTGAGGAGGGTATTGGAAGGAGATTATTCTGGAGAGGGGAGAGAGAGGTTGAGTGATGGAGAGAAGGGGAGGGAGAGGATCGGTCCACACTAGGGTAGCATTGCCGAATGGACACCCTCCTACCCCTGAGACAGAGAAGTGGGCCTACCTGTCTCTGTTCTTCCAGGAACTTTGAGCTTCTCCCAGGTCTGCTCCAGCTGGGACCTGTCTCTGTGCCTCCCGCTGTCCCTTTGTGGCTGAGGTCTGTCTCAGCCCCGACTCCAGAGTCTGAGCTACTGAGAGAGTCACCGACCTTTTATTAAGGTTCAGAACATGTCGCCAGGAAGGGAGGGGCTGTCTTGAGGAATTCACACTCGTGGGCTGCCTCAATCATGGAAGTGAGAAGTAACAATGGGAGGCTTAAAGACAAGACCTGTCCCTATGGTAACTCTTCCCTCCCTCCTACTGTGGGTTTGGAAAGGAGAGAAAGGTGGGAACATGGGGTAGATGAGGTGTTGGATCTAAGAGTTGTTGGTTTCAACAGCATTTATAAAATGGATGGAATGGTAAAATGAATGAAAGAGAGAGGGAGGGGAGTGGGAGAAAGAGGTGAGGGTGAGGGGGAGAGAGAGGGAATGGGAGAAAGGGGGAAAAAGGGATGGGGTGAAGGAGAGGGACAAAGGGAGGAAGGGAGATGAGGAGAGCCAAAGGGAAGGAGAGAGACAGAGGCAGACAGAAAGGGAGAGAGAGGGAGGGACAGAGGAGGAAGACCGAGAGAGGGAGGGGGAGAGGCAGGGAGACGAGAAAAGGAGGCAGAGAGAGAGGGAGAGAATTGAGAACGAGATGCAGGAGTGTCTGGATGTTGAGGAAAGGGGAGAGGGGTCGAGATCACGGGACAGCACAAGAGATGGAGGGGAGGGTGTTGGTAAGTTGAGGAGTGGAGTGTGGTAGATGGAGAAGGACGGGAGGGAAGGGATAAGGGAAGGATTGCCTAACACATCCAGGCCTGAGACTGGTATCTCTCTGGATTGTGAGAGGGGGACGAGGTGTCTCCATCCAGCCCTGTCAACCGTCAGTCTGGAGACTGCTTGAGATTTGAATGCTATGTCTCTACCTGATAACAAGGGAAGTCAAAGCCAACATAAAAGCCAAAGAGAGGACACATAATAGAGCAAAAATTAATGGGAAGTTAGAGGATTGGGAAGGTTTCAAAAACCAACAGAAGGCAACTGAAAAGGCCATTAAGAAGATAAAGATGGAATATGAAAGTAAGCTAGCCAATAATATTAAAGAAAATACCAAAAGTTTCTTCGGACACGTAAAGTGTAAAAGAGAGGTGAGAGTGGATATCAGACCACTGGAAAACGATGCTGGAGAGGTAGTAATGACGGACATTGAAAAGGCAGATGAACTGAATAAGAATTTTGCATCAGTCTTCACTGTGGAAGACACTAGCAGTATGATGGAAGTTCCAGGTGTTAGGGTCTTGGATGTGTGAATTTACCATAACTAGGAAGAAGGTTCTTGGGAAACTGAAAGGTCTGAAGGTAGATAAGTCACCTGGACCAGATGGTGTACACCCCAGGGTTCTGAAAGAGGTGACTGAAGAGATCATGGAGGCATTAGTAATGATGTTTCAATATTTACTAGATTCTTAGAATGGTTCCGGTAGATTGGAAAGTTGCCAGTCCACTCTTCGAGAAGGGAGAGAAGCAGAAGAAAGGGAACTATAGGCCAGTTAGTCTGACCTCAGTGGCTGGGAAAATGTTGAAGTCGATTATTAATTAAGGGGTCTGAAGGTCTCAGGAAATGGGCCGTAGTCAGCATGGTTTCCTCAAGGGAAAATCTTGCCTGACAGATTTTTGTATTTGGATTTTCAGGAGGCCTTTGACAATGTGCCACACATGAGGCTGCTTAACAAGCTCCGAGCCAATGGGATTAGAGGAAAGATTCTGGCTGACTGGCAAGAGGCAAAGACTGGGAATAAAGGGAGCCTTTTCTGGAGGTTCACAAATATGATTCCAGGATGGAATGGCTTGTGATATGAAGAGTGCTTGATGTCTCTGGGCCTGTATTCACTAGAATTCAGAAGAATGAGGGGTGACCTCATTGAAACCTAATGATGAAACCTATATGGTGAAAGGACTCGATGGGCCAAATGGCCTAATTCCACTCCTATATCTTATGGCTTTATGATCTAAGAAACCTCACTGACTCCCCCCTCCATCGTGTCTCAACTCCAGAAACAGCTTGTACATGTGAGCCACAAGAAGTCTGGGGTCAGAGAATTATCATTATCACCATCAAAAACCAGCCTTGACACTCTCCCACTGAGAATCTCACACCCTGATTCACACCATCCTGGTGGACCGTGACCACTAAACCAGCTGAGCTCGGCCAGGAAACAGTGCAGACATCCTGTTGAAAAGGCAAGAGTAGGCCGAGGCCTACCAGGGTAGGCTTGATCTTCACCAGCCGGGACAGGACCTGCCTGATCTGCCCTGTTACCCTGGGGCCCCAAGTCGATGTCAGTCTCTCAGAGGGGCACACAGTAAGTTTGTCAATATCTGGACAAACCACAGACAGATTCCACTCTGGGGGTGAGATTGCTGGTGAGAGTTTGAACACAGTTCGATGAACCATGAGCCCCGGCCTTTGCAAAGAGAGTTGAGGAGGAGAACATAAGCAGACTGTGCCGGCCACCCACACGTCAGTGCACAGCAAGATCAAAACACCAACTGCAAGGAAGTGAGGCGTGAGACACCAGTCAGTGGACTGAATATCCCTGGATGTCAGTGATATCGAGGGCCAGACAGTAGGTTTGGAGAAAGTCACAAATACAGGTCAGTTGACCGTGACTTTTGAGGTGGTTGCGATGGTGATTGTTGACAGTGGACGTTGTCAAAATAGATTTCAGTACGGCATTTGCCAAAGTCCCTCATGATAGTCAGAAGATTAAGATATAGGTATTCTCTGGATTTATTGAGTATTCCAGTAAGAAGATGAATCTTAAGGTTGTCTATGGTGACACATATGTACTCTGATAATAAATTTACTTTGAACTTTGAGGTCTCCACTGTGACTTGGTCATTTGGATTCAGGATTAGCTTGCCCCTAGAAGGCAAAGGATGGCAATCTTTATATCTGCTTAGCTAGGACAGTACAGATGCCAGGTAGGATAGTGGAATGCTCCTCTTGTGGGAGGTGAGAAGGCAGGGAGACCTCCAGTGTCCCTGACGACTACAACTGTGAGACGAGCATCCAGCTGCAACTTCCAACAATCCATGTTAAGGAGCTGGATCTGGAACCAGATGAGCTCCGGATCATCCGGGAGGCTGAAGGGGGGATAGATAGGTAGCTACACCCAGGGAGCGGGACACAGGAAAGTGGGTGACAGTCAGGAGGAGGAAAGGGTTTAAGGGGGCAGCGCAGGGTACCCCTGTGGGCATCTCCCTCAAAAACAGGTAATACACTTTGGATACTGTCGGGGCTCGGGGGTGGTGACATATCAGAGGAAAGTCGCAGTGGTCAGTTCTCTGGCACAGAGTCTGTCTCCGTGACTCAGAGGGGAATGGGGGAGAATAGGAACGCTGTGGTGAAAGGGGATTTGCTAGTTAGGGGAATGGACAGGAGGTTCCATGGGCAAGAATGAGATTCCTGGATGGTTTGTTGCCTCCCAGGTGCCAGGTTTTGGGATACTCGGATCCAGTCGTCAGCATTCTTAAGTGGGAGTGTGAACAGCCAGAAGTTGTGGTTCATGTAGGTACCAATGACATGATTAGGACGAGTGATGAGGTTCTGCACAGACACTCAGGGAGTTAGGTGCGAAGTTAAAAGGCAGGTCCTCTAGAGTTGTGATCTCAGGATTGCTACACATAACACGTGCTACTGAAGCCAGAAGGAGGAAGATTATACAGTTTAATACATGGCTAAGGAGTTGGTGTAAGAGGGAGGGGGTAAGATTTTTGGATCATTGGTTTCTCTTCCAGTGAAGGTGGGATCTGTACAGAAGGGATGGTTTTCAAATGAACTGGAGGGGGTCTAATATTCTAGTAGGAAGTTTTGTTAATGCTGCATGGTGGGGTTTAAACTAGAGTTGCAGGGGGATGGGAACCAGAGTGCCAGAACAGTTAGTGGAGAGGTTTTGAAAGCAGATGTTGGTAAGACCTCAGACAAAGTTATGATCAAAAGGTTGAGCACAGTGTGACTAGTATTCTGAGCTGCTTATTTTTCAATGCAAAAAGTATCGTAGGAAAGGCAGATGATAGTGCTGAAGATGAGGTAGCTGGTTTACAAACAGCGGCAATGTGTAATGAGGAGAGGCTGTTGATAGAGCAAAATTGCAGACAACAGGATGAGTTGCAACATAAAAGGTGGACAAAATCAAAAAGGATGAATACAGGACTGAAGGTGTTATATTTGAATTGCAGAGTATACGGAATAAGCTGGATGAACTTGCAGCACAACTGCAGATTGGTGGGTATGATGTTGTAGGCATCGCTGAATCATGGCTGAAAGAAGATTACAGCTGGGAGCTGAATCTTCAAGGACACACATTGTGTCGAAAGAACAGGCAGGAAGGCAGAGAGGGTGACATTGCTCTGTTGGTGAAAAATGAAATCAAATCATTCAAAAGAGGTGACATAGGGTGGGAAGGTATTAATTCATTGTGGATAGAGCTAAGGAACTGCAAGGATAAAAAGACCGCCCATGCCAAACAGGTCAAAGGGTAGAGGCCAGACTGAGAGTGGTTCACAGGTCCTCCTGGTTCGGGGGTTCAGCTCAGGGCTAACAACCCTGATGGGCAAAACAAAATTGCTACTGAAACAGCAATGAAGAATCCTTCTACACCTGAGTGTGACAGTATTCTTGTGTCTCCACCCAGGACTTGCATAACTGACAGTAGTGTTAAGTGAGAGGCAGCTACTGACATGATGAAGGAAGCCCTGAATACCGCCAGAGATGGGGGACCTTCATTGTTGCCCTAAATGCCAGAGGCATTATGGGAGGTAAGTCAGTAAGCCCAGTTGTCCTTGGGACCCAAGCCAAGGTCAGTCACCCAGTGTGACAAGCAACACATTCACTGACACTGGGACAAACCCAGAACTATCTACACACCAGGGAGATATGATTGCTGGTAAGAATGCATCTCCGATGGGAAGCCTTGGTGTTAAGACCCAACCCGTGAAAAGCGAAGTGAGGATGAGTAAACAGATGGGATGGCCACAGAGCTGTCAGTAGCCAGCATAGCTAAACTCCAAAAGAAAGGGTGAGGAAAACAAAAGCAGCTATAGTACAACAACTTGAGAGAGATAGATAGCCAGTGGTCAGTGTATAGATCTCCCGCTGAGAGAGCGACTGAGACACCAGTCAGTGTACAGATCTTCCCCTGAGAGAGAGGGACTGAGAGACACCGGTCAGTGTACAGATCTCCCCCTGAGAGAGAGGGACTGAGATACACTGTCAGTGTACAGATCTCCCCCTGAGAGAGAGGGACTGAGAGACACCGGTCAGTGTACAGATCTCTCCCTGAGAGAGGGGGACTGAGAGACACCGGTCAGTGTACAGATCTCCCCCTGAGAGAGAGGGACTGAGAGACACCGGTCAGTGTACAGATCTCCCCCTGAGAGAGAGGGACTGAGATACACTGTCAGTGTACAGATCTCCCCCTGAGAGAGAGGGACTGAGAGACACCGGTCAGTGTACAGATCTCTCCCTGAGAGAGGGGGACTGACAGACACTGGTCAGTGTACTGATATCCCCTGAGAGAGAGGGACTGAGAGACACTGGTCAGTGTACAGATCTCACCCTGAGAGAGAGGGACTGAGAGACACCGTCAGTGAACAGATCTCCCCCTGAGAGAGGGGGGCTGAGAGACACCGGTCAGTGTACAGATCTCTCCCTGAGAGAGAGGGACTGAGGGACACTGGTCAGTGTACTGATATCCCCTGAGAGAGAGGGACTGAGAGACACTGGTCAGTGTACTGATATCCCCTGCGAGAGAGGGACTGAGAGATACCGGTCAGTGTACAGATCTCCCTGAGAGAGAGGGGCTGAGGGACACAGGTCAGTGTACAGATCTCCCCCTGAGAGAGAGAGACTGAGAGACACCGGTCAGTGTACAGATCTCCCCCTGAGAGAGAGGGACTGAGAGACACCTGTCAGTGTACAGATTTCCCCCGAGAGGAACGGACTGAGAAACACTGATCAGTGCATAGATCTCCCATTGAGAAGCACCCGTCCATGTAAAGATATCTGTTTGAGAGCTACCAATCATGGCTGGGATTCCTCTGTCACTTTTCCTTATCAAAGGACTTCAGCTTTAAGTTGTCTCTCAAGGGAAGTCAAATCCAATCTAAAAGCAAAAGAAAGTGTATACAACAAAGCAGAAATTAATGGGAAGGCAGAGGATGGGAAACTTTTAATTTGTTACGAGGAAAAAGAAGAAAAATGAAAGCAAGCTAGCAAACAATATGAAAGTGGAAAGTAAAAGCTTTTTCATGTATGTAACAAATAAAAGAAAGACAAGAGTGGATATTGGACAGTGAGAAATGAGGCTGGAGAAATCATAATAGGAGCCAAGGAGATGGGAGATGAAGCAAATGAGTATTTTGTATCAGTCATCACTGTGGAAGACACTAGCAGTGTGTCAGGTGTTGCAGGGTGTGAGGGAACATAAGTGAGTGCAGTTATTATTACAAGAGAGAAGGCACTGAAAACGCTGAAAGACCTACAAGTGCATAAGTTTCCCAGAAGAGGTGAACTGCACACTAGGGTTCTGAAAGAGGTTGTGGAGGCATTAGTAATGATCTTTCAAAAATCATTGGACTATCATGGTTCTGGATGACTAGAAAATTGCAAATGTTACTCCACTCTTTAAGAAAGGAGGAAAGCAGCAGTTAGCCTGATCTCAATGATTGGGAAAATGTTGGAGTCAATTGTTAACAATGAGGTAATGGAGTATTTGGTGACACATGAGAAGATAGGACAAATTCAGCATGGTTTCCTTGAAGGACAATCCTGCCTGATCAACCTGTTGGAATTCTATGAGGAGATTACAAGTAGAATAGATAAAGGGATGCAGTGGATGTTGTATATTTAGATTTTCAGAAGGCCATTGACAAGATGCCACACATGAGGCTGCTTTCCAACTTAAGAGCCCATGATATTACAGGGAAGTTATTAGCATGGGTAGAGCATTGGGTGATCGGTAGAAGACAGCGAGTGATTGGCTGCCAGGGACTGGTGGTTTTCCACAGGGATCGGTGCTGGGATAGCTTTACTTTATGTTCTAGATCAATGATTTAGATGATGGAAGAGGTGGCTTAGTTGCCAAGTTTGCAGATGATACGAAGATTGGTGGAGGGGCACTAGTGCAGAGGAATCAGGAAGGCTGCAGAAGGACTTGGAGGGATTAGGAGAATTGGCAAGAAAGTGGCAAATGAAATACAATGTTGGAAAGTGCATGGTCATGCATTTTGGTAGAAGAAATAAAAATGCAGACTTTTTGCTAAACGGGGGAGAAAATACCAAAAATCTGAGATGCAAAGGGACTTGGGAGTCCTTGTGCAGAGCAACCTAAAGGTTAACTTGCAGGTTGAGTCAGGTGTGAGGAAGGCAAATGCTGTCACAGAGAGGGGCGTTGGGAATGGACCCAAATGCAAGACACAGACACTGAAAAGGACTTGACTAGAGCAGGGACATGACAGGATACAGAGAAGGAGCAGGGACAAGAACGCAGACTTGTGCTAGGACATGGACTAGACAGGGAACCTGGACAAGGAACCATGAACGAGGAGCCTGGGTTAGGGAAAATGGGACCAGGACTAGGAACCATGAACGAGGAGCCTGTGCTTGGACTTCGAGCCAGAGACTGGACAAGGACCCAGAACGTGGGTCTTGCCTCAGGCTCGGACCCCAGAACTAGGCAAGGACATGACATGGCTACAGGACAGGACGTGGCTGGGGTCTTGAGGTTGGAGGCTGCAGGCTGGGGTCTCGAGGCTGGCAGCTGCAGGCTGGGGTCTTGAGGCTGATAGCTCAGAAGCTGGAGCTCGGAGACAGACTGGGAACTGTTCATCAACATAGAGCTTAGACTTATCCTTCGAAAAGCCGGGACTCATCTTTAACATGACACTAACATGAGACTGGACAGTACATAGACATAGAGCTGGGACTTATCTTTAGACAAGCTGGGACTCAACTTTATCTCCACACCAAGGTGGGACAGGTCCATCCATCGGGTAACGGCAGAACGGCAGTTCTTACCCAACAGAGGCAAGGACAAGACAAGACAGGTCCCCCCACAGGGCAACGGCAGACTGGCCTGACTTACCCCACGGTGGCGAGGACAAGAAGACAGATCCCCCTGTAGGGCAACGGCAGAATGGCCTGACTTATCCCATTGAGGCAAAGACAAGACAAAACAGTTTTGGGCTCCTTATCTAAGAGGTGGTGTGCTGGCATTGGAGAGAGTTCAGAGGAAGTCCACCAGGAAGATTTCGGGAATGAAAGGGTTATCATATGAGGAACGCTTGATGACTCTGGTCCTGTACCTGCTGGAATTTAGCAGGATGAGGGGGATCTCACTGAAACCTTTCGAATGTTGATAGGCCTTCATAGAGTAGATGTGGAGGGGTTGTTTCCCATGGTGAAGGAGTCTAGGACTAGAGGGCATAGCCTAAGGAGAGAAGGAGTCTATTTAAAACAGAGGTGCGGAGAAATTTCTTTAGCTAGAGGGTGGTGAATTTGTGGAATTTGTTGCCACAGGTAACTGTGGAGGCCAGGTTGTTGGATATGTTTAAGGTGAGAATTGATAGGCTTCCTGATTGGACATGGCATCAAAGGTTATGGGATGAAGGCCGGGGAGTGGGGCTGAGGAAGGGAAGAAAGGATCAGTGGAGCAGAGTGAATGGGCCCAAATGGCCTAATTCTGCTCCTAAGTCTTATAGATTTATGTTCCTTTGAAGTCAGGGCTTTATGCTTTGGCTGTTGGTGGGGTCGCCCATAGCAAACAGGTCAAAGGGTAGAGGCCAGGCTAATCTTACAGGTTCAGGGGTTTAGTTCAGGGCTAACAACCTTGGCTGATCAAACAAGACTAATAGGGAAACAACAATGAAGGATCCTTTAACATCTGAGTGTGACGGTATTCCTGAGTCTCCACCCCGAGACTCGCATGAGTGACAGTAGTGAAAACCGAGAGGAAGCCACCGGCATGATGAAGGAAGCCCTGAACACCACCAGAGATGGAGCACCTTCATTGCTGCCTGAAACACCAGTGGTGTAACGGGCAGTCAGTAAGTAAGAAAGACTCTGACCATGTATCACTCTTCCGATGATTTTAGAAACATAGAAAGCCCACAGCACAATACAGGCCCTTCAGCCCACAAAGCTGTGCTGAACATGTCCTTATTAAAGAAAATACCTATGGTTACCCATAGCCCTCTATTTTTCTAAGCTCCATGTACCTGTCCAGGAGTCTCTTAAGAGACCCTATCACATCTGCCTCCACCACCATTGCTAGCGATGCAGTCCACGTATTCACGACTCTCTGCGTGAGAAAAAACCTACCCCTGATATCTCCTTTGTACCTACTTCCAAGCACCTTAAAACTGTGCCCTCTCGTGCTAGCCACTTCAGCCCTGGGAAAAAGCCTCTGATTATCCACACGATCAATGCCTCTCCTCAGGTTTATATATAGTCATAGTCATACTTTATTGATCCCGGGGGAAATTGGTTGGAATATTTCTATCAGATCACTTGTCAGCCTCTGATACGCTGGAGAAAACAACCCAAGTTTGTCCAACCTCGCCTTTTACCTGATCTCGCCAACCCAGGCTGTGTTCTTCTGCACCCTCTCCAAAATCTCCACACCCTTCCTGAAAATCGGGGGACCAGTACAGCACACCAATACTCCAGATATGGCCAAACCAAGGCTTTCTATGCTTCCTGTGATGTTGGAGTCTGAGACCTGAGGAAGCAACTTCAGAATTGAGGTGTGTCCATTTCGAATGAAGATGAGGAGAGTGATGAATCTGTGGAATCATTGTCACCAGCAGCTGTGGAGGCCAAGTGTTTATGTATATTTAAGGCAGAGGTTGATAGATTCTTGACTGGTCAGGGCATGAAGGGATACGAGGAGAAGGCAGGAGATTGAGGCTGAGAGGCAAAATGGATCAGCCATGATGAAATTGCGACACAGACTCGATGGGCCGAATGGACTAAACCTGCTTCCCTGTCTTATGGTTTTATGATCTGATAATCTTGCACCTGCCACTCTGCCCATTCCCCCAAAGTATCTGAGACCTTCTGCAGGCACCCTGCTTCCTCAACACCACTTCCCCTTTCACCGATCTTCATATCGTCTGCAGATTTGGCCACAAAGCCATCGATCCGTTCATCCAAATCATTGACATACAGAAATAACCCTTGTGGAACACTGGCAGCCAACCAGAAAAAGGCACCTTTATTCCCACTTTTTACCTCCTGCCAATCAGCCAATCTTCTATTCATGTTAATATCTTTCCTGTAATACCATGGGCTTTTGCTAAGCAGCTTCACTTGTGGCACCTTGTCAGAGGCCTTCTGAACATCCAAATAAACAACATCCACTGACTTTTCTTTGTCTATCCTGCCTGTTATTTCCTCAAAGAATTCCAACAGATATGTCAGACAAGATTTCCCCATGTTGACTTTGGCCTATTTTATCATGTGCCTCCAAGTACCTCGAAACCTCGTCCTTAATAATAGAGTCAAATATCTTACTAACCACTGAACTCAGGCTAACAGGCCTGTAATTTCCTTTCTTCTGCCTCATTTCCTTCATATAGAGTGGAGTATTATTTACAATTTTCCAGTCCTCCGGAAGCTTTCCAGATCCAAGTGGTTCTTAAAAGATCATTACTCGTGACTCCACAATCTTTTCACTAGCTTCTTTCAGAACCCTGGGGTGTAGTCCATCTGGTCCAAGTGACTTGTCTCCTTTCGGGCTTTCGAGCTTCCCAAGCACTCACTTCTGCCCCCTGACAATCTCACGTTTCTGGCATTCTGCAAGTGTCTTCCACAGTGAAGACTGAATACTTATTAAATTCATCCACATTACAACATCACAACTTGTGTCACATTACAACTTCTCCTGTGTTTTTATCTAGCAGTCCACTCTTTTACTCTTTATATACATATATACCGTATATAAAGGAAAGGCAGCAGGTCCTGATGAATTAGTAATAGAACAAATTATCGCCCTTGAAGATTATGGAATTGAAAAATTTACTGATTTAATCAATGAGATGTGGTTTTTGAGGAGGATGCAAAGAATATCATGGATGAAGTGAATACTTAATGAGGATGTCATGAACAGAGCAAATACAAAAAGAGAAATAATGTATGAGATCATGAAAAGGCAATGTGACTTCATTGGACATGTGATTAGGAAAGAGGTGTTAGAATGCACGGTAATTATGGGAAAGATCAAAGGGAAGAAAGCAAGAGGAAGACAGACAAATGACGATGGAGACAGCAGCCAGAGAACTGGAAATGAATACCAATGAATTGATCCACTTGACATGAAACAGGAGTGTGTGGGCCATGGCAGTCCAATCACAAACTGGGCACGGCACCTGATGGTGATGGTGATGATGATGATACTGTATATATAAAATTATCCCTATCCTCTTTGATATTATTGGCCAGCTTACCTTCCTATTTGATCTTTTCACTTATAGTTTTTTAGTTGCTTTCTGTTGGATTTTAAAAGCTTCTGAATTTTTAAAATTGCCTTTTTTACCAAGCCTTTTCTATTACCCATTGAAATTTATCCCACATCCTGGCTATTTACAGAGGGATCAGAAGTGGAGAGAGTGAGCAGCTTCAAGTTCCTGGGTGTCAAGATCTCTGAGGATCTAACCTGGTCCCAACATGTTGACGTAGTCATAAAGAAGGCAAGACAGCGGCTATACCTTATTAGGAGTTTGAAGAGATTTGGTATGTCAACAAAAACACTCAAAAACGTCTATAGATGTACCGAGGAGAGCATTCTGACAGGCTGCGTCACTGTCTGGTATGGGGTGGTGGGGTGGCTACTACACACTGAAAGAAGCTGCAGATGGTTGTAAATCTAGTCAGCTCCATCTTGGGCACTAGCCTACAAAGTACCCAGGACATCTTCAGGGAGTGGTGTCTCAGAAAAGTGGCTTCTGTCCTCAAGGGCCCCCACCACCCAGGACGTGCCCTCTTCTCACTGTTACCATCAGGAAGGAGGTACAGACTGAAGACACACACTCAGTGATTCAGGAACAGCTTCTTCCCCTCTGCCAAATGATTCCTAAATGGACATTGATCCTGTGAACACTACTTTTGGCTAATTTCTAATTTACTCTACTTATCTGAATTTAAAAAATTATTTACATGTATACTTACCGTAATTCAGATTTTTTTCTATATTATCACAACCATCCCACCCTGCAAAAACTCATTTCAGGGAGGTAGCAGCATCAATTTCCGGGAGAGGTGGGATGTCTGCAATAGAGTAGCTCCTGAGCAGCTAGCCAGCTAGTTTAAATAACGTTAGCTATGCTAATGAACGAATGACTGTTAAAGTCACCTCAACATGTCTTTTACAGTCTTAACCCACCACAGGCAATAGAAAAGTCACTGTTGCAAACAGTGCAGCGAGCAACACTGTCATTATTTTTGACCCCTATTAGGCAGGGGTACACTTTAGTGTAGTCTGGGGTGACGTACGTTTTATAGTTTCTTTATTTGGAACACTCTGCCAAGGTGTGCTCTCTCTCTCTCTCTCTTTCTTTCTTTCTCTCTTTCTTTCTTTCTCTCTCTCTCTGGTGCTCTCTCTTTCTCTCTCTCACCCCTCGCAAATGAGGGTGGATAAACCCCCAGGACCTGGCCAGATGTTCCCTCGGACCGTGCGGGAGGCAAGTGCACAAATTACGTGGGACTTGGAAGAGGTTTTTAAAGCATCATTAGTTACGGGTGAGGTCTCTTTCTGTCTCTTCCTCTTTCTTTCTGTCCCTCTCTCTGACTCTCCCTTTTTGTTTCTCTCTCCCGTTCAGTCTTTCTCTCTGTCTTTCTTTCTGTCTCTTCATCTCCCTCATTTTGTCTCTTTCTTTCCCTCTCTCATTCTCTCACTCTTTCTGGCTGGATCTCTCTCCATCTCTTTCTGTCTCTCTGATTAATCATAGAGCATGGAACATAGAACACTACAGCACAGGAACAGGCCACTCGGCCCGCATTTGTGCTGAACCAGCTAAAAGGTAATTTAAAACAAGCCCCAAAATGAATCCCTCCTACCTACACCATCCATATCCACCAGTGTTCCCCACATCCGTGTGCCTCTCTAAACGTCTCTTAAAAGCCTCTAGTGTATTTGCCTCTACCACCATACCAGGCAGCACATTCCAGGCATCCACCTCTCTCTGAGTAAAAAATTACCCCTCACATCCCTTTTGAACCTAACCCAAGACCATAAGACACAGGAGCAGAATTAGGCCATTCCACCCATCGATTCCACTCCACCATTCCATCATGGCTGATCCCGGATCCCACACAACCCCATACACCTGCCTTCTCGCCCTATCCTTTGATGCCCTGACCGACCAGGAACCATCAATTTCACCCACAGACTTGGCCTTCACTGCAGTCTGTGGCAGAGTATTCCACAAGTTCACTACTCTCTGGCTAAGAAAGTTCCTCCTTGCCTCAGTTCTAAAAGGTCACTCCTCAATTTTGAGGCTGCGTGCCCCCTAGTTCTGGATACCCCCCACCATAGGAAACATCCTCTCCACATCCACCCTATCTTGTCCTTTCAACATTTGGTAGGTTTCAATGAGATCCCCCCACATTCTTCTAAATTCCAGTGAGTACAGGCCCGAAGCTGCCAAACAGTCCTCATATGTTAATCCCTTAATTCCCGGAATCGTCCCCGTGAACCTCCTCTCGACTGTCTCCAATGACAACACATTCTTTCTGAGATATGGGGCCCAAAACTGTTGACAATACTCGAAGTGCGACCAGCATTATCTCTTTGCTTTTATATTCTATTCCCCTTGAAATGAATGCCAACATACCATTTGCGTTATTTACCAGAGCCTCAACTTGTAAATTAACCTTCTGGGGGTCTTGCACGAGAACTCCCAAGTTCCTCTGTACCTCTGATGTTTGGTCCGAGTCAGCATGGATTTACGAAGGGGAAATTGTGCTTGACTAATCTTCTGGAATTTTTTGAGGATGTAAGTATGAAAATGGACAAGGGAGAGCCAGTGGATGTAGTGTACCTGGACTTTCAGAAAGCCTTTGATAAAGTCCCACATAGGAGATTAGTGGGTAAAATTAGGGCACATGGTACTGGGAGCAGAGTACTGAAGTGGATTGAAAATTGGCTGGCTGACAGAAAACAAAGAGTAGTGATTAACGGGTCCCTTTCGGAATGGCAGGCGGTGACCAACGGGGTACCGCAGGGTTCAGTGCTGGGACTGCAGCTGTTTACAATATATATTAATGATTTAGATGAGGGATTTAAAAGTAACATTAGCGAATATGCCGATGACACAAAGCTGGGAGGCAGGGTGAAATGTGATGAGGATGTTATGAGAATGCAGGGTGACTTGGACAGGCTGGGTGAGTGGGCAGATGCATGGCAGATGCAGTTTAATGTGGATAAATGTGAGGTTATCCACTTTGGTGGTAAGAACGGGAAGGCAGATTATTATCTAAATGGAGTCAAGTTAGGAAAAGGGGAAGCACAATGAGATCGAGGTGTTCTTGTACATCAGTCACTGAAAGCAAGCATGCAAGTACAGCAGGCAGTGAGAAAAGCTAATGGCATGCTGGCCTTCATAACAAAGGGAATTGAGTATAAGAGCAAAGAGGTCCTTCTGCAGCTGTACAGGGCCCTGGTGAGACCACACCTGGAGTACTGTGTGCAGTTTGGTCTCCAAATTTGAGGAAAGACATTCTTGCTATTGAGAGAGTGCAGTGTAGGTTCTCAAGGTTAATTCCCGGGATGGCGGGACTGTCATATGTTGAAAGATTGGCGCGACTGGGTTTGTATACTCTGGAATTTAGAAGGCTGAGAGGGGATCTTATTGAAACATACAAGATTATTAAGGGATTGGACACGCTGCAGGCAGGAAGCATGTTCCCGCTGATGGGTGAGTCCAGAACCAGAGGCCACAGTTTAAGAATTAGGGGTAGGCCATTTAGAACAGAATTGAGGAAAAACTTTTTCACCCAGAGAGTGGTGGATATATGGAATGCTCTGCCCCAGAAGGCTGTGGAGGCCAAGTCTCTGGATGCTTTCAAAAAAGAGATGGATAGAGCTCTTAAAGATAGCGGAATCAAAGGTTATGGGGATAAGGCAGGAACTGGATACTGATTGTGGATGATTAGCCATGATCACAGTGAATGGACGTGCTGGCTTGAAGGGCCGAATGGCCTACTCCTGCACCTATTGTCTATTGTCTCCCCCTTTACATAATAGTTCGCACTGTTGTTCCTTTTACCAAAATGCATTATCGCAACATTTCCCAACATTGTATTCCATCTGTCACTTTTTTGCCCATTCTTCCAACTTGACAGGGTCCTGCTGCAATTGCATTGCTCCTCAGCACTACATACTCCTCCACCTATCTTCATATCATCTGCAAACTTTACCACAAAGCCATCAATTCCATTACCTAAACCATTGACAAATAATGTGAAAAGTAGCGGTCCCAATACTGATCCCTGAGGAACACCACTAGTCACTGGCAGCCAACCAGAAAAGACCCCTTTTATTCCCACTCGCTGCCTCCTGCCTGTCAGCCATTCCTCTGTCCATGCCAGCGTCTTTCCTGTAATGCCATAGGATTTTATCTTGTTAAACAGCCCCATGTGTGGCACCTAGTCAAATGCCTTCTGAAAATCCAAGTAAATGACATTCACTATCTCTCCTTTGTCCACCCTGCTTGTTACTTCCTCGAAGAACTCTAAGAGATTTGTCAGGAAAGATTTCCCTTCACAGAAACCATGCTGACTTTGACTTCTTTTGTCATTACCTCCAAGTACCCCAAAACCTCGTCCTTAATAATAGATTTAATAATAATAATAGCCCTTAATAATAATAGACCTCATAGTTCATGTTTTCCCTTCTTACAACTTTTTTAGTTGCCTTTTATTGCATTTTAAAAGCTTCACAATCATACAACTTCCCACTCACTTTTGCTACCTTATTTGCCCTTTCCTTGGCTTTGATGCCGTCCTCACCTTCCCTTTTCAGCCACGGTTGCCTAGCCCTGCAATTTGAGAAACTTCTTCTGTGGGACATATCTATCCTGCACCTTGTGAACTATTCTCAGAAACTTCATCCAACTCTGCTCTGCCGTCATCCCCAGTAGTGTCCCCCTCCAACCCACCTGGACAAGCTCCTCTCTCATGCCTCTGTAATTCCCTTTATTCCATTGTGATACTGGTACATGTGAGGTATGCTTCTCCCTCTCAATCATATTATGATCACTGCCTCATAAGGGTTCCTTAACATGAAGGTCCCTAATAAGATCTGGGTTATTACACAACACCCAATCTAAGATAGCCTTTCCCCAAGTAGGCTCAAGCACAAGCTGCTCTAAAAATCCAACAAATTCCCTCTCTTCCGATCTGACGCCAGTCTGATTTCCCAATCTCCTTGCATATTATAATTGCCTCATTACCTTTATTTCATGCCTTTTCCAGCTCCCCTTGCAAACTCAACCCAATGTCTTGGCTACAATTTGGAGGGCTATATATGATCCACATAATGTTTTTTTTATCCTTGCAGTTTCTTAACTCCACCCACAAAGATTCGACATTCTCTAACCCTATGTCACCTCTTTCTAAAGATGTCATTCCATCTCTTACCAACAAAGCCACACCACCACCTATATCTTCCTGCCTGCCCTTTCAATACAAAGTATATCCTTTGATGATATCCCCTCTCAGCTCAATGCACGCTCTCTGGCAGAACTAATGTCACCAAATGGCAGCTTTTTCGAGTTCATCTACAGAAACAGCTTAAGTTCTTCTCTTTAATGTCTTGTTTTTTCCCCTTTTCAAGGTGACCGGGGTTCTGTTGAAGTCTGTGACCTGCAGCTGCACTCATCCCGGATGAGGTCCTGCTCCTGGAGCTCACGGACCAGCTGTTTTCTGACGTTCCCCAGGAGCGACCTGAAGATGTGGACCTCCCGAGCACCATTCTGCGCGGCCCTGCGGACAACCGATTCCCTGCCAGTGTCGCCAACTGAGGCGTCCCGGGAGAAGGAAGATCTGGTCTCTCTTTGGAGGATTTGATTTTGCTTGGTGGGTGGTGGGAGCTGATACTTCCTGCTGAAGTGGATGGGGTGGAGGGGGAAGATTGATTCTTTGACACTGTTTGTGTGAGGGAGGGGGAGAGGGGGCTTTGGGGCTCTCAGATTTTACAGTCACTCATTCTTTGGGGTTTTCTTCTGTTTTTGTGGATGTGTGATGTGGTGGGATTAAACTAATTTAGCAAGGGGATGGGAGCCAAAGTGAAAAGGGTGAGAATGAGGCAGTTGGTATACAATTAGATGCAGTGTGTAGGGAGACTGCGAGGAAGGACAAGAAGGTGATGGGGGAAAATTGCAGTCAGTTGGATGCGTTAAAGTGCAACAGGGGGACAAGATCAAAAAAGGTGAGGAATACAGGACTGAAAGTGTGATATTTGAATGCACGCAGTATTCAGAATAAAGTAGATGATATTGTAGTGTCCTCTCTATCCCTTTTAAAGCACTGAAATCCGGGAATATTGAGAACATTCAGAGTCCTCATGTAGGGTTCCCTAAAGGTTAACTTGCAGGTTCAGTCAGTGGTGAGGAAGGCAAATGCAATGTTAGCATTCATTTTGAGTGGACTGGAATATAAAAGCAAGGATGTAATGTTGAGGCTTTATAAGGCATTGGTCAGACCACACTTGGAATACTGTGAGCAATTTCAGCCACCATATCTAAGAAAACATTTGCTGGCATTGTGTGTGTGTGTGAGTGTGTGTGTGAGTGAGTGTGTGTGTGTGTGTGTGTGTGTGTGTGTGTGTGTGTCTGTGTGTCTGTCTGTCTGTGTGTTTGAACATCTACACACATTTCTCTGCCAGTGTTTGAGTGTGTACACCCAGGTCTCTCTGGAGCTCTCAATCTGAGTGACTGTGTACATTTCGGATCCTTATGCGTCCTCATGAAAGTTATATTTCAATGTTCAATGCAAAGAACATTCTAGAGAAGAGATGTGCTCCTGGTACCAAGAGCAGTCTTAGACCACAGAGAATGAGCGTTGGAGATTGTGATGAGATATCACACTTGCCTGGACTCTGTACAGACTGGGTTCTCGTATCACAACACTCAAAGTATCACACATCAATGTCCTGGCTGAAAGATTAGAAAACTCTTCATGGAAACAATCTCCACATCAAACCCCTTCTACAGAGGTTTAACCTCAGTAACAAACCCTTTTTAGGCGGGGCTTCACATCAGAAGATATCCCAATTAAAGACGGAACTCTCATTAACAGAGACCCCATTTAAAGAGACGCCTCCCACATTAAGAATCCCAATGAAAGAAGACATTGCTCTATCCGGAACTCCTACAGAATCCATCTCTCCCATCCAGAAACTGTTAGCCTGTTTTAAAGATGAAATACCTCCACATGAGACACCAAATTTAAAGCTGAAGCCCTTTGAAAATGAAAGGTGACAGAGAAATCCCAGTGGTGACTGGTAGCACACAGACTACCAAACGTTCACCGGTGTCTCTCAGTTTCCCCCTCAGGGCCGGATCTGTATACTGCCCGGTGTCTCTCAGTCCCTCTCCCTCAGGGGGAGATCTGTACACTGACCGGTGTCTCTCAGTCCCCCTCTCTCAGGGGGAGATCTGTACACTGACCGGTGTCTCTCAGTCCCTCTCTCTCAGGGGGAGATCTGTACACTGACCGGTGTCTCTCAGTCCCTCTCTCTCAGGGAGAGATCTGTACACTGACCGGTGTCTCTCAGTCCCTCTCTCTCAGGCGGAGATCTGTACACTGACCGGTGTCTCTCAGTCCCTCTCTCTCAGGGGGAGATCTGTACACTGACCGGTGTCTCTCAGTCCCTCTCTCTCAGGGGGAGATCTGTACACTGACCGGTGTCTCTCAGTCCCTCTCTCTCAGGGGAGATCTGTACACTGCCCGGTGTCTCTCAGTTCCTCTCTCTCAGGGGGAGATCTGTACACTGCCCGGTGTCTCTCAGGGGGAGATCTGTACACTGACCAGTGTCTCTCAGTCCCTCTCTCTCAGGGGGAGATCTGTACACTGACCGGTGTCTCTCAGTCCCTCTCTCTCAGGGGAGATCTGTACACTGACTAGTGTCTCTCAGTCCCTCTCCCTAAGGGGAGATCTGTACACTGACCGGTGTCTGTCAGTCCCTCTCTCTCAGGGGGAGATCTGTACACTGACCGGTGTCTGTCAGTCCCTCTCTCTCAGGGGGAGATCTGTACACTGACCGGTGTCTCTCAGTCCCTCTCTCTCAGGGGGAGATCTGTACACTGACCGGTGTCTCTCAGTCCCTCTCTCTCAGGGGGAGATCTGTACACTGACCGGTGTCTCTCAGTCCCTCTCTCTCAGGGAGATCTGTACACTGACCGGTGTCTCTCAGTCCCTCTCTCTCAGGGGGAGATCTGTCCACTGACCGGTGTCTCTCAGTCCCTCTCTCTCAGGGGAGATCTGTACACTGACCGGTGTCTCTCAGTCCCTCTCTCTCAGGGAGATCTGTACACTGCCCGGTGTCTCTCAGTCCCTCTCGCTCAGGGGGAGATCTGTACACTGACCGGTGTCTCTCAGTCCCTCTCTCTCAGGGGGAGATCTGTACACTGACCGGTGTCTCTCAGTCCCTCTCTCTCAGGGGGAGATCTGTACACTGACCGGTGTCTCTCAGTCCCTCTCTCTCAGGGAGATCTGTACACTGACCAGTGTCTCTCAGTCCCTCTCTCTCAGGCGGAGATCTGTACACTGACCGGTGTCTCTCAGTCCCTCTCTCTCAGGGGAGATCTGTACACTGCCCGGTGTCTCTCAGTCCCTCTCTCTCAGGGGGAGATCTGTACACTGACCGGTGTCTCTCAGTCCCTCTCTCTCAGGGGGAGATCTGTACACTGACCGGTGTCTCTCAGTCCCTCTCTCTCAGGGGAGATCTGTACACTGCCCGGTGTCTCTCAGTTCCTCTCTCTCAGGGGGAGATCTGTACACTGCCCGGTGTCTCTCAGGGGGAGATCTGTACACTGACCAGTGTCTCTCAGTCCCTCTCTCTCAGGGGGAGATCTGTACACTGACCAGTGTCTCTCAGTCCCTCTCTCTCAGGGGAGATCTGTACACTGACTAGTGTCTCTCAGTCCCTCTCCCTAAGGGGAGATCTGTACACTGACCGGTGTCTGTCAGTCCCTCTCTCTCAGGGGGAGATCTGTACACTGACCGGTGTCTGTCAGTCCCTCTCTCTCAGGGGGAGATCTGTACACTGACCGGTGTCTGTCAGTCCCTCTCTCTCAGGGGGAGATCTGTACACTGACCGGTGTCTCTCAGTCCCTCTCTCTCAGGGGGAGATCTGTACACGGACCGGTGTCTCTCAGTCCCTCTCTCTCAGGGGGAGATCTGTACACTGACCGGTGTCTCTCAGTCCCTCTCTCTCAGGGAGATCTGTACACTGACCGGTGTCTCTCAGTCCCTCTCTCTCAGGGGGAGATCTGTCCACTGACCGGTGTCTCTCAGTCCCTCTCTCTCAGGGGAGATCTGTACACTGACCGGTGTCTCTCAGTCCCTCTCTCTCAGGGAGATCTGTACACTGCCCGGTGTCTCTCAGTCCCTCTCTCTCAGGGGGAGATCTGTACACTGACCGGTGTCTCTCAGTCCCTCTCTCTCAGGGGGAGATCTGTACACTGACCGGTGTCTCTCAGTCCCTCTCTCTCAGGCGGAGATCTGTACACTGACCGGTGTCTCTCAGTCCCTCTCTCTCAGGGGAGATCTGTACACTGACCGGTGTCTCTCAGTCCCTCTCTCTCAGGGAGATCTGTACACTGACCGGTGTCTCTCAGTCCCTCTCTCTCAGGGGGAGATCTGTCCACTGACCGGTGTCTCTCAGTCCCTCTCTCTCAGGGGAGATCTGTACACTGACCGGTGTCTCTCAGTCCCTCTCTCTCAGGGAGATCTGTACACTGCCCGGTGTCTCTCAGTCCCTCTCGCTCAGGGGGAGATCTGTACACTGACCGGTGTCTCTCAGTCCCTCTCTCTCAGGGGGAGATCTGTACACTGACCGGTGTCTCTCAGTCCCTCTCTCTCAGGGGGAGATCTGTACACTGACCGGTGTCTCTCAGTCCCTCTCTCTCAGGGAGATCTGTACACTGACCAGTGTCTCTCAGTCCCTCTCTCTCAGGCGGAGATCTGTACACTGACCGGTGTCTCTCAGTCCCTCTCTCTCAGGGGAGATCTGTACACTGCCCGGTGTCTCTCAGTCCCTCTCTCTCAGGGGGAGATCTGTACACTGACCGGTGTCTCTCAGTCCCTCTCTCTCAGGGGGAGATCTGTACACTGACCGGTGTCTCTCAGTCCCTCTCTCTCAGGGGAGATCTGTACACTGCCCGGTGTCTCTCAGTTCCTCTCTCTCAGGGGGAGATCTGTACACTGCCCGGTGTCTCTCAGGGGGAGATCTGTACACTGACCAGTGTCTCTCAGTCCCTCTCTCTCAGGGGGAGATCTGTACACTGACCGGTGTCTCTCAGTCCCTCTCTCTCAGGGGAGATCTGTACACTGACTAGTGTCTCTCAGTCCCTCTCCCTAAGGGGAGATCTGTACACTGACCGGTGTCTGTCAGTCCCTCTCTCTCAGGGGGAGATCTGTACACTGACCGGTGTCTGTCAGTCCCTCTCTCTCAGGGGGAGATCTGTACACTGACCGGTGTCTGTCAGTCCCTCTCTCTCAGGGGGAGATCTGTACACTGACCGGTGTCTCTCAGTCCCTCTCTCTCAGGGGGAGATCTGTACACTGACCGGTGTCTCTCAGTCCCTCTCTCTCAGGGGGAGATCTGTACACTGACCGGTGTCTCTCAGTCCCTCTCTCTCAGGGAGATCTGTACACTGACCGGTGTCTCTCAGTCCCTCTCTCTCAGGGGGAGATCTGTCCACTGACCGGTGTCTCTCAGTCCCTCTCTCTCAGGGGAAATCTGTACACTGACCGGTGTCTCTCAGTCCCTCTCTCTCAGGGAGATCTGTACACTGCCCGGTGTCTCTCAGTCCCTCTCTCTCAGGGGGAGATCTGTACACTGACCGGTGTCTCTCAGTCCCTCTCTCTCAGGGGGAGATCTGTACACTGACCGGTGTCTCTCAGTCCCTCTCTCTCAGGGGGAGATCTGTACACTGACCAGTGTCTCTCAGTCCCTCTCTCTCAGGGGGAGATCTGTACACTGACCGGTGTCTCTCAGTCCCTCTCTCTCAGGGAGATCTGTACACTGACCGGTGTCTCTCAGTCCCTCTCTCTCAGGCGGAGATCTGTACACTGACCGGTGTCTCTCAGTCCCTCTCTCACAGGGGAGATCTGTACACTGCCCGGTGTCTCTCAGTCCCTCTCTCTCAGGGGGAGATCTGTACACTGACCGGTGTCTCTCAGTCCCTCTCTCTCAGGGGGAGATCTGTACACTGACCGGTGTCTCTCAGTCCCTCTCTCTCAGGGGAGATCTGTACACTGCCCGGTGTCTCTCAGTTCCTCTCTCTCAGGGGGAGATCTGTACACTGCCCGGTGTCTCTCAGGGGGAGATCTGTACACTGACCAGTGTCTCTCAGTCCCTCTCTCTCAGGGGGAGATCTGTACACTGACCGGTGTCTCTCAGTCCCTCTCTCTCAGGGGAGATCTGTACACTGACTAGTGTCTCTCACTCCCTCTCCCTAAGGGGAGATCTGTACACTGACCGGTGTCTGTCAGTCCCTCTCTCTCAGGGGGAGATCTGTACACTGACCGGTGTCTGTCAGTCCCTCTCTCTCAGGGGGAGATCTGTACACTGACCGGTGTCTGTCAGTCCCTCTCTCTCAGGGGGAGATCTGTACACTGACCGGTGTCTCTCAGTCCCTCTCTCTCAGGGGGAGATCTGTACACTGACCGGTGTCTCTCAGTCCCTCTCTCTCAGGGGGAGATCTGTACACTGACCGGTGTCTCTCAGTCCCTCTCTCTCAGGGAGATCTGTACACTGACCGGTGTCTCTCAGTCCCTCTCTCTCAGGGGGAGATCTGTCCACTGACCGGTGTCTCTCAGTCCCTCTCTCTCAGGGGAGATCTGTACACTGACCGGTGTCTCTCAGTCCCTCTCTCTCAGGGAGATCTGTACACTGCCCGGTGTCTCTCAGTCCCTCTCTCTCAGGGGGAGATCTGTACACTGACCGGTGTCTCTCAGTCCCTCTCTCTCAGGGGGAGATCTGTACACTGACCGGTATCTCTCAGTCCCTCTCTCTCAGGGGGAGATCTGTACACTGACCGGTGTCTCTCAGTCCCACTCTCTCAGGGGGAGATCTGTACACTGACCGGTGTCTCTCAGTCCCTCTCTCTCAGGGAGATCTGTACACTGCCCGGTGTCTCTCAGTCCTTCTCTCTCAGGGGGAGATCTGTACACTGACCGGTGTCTCTCAGTCCCTCTCTCTCAGGGGGAGATCTGTACACTGACCGGTGTCTCTCAGTCCCTCTCTCTCAGGGGAGATCTGTACACTGCCCGGTGTCTCTCAGTTCCTCTCTCTCAGGGGGAGATCTGTACACTGCCCGGTGTCTCTCAGGGGGAGATCTGTACACTGACCAGTGTCTCTCAGTCCCTCTCTCTCAGGGGGAGATCTGTACACTGACCGGTGTCTCTCAGTCCCTCTCTCTCAGGGGAGATCTGTACACTGACTAGTGTCTCTCACTCCCTCTCCCTAAGGGGAGATCTGTACACTGACCGGTGTCTGTCAGTCCCTCTCTCTCAGGGGGAGATCTGTACACTGACCGGTGTCTGTCAGTCCCTCTCTCTCAGGGGGAGATCTGTACACTGACCGGTGTCTGTCAGTCCCTCTCTCTCAGGGGGAGATCTGTACACTGACCGGTGTCTCTCAGTCCCTCTCTCTCAGGGGGAGATCTGTACACTGACCGGTGTCTCTCAGTCCCTCTCTCTCAGGGGGAGATCTGTACACTGACCGGTGTCTCTCAGTCCCTCTCTCTCAGGGAGATCTGTACACTGACCGGTGTCTCTCAGTCCCTCTCTCTCAGGGGGAGATCTGTCCACTGACCGGTGTCTCTCAGTCCCTCTCTCTCAGGGGAGATCTGTACACTGACCGGTGTCTCTCAGTCCCTCTCTCTCAGGGAGATCTGTACACTGCCCGGTGTCTCTCAGTCCCTCTCTCTCAGGGGGAGATCTGTACACTGACCGGTGTCTCTCAGTCCCTCTCTCTCAGGGGGAGATCTGTACACTGACCGGTATCTCTCAGTCCCTCTCTCTCAGGGGGAGATCTGTACACTGACCGG
The DNA here is from genome assembly GCF_030028105.1 of Mobula birostris. Taxonomy (NCBI): domain Eukaryota; kingdom Metazoa; phylum Chordata; class Chondrichthyes; order Myliobatiformes; family Myliobatidae; genus Mobula; species Mobula birostris. Next base: position 2,839,384 of record NC_092380.1, read on the forward strand.
TGTCTCTCAGTCCCACTCTCTCAGGGGGAGATCTGTACACTGACCGGTGTCTCTCAGTCCCTCTCTCTCAGGGAGATCTGTACACTGACCGGTGTCTCTCAGTCCCTCTCTCTCAGGGGGAGATCTGTCCACTGACCGGTGTCTCTCAGTCCCTCTCTCTCAGGGGAGATCTGTACACTGACCGGTGTCTCTCAGTCCCTCTCTCTCAGGGAGATCTGTACACTGACCGGTGTCTCTCAGTCCCTCTCTCTCAGGGGGAGATCTGTACACTGACCGGTGTCTCTCAGTCCCTCTCTCTCAGGGGGAGATCTGTACACTGACCGGTGTCTGTCAGTCCCTCTCTCTCAGGGGGAGATCTGTACACTGACCGGTGTCTGTCAGTCCCTCTCTCTCAGGGGGAGATCTGTACACTGACCGGTGTCTCTCAGTCCCTCTCTCTCAGGGGAGATCTGTACACTGACCGGTGTCTCTCAGTCCCTCTCTCTCAGGGGGAGATCTGTACACTGACCGGTGTCTCTCAGTCCCTCTCTCTCAGGGGGAGATCTGTACACTGACCGGTGTCTCTCAGTCCCTCTCTCTCTGGGGAGATCTGTACACTGACCGGTGTCTCTCAGTCCCTCTCTCTCAGGGGAGATCTGTACACTGCCCGGTGTCTCTCAGTCCCTCTCTCTCAGGGGGAGATCTGTACACTGACCGGTGTCTCTCAGTCCCTCTCTCTCAGGGGGAGATCTGTACACTGACCGGTGTCTCTCAGTCCCTCTCTCTCAGGGGAGATCTGTACACTGCCCGGTGTCTCTCAGTTCCTCTCTCTCAGGGGGAGATCTGTACACTGCCCGGTGTCTCTCAGGGGGAGATCTGTACACTGACCAGTGTCTCTCAGTCCCTCTCTCTCAGGGGGAGATCTGTACACTGACCGGTGTCTCTCAGTCCCTCTCTCTCAGGGGAGATCTGTACACTGACTAGTGTCTCTCAGTCCCTCTCCCTAAGGGGAGATCTGTACACTGACCGGTGTCTGTCAGTCCCTCTCTCTCAGGGGGAGATCTGTACACTGACCGGTGTCTGTCAGTCCCTCTCTCTCAGGGGGAGATCTGTACACTGACCGGTGTCTCTCAGTCCCTCTCTCTCAGGGGGAGATCTGTACACTGACCGGTGTCTCTCAGTCCCTCTCTCTCAGGGGGAGATCTGTACACTGACCGGTGTCTCTCAGTCCCTCTCTCTCAGGGAGATCTGTACACTGACCGGTGTCTCTCAGTCCCTCTCTCTCAGGGGGAGATCTGTCCACTGACCGGTGTCTCTCAGTCCCTCTCTCTCAGGGGAGATCTGTACACTGACCGGTGTCTCTCAGTCCCTCTCTCTCAGGGAGATCTGTACACTGCCCGGTGTCTCTCAGTCCCTCTCTCTCAGGGGGAGATCTGTACACTGACCGGTGTCTCTCAGTCCCTCTCTCTCAGGGGGAGATCTGTACACTGACCGGTGTCTCTCAGTCCCTCTCTCTCAGGGGGAGATCTGCACACTGACCGGTGTCTCTCAGTCCCTCTCTCTCAGGGGGAGATCTGTACACTGACCGGTGTCTCTCAGTCCCTCTCTCTCAGGGAGATGTGTACACTGACCGGTGTCTCTCAGTCCCTCTCTCTCAGGGGGAGATCTGTCCACGGACCGGTGTCTCTCAGTCCCTCTCTCTCAGGGGAGATCTGTACACTGACCGGTGTCTCTCAGTCCCTCTCTCTCAGGGAGATCTGTACACTGACCGGTGTCTCTCAGTCCCTCTCTCTCAGGGGGAGATCTGTACACTGACCGGTGTCTCTCAGTCCCTCTCTCTCAGGGGGAGATCTGTACACTGACCGGTGTCTCTCAGTCCCTCTCTCTCTGGGGAGATCTGTACACTGACCGGTGTCTCTCAGTCCCTCTCTCTCAGGGGAGATCTGTACACTGACCGGTGTCTCTCAGTCCCTCTCTCTCAGGGAGAGATCTGTACACTGACCGGTGTCTCTCAGTCCCTCTCTCTCAGGCGGAGATCTGTACACTGACCGGTGTCTCTCAGTCCCTCTCTCTCAGGGGAGATCTGTACACTGCCCGGTGTCTCTCAGTCCCTCTCTCTCAGGGGGAGATCTGTACACTGACCGGTGTCTCTCAGTCCCTCTCTCTCAGGGGGAGATCTGTACACTGACCGGTGTCTCTCAGTCCCTCTCTCTCAGGGGAGATCTGTACACTGCCCGGTGTCTCTCAGTTCCTCTCTCTCAGGGGGAGATCTGTACACTGCCCGGTGTCTCTCAGGGGGAGATCTGTACACTGACCAGTGTCTCTCAGTCCCTCTCTCTCAGGGGGAGATCTGTACACTGACCGGTGTCTCTCAGTCCCTCTCTCTCAGGGGAGATCTGTACACTGACTAGTGTCTCTCAGTCCCTCTCCCTAAGGGGAGATCTGTACACTGACCGGTGTCTGTCAGTCCCTCTCTCTCAGGGGGAGATCTGTACACTGACCGGTGTCTGTCAGTCCCTCTCTCTCAGGGGGAGATCTGTACACTGACCGGTGTCTGTCAGTCCCTCTCTCTCAGGGGGAGATCTGTACACTGACCGGTGTCTCTCAGTCCCTCTCTCTCAGGGGGAGATCTGTACACTGACCGGTGTCTCTCAGTCCCTCTCTCTCAGGGGGAGATCTGTACACTGACCGGTGTCTCTCAGTCCCTCTCTCTCAGGGGGAGATCTGTACACTGACCGGTGTCTCTCAGTCCCTCTCTCTCAGGGAGATCTGTACACTGACCGGTGTCTCTCAGTCCCTCTCTCTCAGGGGGAGATCTGTCCACTGACCGGTGTCTCTCAGTCCCTCTCTCTCAGGGGAGATCTGTACACTGACCGGTGTCTCTCAGTCCGTCTCTCTCAGGGAGATCTGTACACTGACCGGTGTCTCTCAGTCCCTCTCTCTCAGGGGGAGATCTGTACACTGACCGGTGTCTCTCAGTCCCTCTCTCTCAGGGAGATCTGTACACTGACCGGTGTCTCTCAGTCCCTCTCTCTCAGGGGGAGATCTGTACACTGACCGGTGTCTCTCAGTCCCTCTCTCTCAGGGGGAGATCTGTACACTGACCGGTGTCTGTCAGTCCCTCTCTCTCAGGGGGAGATCTGTACACTGACCGGTGTCTCTCAGTCCCTCTCTCTCTGGGGAGATCTGTACACTGACCGGTGTCTCTCAGTCCCTCTCTCTCAGGGGAGATCTGTAAACGGCCCGGTGTCTCTCAGTCCCTCTCTCTCAGGGGGAGATCTGTACACTGACCGGTGTCTCTCAGTCCCTCTCTCTCAGGGGGAGATCTGTACACTGACCGGTGTCTCTCAGTCCCTCTCTCTCAGGGGAGATCTGTACACTGCCCGGTGTCTCTCAGTTCCTCTCTCTCAGGGGGAGATCTGTACACTGCCCGGTGTCTCTCAGGGGGAGATCTGTACACTGACCAGTGTCTCTCAGTCCCTCTCTCTCAGGGGGAGATCTGTACACTGACCGGTGTCTCTCAGTCCCTCTCTCTCAGGGGAGATCTGTACACTGACTAGTGTCTCTCAGTCCCTCTCCCTAAGGGGAGATCTGTACACTGACCGGTGTCTGTCAGTCCCTCTCTCTCAGGGGGAGATCTGTACACTGACCGGTGTCGGTCAGTCCCTCTCTCTCAGGGGGAGATCTGTACACTGACCGGTGTCTGTCAGTCCCTCTCTCTCAGGGGGAGATCTGTACACTGACCGGTGTCTCTCAGTCCCTCTCTCTCAGGGGGAGATCTGTACACTGACCGGTGTCTCTCAGTCCCTCTCTCTCAGGGGGAGATCTGTACACTGACCGGTGTCTCTCAGTCCCTCTCTCTCAGGGAGATCTGTACACTGACCGGTGTCTCTCAGTCCCTCTCTCTCAGGGGGAGATCTGTCCACTGACCGGTGTCTCTCAGTCCCTCTCTCTCAGGGGAGATCTGTACACTGACCGGTGTCTCTCAGTCCCTCTCTCTCAGGGAGATCTGTACACTGCCCGGTGTCTCTCAGTCCCTCTCTCTCAGGGGGAGATCTGTACACTGACCGGTGTCTCTCAGTCCCTCTCTCTCAGGGGGAGATCTGTACACTGACCGGTGTCTCTCAGTCCCTCTCTCTCAGGGGGAGATCTGCACACTGACCGGTGTCTCTCAGTCCCTCTCTCTCAGGGGGAGATCTGTACACTGACCGGTGTCTCTCAGTCCCTCTCTCTCAGGGAGATCTGTACACTGACCGGTGTCTCTCAGTCCCTCTCTCTCAGGGGGAGATCTGTCCACTGACCGGTGTCTCTCAGTCCCTCTCTCTCAGGGGAGATCTGTACACTGACCGGTGTCTCTCAGTCCCTCTCTCTCAGGGAGATCTGTACACTGACCGGTGTCTCTCAGTCCCTCTCTCTCAGGGGGAGATCTGTACACTGACCGGTGTCTCTCAGTCCCTCTCTCTCAGGGGGAGATCTGTACACTGACCGGTGTCTCTCAGTCCCTCTCTCTCTGGGGAGATCTGTACACTGACCGGTGTCTCTCAGTCCCTCTCTCTCAGGGGAGATCTGTACACTGACCGGTGTCTCTCAGTCCCTCTCTCTCAGGGAGAGATCTGTACACTGACCGGTGTCTCTCAGTCCCTCTCTCTCAGGCGGAGATCTGTACACTGACCGGTGTCTCTCAGTCCCTCTCTCTCAGGGGAGATCTGTACACTGCCCGGTGTCTCTCAGTCCCTCTCTCTCAGGGGGAGATCTGTACACTGACCGGTGTCTCTCAGTCCCTCTCTCTCAGGGGGAGATCTGTACACTGACCGGTGTCTCTCAGTCCCTCTCTCTCAGGGGAGATCTGTACACTGCCCGGTGTCTCTCAGTTCCTCTCTCTCAGGGGGAGATCTGTACACTGCCCGGTGTCTCTCAGGGGGAGATCTGTACACTGACCAGTGTCTCTCAGTCCCTCTCTCTCAGGGGGAGATCTGTACACTGACCGGTGTCTCTCAGTCCCTCTCTCTCAGGGGAGATCTGTACACTGACTAGTGTCTCTCAGTCCCTCTCCCTAAGGGGAGATCTGTACACTGACCGGTGTCTGTCAGTCCCTCTCTCTCAGGGGGAGATCTGTACACTGACCGGTGTCTGTCAGTCCCTCTCTCTCAGGGGGAGATCTGTACACTGACCGGTGTCTGTCAGTCCCTCTCTCTCAGGGGGAGATCTGTACACTGACCGGTGTCTCTCAGTCCCTCTCTCTCAGGGGGAGATCTGTACACTGACCGGTGTCTCTCAGTCCCTCTCTCTCAGGGGGAGATCTGTACACTGACCGGTGTCTCTCAGTCCCTCTCTCTCAGGGGGAGATCTGTACACTGACCGGTGTCTCTCAGTCCCTCTCTCTCAGGGAGATCTGTACACTGACCGGTGTCTCTCAGTCCCTCTCTCTCAGGGGGAGATCTGTCCACTGACCGGTGTCTCTCAGTCCCTCTCTCTCAGGGGGAGATCTGTACACTGACCGGTGTCTCTCAGTCCCTCTCTCTCAGGGGAGATCTGTACACTGCCCGGTGTCTCTCAGTTCCTCTCTCTCAGGGGGAGATCTGTACACTGCCCGGTGTCTCTCAGGGGGAGATCTGTACACTGACCAGTGTCTCTCAGTCCCTCTCTCTCAGGGGGAGATCTGTACACTGACCGGTGTCTCTCAGTCCCTCTCTCTCAGGGGAGATCTGTACACTGACTAGTGTCTCTCAGTCCCTCTCCCTAAGGGGAGATTTGTACACTGACCGGTGTCTGTCAGTCCCTCTCTCTCAGGGGGAGATCTGTACACTGACCGGTGTCGGTCAGTCCCTCTCTCTCAGGGGGAGATCTGTACACTGACCGGTGTTTGTCAGTCCCTCTCTCTCAGGGGGAGATCTGTACACTGACCGGTGTCTCTCAGTCCCTCTCTCTCAGGGGGAGATCTGTACACTGACCGGTGTCTCTCAGTCCCTCTCTCTCAGGGGGAGATCTGTACACTGACCGGTGTCTCTCAGTCCCTCTCTCTCAGGGAGATCTGTACACTGACCGGTGTCTCTCAGTCCCTCTCTCTCAGGGGGAGATCTGTCCACTGACCGGTGTCTCTCAGTCCCTCTCTCTCAGGGGAGATCTGTACACTGACCGGTGTCTCTCAGTCCCTCTCTCTCAGGGAGATCTGTACACTGCCCGGTGTCTCTCAGTCCCTCTCTCTCAGGGGGAGATCTGTACACTGACCGGTGTCTCTCAGTCCCTCTCTCTCAGGGGGAGATCTGTACACTGACCGGTGTCTCTCAGTCCCTCTCTCTCAGGGGGAGATCTGCACACTGACCGGTGTCTCTCAGTCCCTCTCTCTCAGGGGGAGATCTGTACACTGACCGGTGTCTCTCAGTCCCTCTCTCTCAGGGAGATCTGTACACTGACCGGTGTCTCTCAGTCCCTCTCTCTCAGGGGGAGATCTGTCCACTGACCGGTGTCTCTCAGTCCCTCTCTCTCAGGGGAGATCTGTACACTGACCGGTGTCTCTCAGTCCCTCTCTCTCAGGGAAATCTGTACACTGACCGGTGTCTCTCAGTCCCTCTCTCTCAGGGGGAGATCTGTACACTGACCGGTGTCTCTCAGTCCCTCTCTCTCAGGGGGAGATCTGTACACTGACCGGTGTCTCTCAGTCCCTCTCTCTCTGGGGAGATCTGTACACTGACCGGTGTCTCTCAGTCCCTCTCTCTCAGGGGGAGATCTGTACACTGACCGGTGTCTGTCAGTCCCTCTCTCTCAGGGGGAGATCTGTACACTGACCGGTGTCTCTCAGTCCCTCTCTCTCTGGGGAGATCTGTACACTGACCGGTGTCTCTCAGTCCCTCTCTCTCAGGGGAGATCTGTACACGGCCCGGTGTCTCTCAGTCCCTCTCTCTCAGGGGGAGATCTGTACACTGACCGGTGTCTCTCAGTCCCTCTCTCTCAGGGGGAGATCTGTACACTGACCGGTGTCTCTCAGTCCCTCTCTCTCAGGGGAGATCTGTACACTGCCCGGTGTCTCTCAGTTCCTCTCTCTCAGGGGGAGATCTGTACACTGCCCGGTGTCTCTCAGGGGGAGATCTGTACACTGACCAGTGTCTCTCAGTCCCTCTCTCTCAGGGGGAGATCTGTACACTGACCGGTGTCTCTCAGTCCCTCTCTCTCAGGGGAGATCTGTACACTGACTAGTGTCTCTCAGTCCCTCTCCCTAAGGGGAGATCTGTACACTGACCGGTGTCTGTCAGTCCCTCTCTCTCAGGGGGAGATCTGTACACTGACCGGTGTCTGTCAGTCCCTCTCTCTCAGGGGGAGATCTGTACACTGACCGGTGTCTGTCAGTCCCTCTCTCTCAGGGGGAGATCTGTACACTGACCGGTGTCTCTCAGTCCCTCTCTCTCAGGGGGAGATCTGTACACTGACCGGTGTCTCTCAGTCCCTCTCTCTCAGGGGGAGATCTGTACACTGACCGGTGTCTCTCAGTCCCTCTCTCTCAGGGGGAGATCTGTACACTGACCGGTGTCTCTCAGTCCCTCTCTCTCAGGGAGATCTGTACACTGACCGGTGTCTCTCAGTCCCTCTCTCTCAGGGGGAGATCTGTCCACTGACCGGTGTCTCTCAGTCCCTCTCTCTCAGGGGAGATCTGTACACTGACCGGTGTCTCTCAGTCCCTCTCTCTCAGGGAGATCTGTACACTGACCGGTGTCTCTCAGTCCCTCTCTCTCAGGGGGAGATCTGTACACTGACCGGTGTCTCTCAGTCCCTCTCTCTCAGGGAGATCTGTACACTGACCGGTGTCTCTCAGTCCCTCTCTCTCAGGGGGAGATCTGTACACTGACCGGTGTCTCTCAGTCCCTCTCTCTCAGGGGGAGATCTGTACACTGACCGGTGTCTGTCAGTCCCTCTCTCTCAGGGGGAGATCTGTACACTGACCGGTGTCTGTCAGTCCCTCTCTCTCAGGGGGAGATCTGTACACTGACCGGTGTCTCTCAGTCCCTCTCTCTCAGGGGAGATCTGTACACTGACCGGTGTCTCTCAGTCCCTCTCTCTCAGGGGGAGATCTGTACACTGACCGGTGTCTCTCAGTCCCTCTCTCTCAGGGGGAGATCTGTACACTGACCGGTGTCTCTCAGTCCCTCTCTCTCTGGGGAGATCTGTACACTGACCGGTGTCTCTCAGTCCCTCTCTCTCAGGGGAGATCTGTACACTGACCGGTGTCTCTCAGTCCCTCTCTCTCAGGGAGAGATCTGTACACTGACCGGTGTCTCTCAGTCCCTCTCTCTCAGGCGGAGATCTGTACACTGACCGGTGTCTCTCAGTCCCTCTCTCTCAGGGGAGATCTGTACACTGCCCGGTGTCTCTCAGTCCCTCTCTCTCAGGGGGAGATCTGTACACTGACCGGTGTCTCTCAGTCCCTCTCTCTCAGGGGGAGATCTGTACACTGACCGGTGTCTCTCAGTCCCTCTCTCTCAGGGGAGATCTGTACACTGCCCGGTGTCTCTCAGTTCCTCTCTCTCAGGGGGAGATCTGTACACTGCCCGGTGTCTCTCAGGGGGAGATCTGTACACTGACCAGTGTCTCTCAGTCCCTCTCTCTCAGGGGGAGATCTGTACACTGACCGGTGTCTCTCAGACCCTCTCTCTCTGGGGAGATCTGTACACTGACCGGTGTCTCTCAGTCCCTCTCTCTCAGGGGGAGATCTGTACACTGACCGGTGTCTCTCCTTCCTTTTTCTGCTCATTCTCTGCACCCAGGTACACCAGTTGGCAGAACGATCTCCCCTTGAGACTGCTCAGAGCTCTTGTTCTACTCTCAGCCTGACAATCTCCAACTTAATCACCTCCTGGCAGTCTCATGTCTGGCTCACAGCCGTTGTTCTACCCTGAAGCTGACTGTCTCCAGCTCAGCCCAAGTGCTGTTGGGCTGCAGTACCCAGCTCTCAGTTTTCACTTTATTCGCTCAGAACCCAAAACCTGGATTGGCCATTGCTGTCTCTGCTGGCCTTGGGACACAGGACTGAAAGCTCCAGTACTGATCTCTGGCTTGATCCCCAGTTTGGTCAGCAGACAGGTTTGAAAGAGAGAGCATGAGAGAGGGAGAGCGCGAGAGAGGGACAGAAAGTCTCATGCAAGTCTCGGGGTGGAGACTCAGGAATACCATCACGCTTAGATGTTGAAGGATCCTTCATTGTTGTTTCCCTATTAGTTTTGTTTGATCAGCCAAGGTTGTTAGCCCTGAACTAAACCCCTGAACCTGTAGGATTAGCCTGGCCTCTACCCTTTGACCTGTTTGCTATGGGCGACCCCACCAAGAGCCAAAGCATAAAGCCCTGACTTCAAAGGAACATAAATCTATAAGACATAGGAGCAGAATTAGGCCATTTGGGCCCATTCACTCTGCTCCACTGATCCTTTCTTCCCCTTCCTCAGCCCCACTCCCCGGCCTTCATCCCATAACCTTTGATGCCATGTCCAATCAGGAAGCCTGTCAATTCTCACCTTAAACATATCCAACAACCTGGCCTCCACAGTACCTGCGGCAACAAATTCCACAAATTCACCACCCTTTAGCTAAAGAAATTTCTCCGCACCTCTGTTTTAAATAGACGCCCTCTATCCTTAGGCTATGCCCTCTAGTCCTAGACTCCCTCACCATGGGAAACAACCTCTCCACATCTACTCTATGAATGCCTATCAACATTTGAAAGATTTCAATTAGATCTCCCTCATCCTTTTAAATTCCAGCAGGTACAGGACCAGAGTCATCAAGCGTTCCTCATATGATAACCCTTTCATTCCCGAAATCTTCCTGGTGGACTTCCTCTGAACTCTCTCCAATGCCAGCACACCACCTCTTAGATAAGGAGCCCAAAACTGTTTTGTCTTGACTTTGCCTCAATGGGATAAGTCAGGCCATTCTGCCGTTGCCCTACAGGGGGATCTGTCTTCTTGTCCTCGCCACCGTGGGGTAAGTCAGGCCAGTCTGCTGTTGCCCTGTGGGGGGACCTGTCTTGTCTTGTCTTTGCCTCTGTTGGGTAAGAACTGCCGTTACCCGATGGATGGACCTGTCCCACCTTGGTGTGGAGATAAAGTTGAGTCCCAGCTTGTCTAAGGATAAGTCCCAGCTCTATGTCTATGTACTGTCCAGTCTCATGTTAGTGTCATGTTAAAGATGAGTCCCGGCTTTTCGAAGGATAAGTCCCGGCTCTATGTTGATGAACAGAGCTCCAGCCTCTGAGCTATCAGCCTCGAGGCTCCAGCCTGCAGCTGCCAGCCTCCAGACCCCAGCCTGCAGCCTTCAGCCTCAAGACCCCAGCCACGTCCTGTCCTGTAGCCATGTCATGTCCTTGCCTAGTTCTGGGGTCCGAGCCTGAGGCAAGACCCACGTTCTGGGTCCTTATCCAGTCTCTGGCTCGAAGTCCAAGCACAGGCTCCTCATTCATGGTTCCTAGTCCTGGTCCCATTTTCCCTAACCCAGGCTCCTCGTTCATGGTTCCTTGTCCAGGTTCCCTGTCTAGTCCATGTCCTAGCCCAAGTCTGCGTTCTTGTCCCTGCTCTTTCTCTGTATCCTGTCATGTCCCTACTCTAGTTAAGTCCTTTTCAGTGTCTGTGTCTTGCATTTGGGTCCATTCCCAACGCCCCTCTCTGTGACAACATTTGCCTTCCTCACACCTGACTCAACTTGCAAGTTAACCTTTAGGGTGTTCTGCACAAGAACTCCCAAGTCCCTTTGCATCTCAGATTTTTGGTATTTTCTCCCCCGTTTAGCAAAAAGTCTGCATTTTTATTTCTTCTACCAAAATGCATGACCATGCACTTTCCAACATTGTATTTCATTTGCCACTTTCTTGCCAATTCTCCTAATCCCTCCAAGTCCTTCTGCAGCCTTCCTGATTCCTCTGCACTAGTGCCCCTCCACCAATCTTCGTATCATCTGCAAACTTGGCAACTAAGCCACCTCTTCCATCATCTAAATCATTGATCTAGAACATAAAGTAAAGCTATCCCAGCACCGATCCCTGTGGAAAACCACCAGTCCCTGGCAGCCAATCACTCGCTGTCTTCTACCGATCACCCAATGCTCTACCCATGCTAATAACTTCCCTGTAATATCATGGGCTCTTAAGTTGGAAAGCAGCCTCATGTGTGGCATCTTGTCAATGGCCTTCTGAAAATCTAAATATAAAACATCCACTGCATCCCTTTATCTATTCTACTTGTAATCTCCTCATAGAATTCCAACAGGTTGATCAGGCAGGATTGTCCTTCAAGGAAACCATGCTGAATTTGTCCTATCTTCTCATGTGTCACCAAGTACTCCATTACCTCATTGTTAACAATTGACTCCAACATTTTCCCAATCATTGAGGTGAGGCTAACTGCTGCTTTCCTCCTTTCTTAAAGAGTGGAGTGACATTTGCAATTTTCTAGTCATCCAGAACCACGATAGTCCAATGATTTTTGAAAGATCATTACTAATGCCTCCACAACCTCTTTCAGAACCCTAGTGTGCAGTTCACCTCTTCTGGGAAACTTATGCACTTGTAGGTCTTTCAGCTTTTTCAGCGCCTTCTCTCTTGTAATAATAACTGCACTCACTTATGTTCCCTCACACCCTGCAACACCTGACACACTGCTAGTGTCTTCCACAGTGATGACTGATGCAAAATACTCATTTGCTTCATCTCCCATCTCCTTGGCCCCCATTATGATTTCTCCAGCTTCATTTCTCACTGTCTAATATCCACTCATCTTTCTTTTATTTGTTACATACATGAAAACAGCTTTTACTTTCCACTTTCATATTGTTTGCTAGCTTGCTTTCATTTTTCTTCTTTTTCCTCATAACAAATTAAAAGTTTCCCATCCTCTGCCTTCCCATTAATTTCTGCTTTGTTGTATACACTTTCTTTTGCTTTTAGATTGGATTTGACTTCCCTTGAGAGACAGCTTAAAGCTGAAGTCCTTTGATAAGGAAAAGTGACAGAGGAATCCCAGCCATGATTGGTAGCTCTCAAATAGATATCTTTACTTGGACGGGTGCTTCTCAATGGGAGATCTATACACTGATCAGTGTTTCTCAGTCCGTTCCTCTCGGGGGAGATCTGTACACTGACCGGTGTTTCTCAGTCCCTCTCTCTCAGGGGGAGATCTGTACACTGACAGTGTATCTCAGTCCCTCTCTCTCAGGGGGAGATCTGTACACTGACCGGTGTCTCTCAGTCCCTCTCTCTCAGGGGAAGATCTGTACACTGACTGGTGTCTCAGTCGCTCTCTCAGCGGGAGATCTATACACTGACCACTGGCTATCTATCTCTCTCAAGTTGTTGTACTATAGCTGCTTTTGTTTTCCTCACCCTTTCTTTTGGAGTTTAGCTATGCTGGCTACTGACAGCTCTGTGGCCATCCCATCTGTTTACTCATCCTCACTTCGCTTTTCACGGGTTGGGTCTTAACACCAAGGCTTCCCATCGGAGATGCATTCTTACCAGCAATCATATCTCCCTGGTGTGTAGATAGTTCTGGGTTTGTCCCAGTGTCAGTGAATGTGTTGCTTGTCACACTGGGTGACTGACCTTGGCTTGGGTCCCAAGGACAACTGGGCTTACTGACTTACCTCCCATAATGCCTCTGGCATTTAGGGCAACAATGAAGGTCCCCCATCTCTGGCGGTATTCAGGGCTTCCTTCATCGTGTCAGTAGCTGCCTCTCACTTAACACTACTGTCAGTTATGCAAGTCCTGGGTGGAGACACAAGAATACTGTCACACTCAGGTGTAGAAGGATTCTTCATTGCTGTTTCAGTAGCAATTTTGTTTTGCCCATCAGGGTTGTTAGCCCTGAGCTGACCACCCGAACCAGGAGGACCTGTGAACCACTCTCAGTCTGGCCTCTACCCTTTGACCTGTTTGGCATGGGCGACTCTACCAGGAGCCAAAGCATCTAGCCCTGACTCCAGCCAACATAGCTGTCTCAATCATTGAGGCATGCAAGCCTCCAAACCCTACAACGTGGTTGTTGTCTGCTTGAAGGGACAACTGGGCTTGGAGAACCTTTTCCCATCATCATCGTTGATATGTGGAGTATGTTATACAGTACTGAAACAGGCCATTCAGCCCAGCACATCGTTGCTAACGAAGGTACCTACACAACTTAATCCCATTTCCCCTCAATTGGCCCATATCCCTCTAAAGCTTTTGGATCCTTGTTCCTGTCCAAATATCCTTATTTGTTATAATTGTACCACCTCGACCACTTCCTTTGCAGCTTGTTCCACCACCCTCTGCAGGAAAATATCCCCAACAAAGCCATCAATTCCATTATTCAAATCATTGACATATAACAGGAAAAGAACTAGTCCCAACTCAGACCCCTGTGGAACACTACTAGTCACTGGCAGCCAACCAAAAAGGCTTCCTTTATTCCCACTATTTGCCTCCTGTTAATCTAAGTACATGACAACAACTGATTCTCCTTTGTCTATCTTGCATGTTATTTTTTCAAAGAATTCCAAGAGATTTGCCATACAAGATTTTCCCTTGAGGAAACCATGCTGACTGCTGCCTACTTTGTCATGTGCCTCCAAGTACCCTCAGACCTCATCCTTAATGATCAACTCCAACATCTTCCCCTCCTGGAATCCAGCACCAACCTGATTTTCCCAATCTGCCTGCATATTGAAATCCCCCATGACTATTGTAACATTGCCCTTTTGGCATGCATTTTCAATCTCCCATTGTAATCTGCAGGCCACATCCATACTACTGTTTGGAGGCCTGTATACAATGCCCATGAGGGTCTCTTTATCCTTGCAGTTCCTTAGCTCTATCCACAATGAATTAATACCTTCCGACCCTATGTCACCTCTTTCTAATGATTTGATTTCATTTTTCACCAACAGAGCAATGTCACCCTCTCTGCCTTCCTGCCTGTTCTTTCGACACAATGTGTGTCCTTGAAGATTAAGCTCCCAGCTGTAATCTTCTTTCAGCCATGATTCAGCGATGCCTACAACATCATACCCACCAATCTGCAGTTGTGCTGCAAGTTCATCCAGCTTATTCCGTATACTCTGCAATTCAAATATAACACCTTCAGTCCTGTATTCATCCTTTTTGATTTTGTCCACCTTTTATGTTGCAACTCATCCTGTTGTCTGCAATGTTGCCCTACCAACAGCCTCTCCTCATTACACATTGCCACTGTTTGTAAACCAGCTACCTCATCTTCAGCACTATCATCTGCCTTTCCTACGATACTTTTTGCATTGAAAAATAAGCAGCTCAGAATACTAGTCACACTGTGCTCAATCTTCTGATCATAACTTTGTCTGAGGTCTTACCAACATCTGCTTTCAAAACCTCTCCACTAACTGTTCTGGCACTCTGGTTCCCATCCCCCTGCAACTCTAGTTTAAACCCCACCATGCAGCATTAACAAACCTTCCTACTAGAATATTAGACCCCCTCCAGTTCATTTGAAAACCATCCCTTCTGTACAGATCCCACCTTCACTGGAAGAAAAACCAATGATCCAAAAATCTTACCCCCTCCCTCTTACACCAACTCCTTAGCCATGTATTAAACTGTATAACCTTCCTCCTTCTGGCTTCAGTAGCATGTGTTATGTGTAGCAATCCTGAGATCACAACTCCAGAGAACCTGCCTTTTAACTTCACACCAAACCCCCTGAGTGACTGTGCAGAACCTCATCACTCGTCCTACTCATGTCATTGGTACCTACATGAACCACAACTTCTGGCTGTTCACACTCCCACTTAAGAATGCTGACGACTGGATCTGAGTATCCCAAAACCTGGCACCTGGGAGGCAACAAACCATCCAGGAATCTCATTCTTGCCCATGGAACCTCCTGTCCATTCCCCTAACTAGCAAATCCCCTTTCACCACAGCGTTCCTGTTCTCCCCCCTGCCCCTCTGAGTCACGGAGACAGACTCTGTGCCAGAGAACTGACCACTGTGACTTTCCTCTGATATGTCACCACCCCTGACCCCCGACAGTATCCAAAGTGTATTACCTGTTTTTGAGGGAGATGCCCACAGGGGTACCCTGCACTGGCCCCTTAAACCCTTTCCTCCTCCTGTCTGTCAACCACTTTCCTGTGTCCCGCACCCTGGGTGTAGCTACCTATCTATCTCCCCTTCAGCCTCCCAGATGATCCGGAGCTCATCTGGTTCCAGATCCAACTCCTTAACGCGTATTGTTGGAAGCTGCAGCTGGATGCTCGTCTCACAGTTATAGTCGTCAGGGACACTGAAGGTCTCCCTGCCTTCTCACCTCCCACAAGAGGAGCATTCCACTATCCTACCTGGCATCTGTACTGTCCTAGCTGAGCAGATATAAAGATTGCCATCCTTTGCCTTCTAGGGGCAAGCTAATCCTGAATCCAAATGACCAAGTCACAGTGGAGACCTCAAAGTTCAAAGTAAATTTATTATCAGAGTACATATGTGTCACCATAGACAACCTTAAGATTCATCTTCTTACTGGAATACTCAATAAATCCAGAGAATACCTACATCTTAATCTTCTGACTATCATGAGGGACTTTGGCAAATGCCGTACTGAAATCTATTTTGACAACGTCCACTGTCAACAATCACCATCGCAACTACCTCAAAAGTCACAGTCAACTGACCTGTATTTGTGACTTTCTCCAAACCTACTGTCTGGCCCTCGATATCACTGACATCCAGGGACATTCGGTCCACTGACTTGTGTCTCACGCCTCACTTCCTTGCAGTTGGTGTTTTGATCTTGCTGTGCACTGACGTGTGGGTGGCCGGCACAGTCTGCTTATGTTCTCCTCCTCAACTCTCTTTGCAAAGGCCGGGGCTCATGATTCATCGAACTGTGTTCAAACTCTCACCAGCAATCTCACCCCCAGAGTGGAATCTGTCTGTGGTTTGTCCAAATGTTGATGAACTTACTGTGTGCCCCTCTGAGAGACTGACATCGACTTGGGGTCCCAGGGTAACAGGGCAGATCAGGCAGGTCCTGTCCCGGTTGGAGAAGATCAAGCCTACCCTGGTAGGCCTCGGCCTATTCTTGCCTTTTCAACAGGATGTCTGCACTGTTTCCTGGCCGAGCTCAGCTGGTTTAGTGGTCACGGTCCACCAGGATGGTGTGAATCAGGGTGTGAGATTCTCAGTGGGAGAGTGTCAAGGCTGGTTTTTGATGGTGATAATGATAATTCTCTGACCCCGGGCTTCTTGTGGCTCACATGTACAAGCTGTTTCTGGAGTTGAGACACGATGGAGGGGGGAGTCAGTGAGGTTTCTTAGATCATAAAACCATAAGATATAGGAGTGGAATTAGGCTATTTGGCCCATCGAGTCCTTTCACCATATAGGTTTCATCATTAGGTTTCAATGAGGTCACCCCTCATTCTGCTGAATTCTAGTGAATACAGGCCCAGAGACATCAAGCACTCTTCATATCACAAGCCATTCCATCCTGGAATCATATTTGTGAATCTCCGGAAAAGGCTCCCTTTATTCCCAGTCTTTGCCTCTTGCCAGTCAGCCAGAATCTTTCCTCTAATCCCATTGGCTCGGAGCTTGTTAAGCGGCCTCATGTGCGGCACATTGTCAAAGGCCTCCTGAAAATCCAAATACAAAAATCTGTCAGGCAGGATTTTCCCTTGAGGAAACCATGCTGACTACGGCCCATTTCCTGAGACCTTCAGACACCTTAATTAATAATCGACTTCAACATTTTCCCAGCCACTGAGGTCAGACTAACTGGCCTATAGTTCCCTTTCTTCTGCTTCTCTCCCTTCTCGAAGAGTGGACTGGCAACTTTCCAATCTTCCAGAACCATTCCAAGAATCTAGTAAATATTGAAACATCATTACTAATGCCTCCATGATCTCTTCAGTCACCTCTTTCAGAACCCTGGGGTGTACATCATCTGGTCCAGGTGACTTATCTACCTTCAGACCTTTCAGTTTCCCAAGAACTTTCTCTCCAGTTATGGTAAATTCACACATTCAAGACCCTGACACCTGGAACTTCCACCATACTGCTAGTGTCTTCCACAGTGAAGACTGATGGAAAATTCTTATTCTTATTCTTATTCAATTTGGCTTTTATGTTGGCTTTGACTTCCCTTGTTATCAGGTAGAGACATAGCATTCAAATCTCAAGCAGTCTCCAGACTGACTGATGACAGGGCTGGATGGAGACACCTCGTCCCCCTCTCACATCCAGAGAGATACCAGTCTTGGGCCTGGATGTGTTAGGCAATCCTTCCCTTATCCCTTCCCTCCCCTCCTTCTCCATCTAGCACACTCCACTCCTCAACTTACCAACACCCTCCCATCCATCTCTTGTGCTGTCCCGTGATCTCGACCCCTCTCCCCTTTCCTCAACATCCAGACACTCCTGCATCTCGTCCTCAATTCTCTCTCTCTCTGCCTCCCTTTCTCGTCTCCCTGCCTCTCCCCCTCCCTCCCTCCCTCCCCCTCCTCTGTCCCTCCCTCTCTCTCCCTTTCTCTCTGCCTCTGTCTCTCTCCTTCCCTCTGGCTCTCCTCGTCTCCCTTCCTCCCATTCTCCCTCTCCTTCTCCCCGTCCCTTCTTCCCTCTTTCTCCCCTCTCTCTCTCCCTCACCCTCACCTCTTTCTCCCACCCCCTCCCTTTCTCTTTCATTCATTTTACCATTCCATCCATTTTATAAATGCTGTTGAAACCAACAACTCTTAGATCCAACACCTCATCTTCCCCATGTTCCCACTTTTCTCTCCTTTCCAAACCCACAGTAGGAGGGAGAGAAGAGTTACCATAGGGACAGGTCTTGTCTTTAAGCCTCCCATTGTTACTTCTCACTTCCATGATTGAGGCAGCCCACGAGTGTGAGTTCCTCAAGACAGCCCCTCCCTTCCTGGCGACATGTTCTGAACCTTAATAAAAGGTCGGTGACTCTCTCAGTAGCTCAGACTCTGGAGTCAGGGCTGAGACAGACCTCAGCCACAAAGGGACAGCGGGAGGCACAGAGACAGGTCCCAGCTGGAGCAGACCTGGGAGAAGCTCAAAGTTCCTGGAAGAACAGAGACAGGTAGGCCCACTTCTCTGTCTCAGGGGTAGGAGGGTGTCCATTCGGCAATGCTACCCTAGTGTGGACCGATCCTCTCCCTCCCCTTCTCTACATCACTCAACCTCTCTCTCCCCTCTCCGGAATAATCTCCTTCCAATACCCTCCTTGCCTTTCCTCATTAGACCCACAGTCAATGCTGTAAACACTGTGACAGGCAATGTTTAAAATACTCCACTGCCTCACTGACTCACCCATCTCTCCCTCTCTCATATCCAATATTTGTTGTCTCTTCCTCTCCCCGTCCCCCTCCCTCCATTACTCCTTCTCTCTCACGACCTATATCTCTTTCCTCTCTCTCCCTCTGCATAATTCTCACTTTTCTCTCCCTTTATTCACCTCTTTCTTCTTCTGTTAAAATTTCAAACCGAATAAATCACTGGTGAGGCCTCACGGGGTATGTGTCAGCAGTTTTGGGCCCATTATCTAAGGAAGGATGTGCCGACATTGGAGAGGGTTCAAGAGGGGTTCACAAAGATGATTCCAGGATTGAAAGGCTTGTCATATGAGGAGTGTTTAATGACTCTGGGTCTCTACTCACTGGATTCAGAATAATGAGGGATGATCACATTGAAGCCTTTGATAAAATGTTTGAAAGACCTCGATAGAGTGGATGTGGAGAGGACGTTTCCTATGGTGGGAGAATCTAAGACCAGAGGACACAACCTCAGAATAGACGGACGTCCATTTAGAATGCAGATGAGGAGGAATTTCTTTGTCACAGGGTGGTGACTCTGTGGGCTTTGTTGCCATAGATGGCTATGCAGGCCATGTCATTGGGTATATTTAAGACAGGGGTTGATTGATTCTTGATTGGTCAGGGCATGAAGGGATACGGGGAGAAGGCAGGAGATTGGGGCTGAGAGGAAAATCGGATCAGCCATGATGAAATGGTGGAGCAGACTCGATGGGCCAAATGGCTTCGTTCTGCTCCCATATCTTATGGTCTTAACTTGTATAAATTTATCATAACAGTGCATATGTGTTACCATATACTCCCTTGAGATTTAATTTCCTGCTGGCATTTATAGGGAAAAAGAAATACAACAGAATTTTACCAAAAAAACATTTTACATGAAGATTCTCAGACTCAGAAACTCAGAATCAGATTTGTTATCGTCGACGTAGAGTGTGGCATGAAACTTGTTGTTTGCGGCTGCAGTACAGTGCAAGACATAAAATATACTGTAAATTACAATGAGAAATATATATTTAAAAATTACAAATAAATTTTATGTTAAAATATAACTAAGTTTAAATTGAATTAAACAAAGATTAAAGAACAACCGATGTGCAAAACGAAGTCAAACTGTTCAGCGTAGAGGTGAGTGAACCTGTGAGTGAGAGAGCCTGATAATTGAGGAGTATAACTGTTCCTGAACCTGGTGGTGTGGGACCTGAGGTTTCTGTATCTCCTGCCTGATGACAGAGGTGAAGAGAGAGTATGGTCCATATGAAGGAGGTCTTTGATGATGGATGCGGCAGCGCTCCATGTAAATGTACACAGTGGTGGGGAGCGATTTGCCTGTGATGGACAGGACTGAGTCTATTACTTTCTCTCTCTCTCTCTCTATTTTTCCTGTGTCTCTCTCCATCTGTTTATCTCTTTCTCTCTTTCTCTCTCTCTTTCTCTCTCCCTCTCTCTCACCCTCACTTTCTCTTTCTCTCTTTTCTCTCTCTTCCTCCTCTCTCTGTCTTTCCCTCACTTTCCCTCTCCCCCTCTCTCTGTCTCTCTCTCTCCCACTCTCTCACTCATCATTGCTTTCTTTCTCTTTCTCTCCCCCTCCCCTTCACCCTCTCCCTGTCCTTCCGTCACTTTCCCTCTCTCTCCCTCCCTCTCTGTAATTGTATCTCTCCCCGTCGTTTATGCTCAGCCATTCAGTCCATCTCTTTCCCAGTCTTTAACACTCTCTCTTTCCGGTCCAACCATCCGGTCTTTGCTCCATCTGGATCCTGTTATAACTTACACTAACCTTCTTTACTGCCCACCACATCACCAATTTTTGTAACCAACATCAAAGTTGCTGGTGAACGCAGCAGGCCAGGCAGCATCTGTAGGAAAAGGTGCAGTCGACGTTTCAGGCCGAGACCCTTCGTCAGGATCAATTTTTGTGTCACCTACTAATTTATTGATCATGCACCTCTATTCTCATCCAAATTGATTGTACAAATGACAAACAACACTGACCCCTGACCCCTGACCTCTGGAGCACACCACTGACCACAGGCCTCTGACTTCTTCCACCTCTGATTTTAGATCCAAGTAGCTCGCTCACCCTGTTTCCCACATGATCCCACCTTCCCAACCATACAACTGTGCAGGACCTTGTCAAAAGCCAAACTAAAATCCACATTGACGCTACACCACCCTGCCCTCATCAGGTCTCTTGGGCATCTCTTTTAAACACTCAGACTAACTGATGAGGCACAATTCCCCCTGTACAAAGCCATGCTGACTTTCCCAAATCAGTCCTTCCCTTTCCAAATGCAGGTAGACTCCTGTTTCTCAACCCCCTCCAGTAAATTTCCAGCCCCTGATGCCAGGCGGACCTGCTAAAACAAAATCACAACATTAGCCCCTTTCAGTCTGTCCTTTCCTCAACTGGGACGAAGTAAAATACAAAAAGTCTCTGCAGAGTGCCAGTAATTTCTTCAATTGCTTCCCACAGTGTCTTAGGATGCATTTGGTCCAGTCCTGGGGATTGGTTCACCTTTATATGTCTCAAGACCCCCAACATCTCCCCCTCCCTTTGTAGTATCAATAACCTTTCATCATTGTTCTCTTCCCTGAACTCACTGCCTCCCATGAGCATCCCCACAGTAAACACTGACAAGAAAATTCAAAGATCCAAGTTCAATTATTATCAAAGAAAGTATAAATTACACAACCGGAGATTTGTTTGCTCACAGGTAGCCATGAGGCAAGAAACAAGAAAGAACCCAAGTGAAGAAAAAAAAATAAAAGACCAGTGGGGTGGGAATCAAATTGAAGAGACTAGGAGAGAGGAGATTAGCTCACAAACAGAGAAAGCTAGTAGACAGTGTGTGAGGGAGGATAGGCAGGGGACAGAGAACAGGAGCACTCAGACCGAAGATGTAGGGGAGAAGGAAGAAAAAGATAACAAAGTTGTTTGCACCATTAGGGATAAACAGAGAGTAAGAGGTGGAGAGTTTCTTACATGTATCTATTTTAATGCTGGGAGCATTGTAAGGAAAATGGATGAGCTTAGATTATGGATTGATACCTGGAAATATGATGTTGCAGCTATTAGTGAAACATGGTTGCAGGAGGGGTGTGATTGGCAACTAAATATTCCTGGATTTCGTTGCTTCTGGTGTGATAGAATCAGAGGGGCAAGAGGGGGAGGTGTTGCGTTGCTTGTCAGAGAAAATATTACATCGGTGCTTTGGCAGGATAGATTAGAGGACTCATCTAGGGAGGCTATTTGGGTGGAATTGAGGAATAGGAAAGATGTAGTAACACTTATAGGGGTGTATTATAGACCACCTAATGGGGAGCGAGAATTGGAGGAGCAAATTTGTAAGGAGATAGCAGATATTTGTAGTAAGCACAAGGTTGTGATTGTGGGAGATTGATTTCCACACATAGACTGGGAAGCCCATTCCGTAAAAGGGCTGGATGGTTTGGAGTTTGTAAAATGTGTGCAGGATAGTTTTTTGCAGCAATACGTAGAGGTACCAACTAGAGAAGGGGCAGTGTTGGATCTCCTGTTAGGGAGATAGGTCCGGAGATGGAGGTATGTGTTAGGGAGCACTTTGGGTCCAGTGATCAGAATGCCATTAGTTTCAATATAATTATGGAGAAGGATAGGTCTGGACCCAGGGTTCAGATTTTTGATTGGAGAAAGGCTAACTTTGAGAAGATGCAAAAGGATTTAGTAGGAGTGATTTGGGATAATTTGTTTTATGGGAAGGATGTAATAGAGAAATGGAGGTCATTTAAAGGTGAAATTTTGAGGGTACAGAATCTTTATGTTCCTGTTAGGTTGAAAGGAAAGGTTAAAAGCTTGAGAGAGCCATGGTTTTCAAGGGATATTGGAAACTTGGTTTAGAAAAAGAGAGAGATCGACAATAAATATAGGCAGCTTGGAGTAAATGAGGTGCTTGAGAATATAAAGAATGTAAAAAGAATCTTAAGAAAGAAATTAGAAAAGCTAAAAGAAAATATGAGGTTGCTTTGGGAAGTAAGGTGAAAATAAATTCCAAGGGTTTCTAGTTATATTAATAGCAAAGGGATAGTGAGGGATAAAATTGGTCCCTTAGAGAATCAGAGTGGACAGCTATGTGAGGAGCCAAAAGAGATGGGGGAGATTCTGAACAATTTCTTTTCTTCGGTATTCACTAAGGAGAAGGATATTGAATTGTGTAAGGTAAGGGAAACAAGTAGGGTAGTTATGGAAACTATGATGATTAAAGAAGAGGAAGTACTGGCACTTTTAAGGAACACAAAAGTGGATAAGTCTCCGGGTCCTGTCAGAATATTCCCTTGGACCTTGAGGGAAGTTAGTGGGGAAATAGCAGGGGCTCGGACAGAAATATTTCAGATGTTATTAGAAACGGGGATGGTGCTGGAAGATTGGCGTATTGCTCTTGTTGTTCCATCGTTTAAAAAGGGTTCTAAGAGTAAACCTAGCAATTATCGGTCTGTGAGTTTGACGCCAGTGGTGGGTAAATTGATGGAAAATATTCTTAGGGATGGTATATATAATTATCTGGATAGACAGGGTCTGATTAGGAACAGTCAACATGGATTTGTGCGGGGAAGGTCATGTTTGACAAATCTTATTGAATTTTTTGAAGAGGTTACTAGGAATGTTGACGAGGGTAAAGCAGTGGATGTTGTCTATATGGACTTCAGTAAGGCCTTTGACAAGGTTCCACACGGAAGGTTAGTTAGGAAGGTTCAATCATTAGGTATTAATATTGAGGTAGTAAAATGGATTCAGCAGTGGCTGGATGGGAGATGCCAGAGAGTAGTGATGGATAACTGTTCGTCCGATTGGAAGCCGGTGACTAGTGGTGTGCCTCAGGGATCTGTACTGGTCCAATGTTGTTTGTCATATATATTATTGATCTGGATGATGGGGTGGTAAATTGGATGAGTAAGTATGCAGATGATACTAAGACCGGTGGAGTTGTGGACAATGAAGTAGGTTTTCAAAGCTTGCAGAGAGATTTAGGCCAGTTAGAAGAGTGGGCTGAAAGATGGCAGACGGAGTTTAATGCTGATAAATGTGAGGTGCTACATTTTGGTAGGGCTAATCAAAATAGGACATACACGGTAAATGGTAGGGCATTGAAGAATGCAATAGAACAGAGGGATCTAGGAATCATGGTGCATAGTTCCCTGAAGGTGGAATCTCATCTGGATAGGATGGTGAAGAAAGCTTTTGGTATGCTGGCCTTTATAAATCAGAGCATTGAGTATAGGAGTTGGGATGTAATGTTGAAATTGTACAAGGCATTGGTAAGGCCAAATTTGGAGTATTGTGTACAGTTCTGGTCACCGAATTATAGGAAAGATGTCAACAAAATTGAAGGAGTACAGAAAAGATTTACTAGAATGTTACCTGGGTTTCATCTCCTAAGTTACAGAGAAGGGTTGAACAAGTTGGGTCTTTATTCTTTGGAACATAGAAGGTTGAGGGGGGACTTGATAGAGGTATTTAAAATTATGAGGGTGATAGAGTTGACGTGGATAGGCTTTTTCCATTGAGAGTGGGGGAGATTCAAACAAAGGGACATGAGTTGAGAGTTAAGAGGCAAAAGTTTAGGAGTAACGTGAGGGGGAACTTCTTTACTCAGAGAGTGGTAGTTGAGTGGAACGAGCTTCCAGCAGAAGTGGTTCAGGCAGGTTCGATGTTGTCATTTAAAGTTAAATTGGATAGATATATGGACAGGAAAGGAATGGAGTGTTATGGGCTGAGTGCAGGTCGGTGGGACTAGGTGAGAGTAAGAGTTTGGCACGGACCAGATGGGCTGAGATGGCCTGTTTCCGTGCTGTAATTGTTATATGGTTATATGGTTATTATACCCAATGCACAAGAGAAAAGAAAAAAAAACACAAACCTTGTTCATATAAGACATCAAGTATTTATGAAGTATTCGTTAAGATCACTTGAAAACAGACTTATTTGCAGTTCATGGAATGGAAGGGTCCATGGCAGCGTGCAGGGGAAAGTGGTTTAGTAATGGGAAACCAGTGGCAGAAGGTCAAAGTTCGGACTGGAGGGTGATGGGTGATGGAGTTCACCTGGGTCAGGATCTGGTCTGCTGCTTTTGTTAATAAAGTCACTGAATGAATCAGCACAGAAACAGGTCCTTTGGCCAAAGTTGTCTGTAGTGTGCGTGTCCATCGCCAGCGATGAGAAACACTGACTTGCGCGTCAGTTTGTAAAGTGAGGGAGAGATGCGCAGGTCGTCAGCCTCACTCTCTCGCCCTCGTCGATCTGGATCCAGTGACGAGACGAGAGTCAAGGTGACTGGAGATGGGTCGGGATGCAGTGGGTGATCAGGGTGATCGAGCTGTCTTACCGTGCTCTTCGCACTCCAGAACGTGTGCTGGGAAATTACCTGTTCAGCCTGCTGGTGGTTTTGTCCACGGTGACATTACCCTCCATTTGGTCCATATTCCTCTCAGCCTTTCCTACCCACCACATACTTATCCAAATGTCACACAGCAAAGTCAAAGACAATTGCTTTGTCTACTTGCAATTTCTTTGACATATTCGAGTTAGCTGTCGTCATGTCTAATGCATTCATGTCCAACAGAAGGATGCCCTGCGAAGGGTTGGGTGTGGACGTAGGGCGCAAACCATGTGTAACATCATTTCCTATTCTCATTACAGACCGACTACCCTTCACTGGCCGAGGAGAGCCCTGTCCATACTGTGATGGATCCCAGGATGGGAGAGAGAGTGGGGATTTTGCTCTGGGCGCTGTTGTTCCTGGGGGGGGTGGGAGCCATCTGCCAGACAGGCAGTGCCAGCGAATGCCAAAGTGCGCCCCCGGTACCAGGGTCCAGTCTGGCTGGAGAGGGTTTCGATGTGGTGACACTGTCACACAAGGGGGCGTACGTGGTGGACGTGGAGAGTTGGCATCATCAGAATGGGTCCTGCACCCTCTGCAGGAACTCACTGATGGGGGCTAGGCGGCAGCGGCTCCCCCTGGCCGCAGTAGACTGGCGGGCTCTGCGTGATTGTCCCCGGGCTGTTTCCAGTCAGCTCTTCCACTCGCTCTCTGAGCTCATAAAGTCGATCGGCTCCAGTGTGGACAACAGCTGGAGCACTGGCCTAAATCTACCCACCCAGCACTCACAGTCAATCGGTTCCAAATCCAAGCTCATGTCTTTTGCCACGCAGAAGGCCAAATCAGACCGCTACAGCTTCGCTAAACAGGAGTTCCGTTGTCGTCTTTACCGCTACCGCCTGAAGGACCAACCCCCCCGGCACCCCAGTTCTCTGCCCGTCTGAACCAGATCACTAGCACTTCCTATGAGGGAGTCCGGCACCACTACCGCCAACTAGTGCAGACTTTTGGAACTCATTTCATTCGCTCGGTCGATATGGGCGGCTCCTTCCAGGATGTGACAGCCATCCGCACCTGCCAAGCTGCTGTGGAGGGCATCACCCCCGAGCAGGTGAAGGACTGCCTGGGGATAGAGGCCAGTTATCAGGTGGTGGCAGTGGGCAAGGGCAGAGCGGGCACAGGTTCCTGTAAGAAAAAGGCTTCTTCCCTCAACCAGGCTGAAAGCTTCCACCAGGCCTTCAACAAGAGGCTGACAGAAGCCGTGGGAGGCCATTCCAGTGGTGACACAGACATCCTCTTTTCCTCTGACCCTGCCAGCTTCACCCGATGGCTGAAGAGCCTGAAGGTCTCACCAGGTATCATAAAATACCAGCTGGCCCCTCTCCATCTCCTGCTACCTATCACTGACCGCCGCCGGGACCAGCTGAGGCTCTACCTCAGCGAGTACATTTTGGCCAACGCCATGAAACGGGACTGCTCCAAAACCACCTGCCCCACTCCTGGGAGCAAAAGCAGATCCGATCCCTGTTCCTGCCAATGCCAGGAGAGCTACTGGGTAGACCGTCACTGCTGCGCCAAGCAGAAGGGCATGGGGCACCTGGTTGTCACTGTCAAGAGAGGCTTCGGTCTCTGGGGCGACCTCACAACCGGCACTGACGGTTTTGTGGTGGTCTCTTATGGTAAGGCCAAAGGTCAGACCAGGGTGGAAAACAACAACAACAACCCTATCTGGAACACCAGTCTGGACCTGGGGAACGTGGTTGCCCAGAGCAACGCGAATCTCACCCTGGATGTCTATGATGAAGGTACCTTTTGGAATAGAAAACTGGGGACCTGCCAGGTGCCTCTGATCTCTGGTGTCACTGATCTCACCTGCCACCTTAAGTATGGCAGGGTCACCTACCAATTGTCGTTCATCTGTGGCCTCCACTTGCGGGGTCACCATTGCCGCCAGTATGCCCCGAGTCCAGGAGCCCGTGGGTTCACTGGGCTCCTGGGGACCAACCATTCCTCGACCCGTCTGACTCCCCCACCGCCCTTCCTTCAGGGAATGCCCTCCTCAAAGTTATCTACCTCTAACCCTTGACCTCTCACCAACCTCACTCCCAGGCCCAACGCTGCTTTCCATCCCCCCAGTCCTGCCATCATACCACCCCTCCCCTCTATCCCTCTCCCCGTTCATCATTCCCATTGCCCAGATATTTCCCCCCTATTCTCCGTGACCCTGTACCCATCATCCTCTGTGTCTCATCAGTCCCATTTCCCTGACCTTTCCCCTCTCACCCACTCTGGCCCAAGGAACAATTCTCTCCAGGACTCCTTCCTCACATCCATTCCCATGATCGTCCGTTGCCAAGGTCACCTTGTCTTCAGTCCAATCTCCCGACCTTTGCACTATCACCCTTAATAGTCCAGGTCACAATATCCCACACTCCCACCAGTCCCAGGCTCAGCCTCTCAGTGAGAGACCCCACATAACACTCACACTTTCCCAAATCCTCCAATTCTCTGGTCACCAGGAATTCCCAGTTGGAATGGGAGTCCCGGCTTGCCTGACTGCACCAAGCTTTCAGTCACTGGTGATTGGGGGCTGGGGAAGAGTACAGGGTGGGAAGACCATTGAGGAACCAACCACTCTGTATTTGTCATATCGCCACTGTATCACCCCAGCGGAAACCCCCCTCGCCCCAACAAAGACCTGTGTTGGAGGGAGGGTGCCCCAACCAGCTTGCCAAACTGCAGGCAGCTTAACGGCTTCAGCGTAATGTCATTTACAGATCCACTTGGCCCGTGCAGGAGGTGACTCATAGGCTCCATTTCCCACAATCCGGTTGCTGTCAGGGACCAACTGGAGAGTCTCCGGCTGACCTGTGTCCCAGGATGGGTGGATTGTGTCGGAGCACGAGCATCATCACAGGAACATTGTATGCCTCCCTGTGCACGAGAAGCTTTGCAAAGCGATGTTTTGGAGACAGAAGAGATTGTTTGATTGCCTCTTGCCTTCTTTGTACCACTTGTGTTTTTGCAATAAACATCACTGAGCATCATTTAGCCTTTGGGTGTGAATGGTTACCGTGGTGATCTGGGATGTGGCGTTCCGGGGTGGTGAGGACAGGAACGTGGGACAGGGAGGGGGGAGAGGGGGAGGGGGAGGAAGGGTATTGTCCCCAGTGCGGTTTGATGGGAGGAACACGGGAGAGTGGAGAAGCAGGAATCTGCAGGGACAGAGATCAGCACCACAACACACACCACAGAGACTGTCGGGGAGAGACACCGTCTTTACCAGGGGTCTGTGAGTGGGAGAGATTTACTCTTTAAAAGCGATCTGTGATGGTAGAGAGAATCCCTCCCTGATGGGAGATGGTCACTTTCCACCCACCATTCCTGCTCTTCACCTTTTCATTCCTCCTTTTCACTCTCTCCCTCTCTCTCGCTCCAGTCGCACACTCATTCTCTCCCTCCCCAATTGCCCAGCCCTCATTCTCCCCACCCCCACCCACCCCCGTCGTCTGCCCCTCACTCTCCCCTCATCACCCACCCCCTCAGCCCAACTGTCGCCTGCCCCCTCACACTCCCCCGTCCCTGGTCACCCGTCCATCACTTTCCCCCCTCCCCGGTCACAAACAGATCACATCAGCCAACTGGGCCATAAGCAGTTCCTATACAGGCCTGTCATTCCTGTCACCACCTGTACAACCAAACTGAAAGGCCACACAGACTTGGTGTTTGAGATAATGGGTGATTTATTAAAAAACTGGTGTGCACCAGGAGACCGGTCAAAGCTCATCCACTGAGCATGAATTTGGTATGGTTTTTACATTCCAGTAAAACTACATTTTGAGAACAGAATGGTGGCTACAGAGCGAATTAATTAACTAACAGACTAAGTCCTGATTACAGAATAAATTAGAGGCATAGAGTCTCAGAAAAGTATAGCTCAGGAACAGGCCCTTTGGCCCATCTTGTCAATGCTGAAACCATTTAAACTGCCTTCATCCATCGACCTCCACCAGGACCATCGCCCTCCACACCCCTACCATCCATGTACGTATCCAAACCTCTCTTAAACATTGAAATCGAGCTCACATCCACCATTTCTGCTGGCAGCTCATTCCACACTCTCATGACCCCCTGAGTGAAGAAGTTTCCCCTCTTGTTGCTCTTGAATATGTCACCTTACACCCTTAACCTATTACCTCTGGTTATAGTCCCACCCAACCTCAGTGGAAAAAGCCTGCTTGCATTTACCCTATCTACACCCCTCATAATTTTGTATACCTCTATCAAAATTACTCTTGATCTTCTACGTTACAAGGTACACAGGCCCTGGTTTTAAAGCTTGTTGATTGCTGTGAACATACATCTGTTGATGCTTCTGGGCACGTCTTCAGTGATGTTCCTGGAATCATCGGGTGTTTCGGGTCTTTCAACATCATACAACCTCCTCCAGGTGACCCAGCCGGGGCTGATCAGACCCCAGCTTGTGTCCAGACGGCGAGCTACTTATGACTCCATGGCTGCCCTCTTTTGAGCCACAGCCATCTTGAGGCCCTCTCTGCCGCATCGGTGGTACTGCGGATGGCTCTCCTCTTCCTCTCTCCCTCGATGCCCAGAATGCTGAAGGCTCCAACTAAGGAACTAAGTAACTTTATACTGAGGGATAATAATTTTTTTTGTCTTTCTCTGTGTCCCTTTCACTTCTGTTTTATTGCGAGCCTGGGCACTGGGAAAGGCTCAATACATAAAGGACACATCAGTCAGGATGTCAAATTATTGCCAGAAGGGTGACGTTGAAACTGATCAAACTTACCTGATGTAAGAACCAAATTAAACTGTGTTATTGTAAGTGCTTCAAGTGAGAGCCAAAGGTTTATCATTTACATTGAGAACATACAAATATGCAGAAATAGACAGGGAAGCAGACTGTCAGCCCTTTCAGTTCTGCTCCAGCAATTCATACCATCATGGCTGATTGTCTGCCTCATGGATACCCATGGTCTCCCCACCTCCCTTTTCTGTCACTAAATCTATCAATACATTCGCCTCTCATAATCTAAATCAGGTTTAATATCACCGGCACATGTAGTGAAATTTGTTAACTTAGCGACAGCAGTACAACGCAATATATGATAAAATAGAGAAAAAAATAAATGTCAATCCATTACAGTAGGTATGCAAAAAAAGGACCAATGCTTTTCCGGCATATATTATGAATAAACTCTTGTTGGGCTTCCAGCTGGGTACAGGTATCGACTGTAACCAACATTTCAATGACAAACTCTGCCATCGTCATCAGGGACGATGCCTGGGCATGTCTAGTCGGTTGGTATTTATACCCCCTCGTCTGTCCCTCCCGATTGGTTAGTCCTCATCCAATCAGGTTTCTGCACTCTCACCTTCTTTACAATCAAATTCCAGTTCTTACGTAGAACCTTTGTTTTTGTCTTCGTCTTTGGTTTTCTATTTATTTTGGTTTTATTATTCTAGTTTATTCATATTTATATGTATATTGAATAGTTAAATTAAAAATAGTGTAAGAACAGAAATAATTTTTAAAGCAGTGAAACAGTGTTCATGGGTTCAATGTCCATTCAGAAGTCTGATGGTAGAGGGGAAGAAGTTGTTCGTGAATCGCTGAGTGTGTGCCTTCAGGTGTTAAAACAACAACCTCTCACGCAATGTCAATAAGACCGAGGAACTGACTGTAGACTTCAGGAGAGGGAAACCAGTGGTCCGTGAGCCAGAAATCATCGGAGGTTTAGGTGTGGAGAGGGTCAGTAAGTTTAAATTCCTGGGTGTCACTATCTCAGAGGATAGTGCCGTAGAAAAGCAGCATCCATCATCACAGATTCTCACCACCCAGGCCATGCTCTTTTCCCCTCAACCATCAGGCTCTTGAACAAAGGGGGATAACTACACTCACTTGCCCATCCATTGAGATGTTCCCACGTTTGGACTGTGTAACACCTGTGTAGAACCAGTCTTATCGCGTCTCTCCCTCATTCTCACAGCTCCTCCGTTATTTAGTTTTTGACCTACATTCTCGAGTGCCTCCTTTCTTTCTCTCTCTCTCAACCGTCAACCAATTTCCCATCCACCCTGACACAAATGTTGTTCTAACTGATTGCCCAACTCTGGCTGCCCAATGACTGGACAGAGAAACAGATGGAACCACAACAGGGAAGGACAAAATAAAGACAGAGGGGAGATTTTAAATGGATTTTTGCTTCTGTATTTACTCAAGAGGTGGACTCAGAGTTTATAGAACTGAGCCAAAACACTAGTGGGGTCATGGACCACATACAGAATACAGAGGAGGAGGAGCTTGTTGTCTTGAGGCAAATGAGGGTGGATAAATCCCCAGGGCCTGGCCAGATGTTCCCTCGGACCGTGCGGGAGGCAAGTGCACAAATTACGTGGGACTTGGAAGAGGTTTTTAAAGCATCATTAGTTACGGGTGAGGTCTCTTTCTGTCTCTTCCTTTTTCTTTCTGTCCCTCTCTCTGACTCTCCCATTCTGTTTCTCTCTCCTGTTCAGTCTCTCTGTCTGTCTTTCTTTCTTTCTGTCTCTTCATCTCCCTCTTTATGTCTCTCTCTCTTTCGCTCTCTCATTCTCTCACTCCTTCTGGCTGGGTCTCTCTCCGTCTCTTTCTGTCTCTCTGATTAAACATAGAGCATGGAACATAGAATACTACCGCACAGGAACAGGCCATTCGGCCCGCATTTGTGCTGAACCAGCTAAAAGATAATTTAAAACAAACCCCAAAATGAATCCCTCCTACCTACGCCATCCATATCCACCAGTGTTCCTCACATCCGTGTGCCTCTCTAAATGTCTCTTAAAAGCCTCTATTGTATTTGCCTCTACCACCATACCAGGCAGCACATTCCAGGCATCCACCTCTCTGAGTAAAAACTTACCCCTCACATCCCTTTTGAACCTATCTCAAGACCATAAGACACAGGAGCAGAATTAGGCCATTTCACCCATCGAGTCCACTCCAGCATTCCATCATGGCTGATCCTGAATCCCACTCCATCCCATAACACCTGCCTTCTCGCCCTATCCTTTGATACCCTGACCGACCAGGAAACCATCAATTTCACCCGTAGACTTCGCCTCCACTGCAGTCTGTGGCAGAGTATTCCACAAGTTCACTACTCTCTGGCTAAGAAAGTTCCTCCTTGCCTCAGTTCTAAAATGTCACCTCGCAATTTTGAGGCTGCGTGCCCCCTAGTTCTGGATACCCCCCACCATAGGAAACATCCTCTCCACATCCACCCTATCTAGTCCTTTCAACATTTGGTAGGTTTCAATGAGATCCTCCCACATTCTTCTAAATTCCAGTGAGTACAGGCCCGAAGCTGCCAAACGCTCCTCATATGTTAATCCCTTAATTCCCGGAATCGTCCCCGTGAACCTCCTCTTGACTGTCTCCAATAACAACACATTCCTTCTGAGATATGGGGCCCAAAACTGTTGACAATACTCGAAGTGCGACCAGCATTATCTCTTTGCTTTTATATTCTATTCCCCTTGAAATGAATGCCAACATACCATTTGCGTTATTTACCAGAGCCTCAACCTGTAAATTAACCTTCTGGGGGTCTTGCACGAGAACTCCCAAGTTCCTCTGTACCTCTGATGTTTGAACCTTCTCCCCTTTTATATAATAGTTCGCACTGTTGTTCCTTTTACCAAAATGCATTATCACAACATTTCCCAACATTGTATTCCATCTGTCACGTTTTTGCCCATTCTTCCAACTAGGACCTGCTGCAATTACATTGCTCCTCAGCACTACCTACCCCTCCACCTATCTTCATATCATCTACAAACTTTACCACAAAGCCATCAATTCCATTACCTAAACCATTGACAAATAATGTGAAAAGTAGCTGTCCCAATACTGATCCCTGAGGAACACCACTAGTCACTGGCAGCCAACCAGAAAAGGCCCCTTTTATTCCCACTCACTGCTTCCTGCCTGTCAGCCATTCTGCTATCCATGCCAGTATCTCTCCTGTAACACCATAGGATTTTATCTTGTTAAGCAGCCCCATGTGTGGCACCTAGTCAAAAGGCCTTCTGAAAATCCAAGTAAATGACATCCACTATCTTTCCTTTGTCCACCCTGCTTGTTACTTCCTCGAAGAACTCTAAGAGATTTTTCAGGAAAGATTTCCCTTCACAGAAACCATGCTGACTTTGACTTCTTTTGTCATTACCTCCAAGTACCCCAAAACCTCATCTTTAATAATAGATTTAACAATAATAATAGCCCTCATATTTCATGTTTTCCCTTCTTACAATCCAGGAATATTGAGAATCCATTCTTGCCCTGGTGCCAGCCAAGTCTCAAGCCACTACATCAGAATTCCATGTATGTATCCAAGCTCTCAGTTCATCACCTTTGTTCCTGATGCTTCTTCAATTGAGGTACACACACTTCAGCCCTTTTGCCTTACTACCTTTACACCCTTTATTCTCATTCTCTTTCCTCAAAGCCTCTCTATATGTTAGATCTGGCTTTACTCCATGCACTTCTTTCACTGCTCTATCACTCTGGGTCCCATCCCCCTCACAAATTAGTTTAAACCCTCCCGAACCATGCTAGCAAACCTACCTGCAAGGATATTGCTCCCCCTCGAGTTCAGGTGCAACCCATCCATCTGTACAGGTCCCACCTTCCTCAGAAGAGATCCCAATGATCTAAAAATCTAAAACCCTGCTCCCTGCACCAACTCCTCAGCCACGCATTCAACTGCCATCTCCTCCAATTCTTACCATCACTGTCACGTAGCACTGGCAGCAATCCTGAGAACGTCACCCTTGAGGTCCTGTTCTTCAGCCTTCTGCCTAGTCCCCAAAACTCACACTTCAGGACCTCATCCCTCTTCCTGCCTATGTCATTGGTACCAACATGTATCACGACTTCTGGTTGCTTTCCCTCTCGTACCAGGATGTCGTGCACCCGGTCAGAGACATCCCGGACCCTGGCACCCGGGAGGCAACAAACTATGCGGGTGTCCTTCTCACGTCCACAAAATCTCCTGTCTGCTCCCCTGACCACAGAGTCTCCAATGACGACAGCTCTCCTCTTCTCCGTCCCACCCTTCTGCACCACTGGGTCAGACTCAGTGCCGGAGGCCCTGCCACCATGGCTCACACCTGGTTTGCTGCATATTCTCAAGTCGGAGAGTCTCGGACTTAAAAGCAACACAGCAGACTGTAACAACTGAACTGTGACTGTTAGTCTCCCCTGTCGCTGTGAAGTGGCAGACGCCTCTCTGCCCCTTGTTCGTGAGAGAGAGTCTGTGGCATGTCAGGTAAATAGTCGTTTTAGCTGCTGCTCTCTCTTTGGAGGCTTTGCTGTTGCTTGGTGGGTGGTGGGAGCTGATACTTCCTGCTGAAGTGGATGGGGTGGAGGGGGAAGATTGATTCTTTGACACTGTTTGTGTGAGGGAGGGGGAGAGGGGGCTTTGGGGCTCTCAGATTTTACCGTCACTCATTCTTTGGGGTTTTCTTCTGTTTTTGTGGATGTGTGATGTGGTGGGATTAAACTAATTTAGCAAGGGGATGGGAGCCAAAGTGAAAAGGGTGAGAATGAGGCAGTTGGTATACAATTAGATGCAGTGTGTAGGGAGACTGCGAGGAAGGACAAGAAGGTGATGGGGGAAAATTGCAGTCAGTTGGATGAGTTAAAGTGCAACAGGGGGACAAAATCAAAAAAGGTGAGCAATACAGGACTGAAAATGTGATATTTGAATGCACACAATAGTCAGAATAAAGTAGATGATATTGTAGTGCAGTTAGAGATTGGCAAGTATGATGTTTTAGCTATCTCTGAGTTGTGGCTAAAAGAAAATCATCGTTGGGAGCTTAACATCCAAGGGTACACCTTGTATCAACAGGACAGGCAGGTAGGCAGAGTGGGTGTGTGGCCCTGTTGGTAAATAATGAAATCAAATGCTTGGAAAGCAGTGACATAGAATTGGAAGGTGCAGAATCCTCATGGGCAGAGCTAAGAAACTGCAAGGGTAAAAAGAACCTGATGGGAATTATATACAGGCCTCTGAACAATAGCCAGGACATGAGCGTCAAGTTGTAGCAGGAGATAGTAAAGGTATGTCAAAAAAGTAATGCTATTGAACTGAAAATACACGTGGACTAAGGTGTTGACTGTCCTGTGCTATCACCCGTGGTATCATCAGTTGATCTGCCGCCTGTCTTTAGGAGTTTCAGCCCACTTATGATCAAGGCTCCCTCGAGGTGGTGGGCCAGCAGTGCTAAAGCACCACCTCCCACTGGTGAGCTTAAAAACTTGGCATCTGCCTCTATCAGAGTTGTTGGTCACTTCCCTCCAACAGATAGTCTACTCTTCAGGTGTCTATGCAACTACCGAAGGGTTTGCAAAAGCTGGATACACTGTCCGACTATCTGCCCCTCTGGACATACTTGGTCACACCCATGCTGATCCTGTCTCTGCTGCCTCAGCTACAGCCCTGCTGGTTGATGCTAACTTTATTCAAAAATGCTCTCGGAGATCAGCAAGCCCTGGTTTGTCACCCTCACTTGCTACCTTCCACCTCTGTCTCAACGATCTAAGCTCTCTCCTCAACCTACTAATCTCCTTCTGGTGCCTGCTTGGTTACTGTGTAGGCTTTGCTTTCTTCAGCTCAACCAAGCCAAACTTGTACTTTCCAACATCGTAAATCATATCGCCCATCACTTCCAACTGTCTCCTCGATGTTCCCCTGAGAGTGTTCTCCAACATCATACTGATATCCTCATCAAACACATGCCAAGCCTTCTCATCTGCCATTGCTGTCCACTTGACCTTCCTCTTCTTCTCTACCTCCTCACCACTGCCATCATACGAAGGATCTACCTGGGTACTGTGGTCTGAAACCTGACCTGGGTTATCTCTCGTCTGACCTGGAGTGTGATGACTCTCCAGAGCGAATCGCTGTGGCTTGTGAAATCATGGAGGATTTCAATATGCAAGTAAATTGTGAAAAATCAGGTGGTGCTGGATCCCAAGAGAGGGAATCTGTAGAAATCCTATGGGATGGTTTTTAGAGCAGCTTGTGTTTGAACCTATTAGGAGAATGACAACTCTGGATTGAGTGTTATATGATGACCCAGATTTAATTAAGGAGCTTAAGGTAAAGGAACCTTTAGAAGTCAGTGATCATTATATAACAGAATTCACTCTGCACTTTGAGAAGGAGAAGCTAAATTCTGATGTATCAATATTACAGTCTAAAGGGAATTTCAGAGCTATCAGCAAGGAGCTGGCCAAAGTTGATTGGAAGGGGACACGAGCAGAGATGTTGGCCGAACAGCGATGGTTGGAATTTCTAGGGGAAATTCAGAAGGCTCAGGAAAGATTCATCCTAAAGATGAAGAAGTATTCTAAAGGGAAGATGAGGCAAGCATGGCTGACAAGTAAAGCCAAAAACAGCATAAAAGCAAAAGAGGGGGCATATAATATAGTAAACATTAGTGGAAAAGTAGAGGATTGGGAAGCTTTTAAAAAGCAACAGAAGGCTTCTAAAGAAGCCAAAAAGAGAGAAAAGATTAAATATGGGGGCAAGCTAATAGTATAAGAGAAGTTACAATTTTTTTTTGGAGATATAATTTGTAGAAGACAGATGAATGTGGATATTGGATCGCTGAAATATGGCGCTGCAGAGGTAGTAACAGGGACAAAGAAATGGTGGATGAACTGAATAAGCATTTTGCATCAGTCTTCATTGTGGAACAGACCAGCTAAATGCCAGAAATGGAACGTCAGGGGACAGGAGTCAATGTAGTTGCTATTACTAAGGGAAAGGTACTTGGAAAGCTAAAATGTCTGAAGGTAGATAAGTCACCCGAACCATCTGGACTACACCCAAGGTCCTGAGAGAGGTAGCTGAAAAGATTTTGGAGGCATTAATAATGATCTTTCAACAATCACTAGATTCTGGAATGGCTCTGGATTACGGGAAAGTTACACATGTCACTCCAGTCTTTAAAAAGAGAGGGTGGCAGAAGAAAGGAAGAGGGAGGCAGTTAGTCTGAATTCAGTGGTTGGAAAGATGTTGAAGTCAATTATTAAGGACGAGATTTTGGTGTAGTTGGTGGCACATGATAAAATAGGTGAAAGTCAGCATGGTGTCTTTAAGGGGAAATCTTGCCTGACAAATCTGTTGGAATTTGAGGAAATAACAGGCAGGTTAGACAAAGGAAAATGAGTGGATGTGGTGTACATTGATTTTCACACGGCCTTTGACAACGTACTGCACATGAAGTTGCTTAACAAGATAAGAGCCCGTCATACTAGCAAGGATGGAAGATTGGCTGACTGGCAGGGGACAAATAGTGGGGATAAAGAGGACCTTTTCTGCTTGGCTGCTGCATTGATCAGTGTTGGGACTGCTGCTTGCCAACAATTTGGATGATGGAATTTATGGCTTTGTGGCTAAGGTTGTGGACAATACAAAGACAGGTACCAAAGGTGATGGATGTCTGCATACGGACTTTAAAAAGAGCCATCAAAACGCTCACAGAGACTGCTGAGCAAGCCTCCAGGTTGCTATGGATCAAGAGGTAAGATCCGTGGACCGGTGCTACTGGGACACAAGCCAGGTCTGATCACCCCTGTCTGGGTCACCTGGGCAAGGGTGTCTGATGTTGAAAGACCCAACACAAATGATAACCCCAGGTTACATCACTGTTGATATGCCCCAGCACATCCCAGGATGTATCTCAGTGTCAAACAGCTTGGATGAATGCACAAAGAAGTGAGAGATGGAATATAACGTAGGGAAGTGCATGGTCATTCACTTTGGCAAAAGGAATAAAGGCAAAATGAAGAGAAAATTCCAAATTCAGAATTGCAAAGGAACTCGGTAGTCCTCGTGCAGGGTACCCTAAAGGTTAACTTGCAGGTTGAGTCCGTGGTGAGGAAGGGAAATGCAATGTTAGCATTCATTTTCAGTGGACTGGAATATAAAAGCAAGGATGTAATGTTGAGGCTTTATAAGGCATTGGTCAGACCACACTTGGAATACTGTGAGCAGTTTCAGCCCCCATATCTAAGAAAACATTTGCTGGCATTGGAGAGGGTGCAGAGGAGGTTCGTGAGAATGATCTCAGAAATGAAAGGGTTAACAGATGAGGAGCATTTTGTAGATCTGAGCCTGTACTTGCTGCAGTTTAGGAGAATGAGGGGGGATCTCTTTGAAGTCTATCAAATATTAAAAGGTCTAGATAGAATGGGCGTGTTTCCTATTGTGTGAAAGTCTGGACCAGAGGGCACAGCCTCAGAATTGAGGGATGTCCATTTACAACAGAGATGAGGAGAAATTTCTTTAGCCAGAAGGTGCCGAATCTGTGGAATTCATTGCCGCTGACAGCTACGGGAGCCAGTTTATTGGGTATATTTAAGATGGAGGTTGATACGATGAGTGTGATTGTGATCTTTTGCACATCTCTGTCCGTGTGTGTGTGTGTGTGTGTGTGTGTGTGTGTGTGTCTGTCTGTCTGTCTGTCTGTCTGTGTGTTTGAACATCTACACACATTTCTCTGCCAGTGTTTGAGTGTTTACACCCAGGTCTCTCTGGAGCTCTCAATCTGAGTGACTGTGTACATTTTGGGTCCTTATGCATCCTTATGAAAATTATATTTCAATGTTCAATTCAAAGAACATTCTAGAGAAGAGATGTGCTCCTGGTACCAAGGACAGTGTTACACCACAGAGAGTGAGCGATGGAGATTGTGATGAGATATCACACTTGCCTGGACTCTGTACAGACTGGGTTCTCATATCACAACCCTCAAAGTATCACACATCAATGTCCTGGCTGAAAGATCAGAAAACTCTTCATGGAAACAATCTCCACATCAAACCCCTTGTACAGACGTTTAACCTCAGTAACCGAACCTTTTCAGGCGGGGCTTCACATCAGAAGATATCCCGATTAAAGACGGGAACTCTCATTAACAGAGACCCCATTTAAAGAGACACCTCCCCACATTAAGAATCCCAACAAAAGAAGACATTGCTCTATCCAGAACTCCTACAGAATCCATCTCTCCCCATCCAGAAACTGTGAGCCTATTTTAAAGATGAAATGCCTCCCCACAAGACACCAAATTTAAAGCTGAAGCCCTTTGAAAATGAAAAGTGACAGAGAAATCCCAGCGGTGACTGGTAGCACTTAGACTACCAAACATTCACCGGTGTCTCTCAGTCCCTCTCTCTCAGGGGGAGATCTGTACACTGACCGGTGTCTCTCAGTCCCCCTCTCTCAGGGGGAGATCTGTACACTGACCGGTGTCTCTCAGTCCCTCTCTCTCAGGGGGAGATCTGTACACTGACCGGTGTCTCTCAGTCCCTCTCTCTCAGGGGAGATCTGTACACTGACCGGTGTCTCTCAGTCCCTCTCTCTCAGGGGGAGATCTGTACACTGACCGGTGTCTCTCAGTCCCTCTCTGCCTCATGGGCAGACCTGTGCCCTCACTGCTGTCAACGTT
This sequence comes from Mobula birostris, assembly GCF_030028105.1. Taxonomy (NCBI): domain Eukaryota; kingdom Metazoa; phylum Chordata; class Chondrichthyes; order Myliobatiformes; family Myliobatidae; genus Mobula; species Mobula birostris. The sequence goes on from NC_092380.1 coordinate 2,878,551, forward strand.
ACTCTGCAGTGGGCTATTTTGATTTTTCTGTGCCCTGGTTATTGTTGTGGTCAGGGCTGTTTTGCCCCACACTATCTCCTCTCCCCTCTTGCTCGTTTTTGTTTATTTATAACTTTTCTGGTGTTACGCTGTAGTTTTTGTGACTTCAGACCTGCTAACCACTGCCTCTGAATTATCGCGCCCCTCAGCACTGCCACTGATGCTGGTAGAGATTAGTTTGAGGCGGTGCATATAAGTTCTTTTATTTTGAATTTTGTTTTTAAGTCAACCGTTGACTACAAGCTGGTTGTGTGTCCAGGTCACAGGCTTCGGCCTTCTTTACTGCCCATTCTCTGCTCCCAAATACACCAGTTGGCAGAACGATATCCCCTTGAGACTGCTCAGAGCTCTTGTTCTACTCTCAGCCTGACAATCTCCAACGTAATCACCTCCTGGCAGTCTCCTGTCTGGGCTCACAGCCGTTGTTCTACCCTGAAGCTGACTGTCTCCAGCTCAGCCCAAGTGCTGTTGGGCTGCAGTACCCAGCTCTCAGTTTTCACTTTATTCGCTCAGTACCCAAAACCTGGGTTGGCCGTTGCTGTCTCTGCTGGCCTCGGGACACAGGACTGAAAGCTCCAGAACTGATCTCTGGCTTGATCCCCAGTTTAGTCAGCAGCCAGGTTTGGGCCTAGTGTCCAACATGAGACCCCAGGCCCAGGTCACCTTCAGCCAGGTGTCTGTCTTGTTTCCTGGCCGAGCTGAGCCCACCTGCTTGGGCGTCAGGGAGTGAAATGTTTGTAAGGACCCATAAGGACCCGAAATGTACACAGTCACTCAGATTGAGAGCTCCAGAGAGACCTGAGTATACACACTCAAACACAGGCAGAGAAATGTATGTAGATGTTCAAACACACAGACAGACAGACAGACAGACAGACAGACAGACAGACACACACACACACACACACAGACACACACAGGCACACACACGCACACTCACACACACACACAGACACACACAACACAGACACACACACATACACACACACACACACATACACACACACACACACACACACACACACACACACACACGAACATACACATACACACAGACACACACACTGACCACATACATGCACACACACAAATACACACAAAACATACACACACATACAAACACAGACACAGTCAAACATATGTAACGGTCTGATGCACTATCAATTACTCCAAAAGACTGGAAGTAGAGTAAATACTGAAAGGCTTTTATGACCAGTAAATGGACCAACGTCCATGCTGAGTATCTGTCCTGGACTGAGGGAGGAGCAGAGGCACAATCGCCTTTATTCAGGGCTCTGTGCGAGGAGCCACAGGGGCAGTCAGCAGAGGGGCCTGTCCAGACAGGTAACCCAGTTACAACCTATATATTTGGTTTACCACACGGTCTTTGCCCCACTGACTCCTGTTGCCAAGGGTGAATAGCTGTCGACCCCACCAAACAGTGCAATTGCTTTGGTGCGGATAAGGTGTGAGTCGCCCAATGATCAGCCACGACACAAATATGAAACAATATACAAAGTGCGAGTAAAGAATTATACTTTATAGCAAATTTTTGGTGATGAGTTAAGGCGCCACATAAGTAACTTATCAGTCTTGTGCACATAATATTTTAATACGTTGGAGCTCACGCCTCCAATTCCATCCACAACGTCCTTCCGAGACTCCGGCCACCCTCCGAACACGCGAGGTCCGGTATCTGCTGCCCTGGAACCGCTGTCCGTTCCTCACACATCCGTCCTCTCCGCTCGCCTCCCGAAAAATCCCGCGCTCCTCAGCTCAGCACACATATACAAGATAACAGAACGTGACTTCCATTGGCTAACAAATGAATACAATTTCCATTATCTCCCTGTATAACCCAAATGTTGCTGTTACAGAGAACCCCTTGCTCAGCAGTTAACAGTACGAGAAGCCATTTTAATATAACACCTCAGAGAAGCCATTTTGGTAATAAGTGATTAATAGTTAACAGTCCATCTGGTATTACTGAGAGCCCGACACATACATACACATCCAGACCACATATGCACACACACTTACACAAATACACACAACACATGTGCACATACACTCACACACGTACTCAGAGACACACTCACACATACATACACTCACACACACACACACACACACACACACACACACACGTACAAACAGACACACACACACACACACACTCACACACAGACAGACAGACAGACAGACACACACACACACACACACACACACACACACACACAGTGAGGGTGATATGAAGCAGCTCATCACAAAGTACAACTCTGGGCTGTGACGACTGCTGCTACCACGTCCCCATCAACACTCTGTACGTTATATTTACTCTGCAATCTAGACTGAATTTCACAAGTTCAGTGCCCCCATCGAAGTAATAGAAGTAATATTACCAGTTAAAGGCCCTTCAGTACCTGGTCTGAAACATTACCTCTGTTCCACTCTCCCGATTGAGAGAGTTTCTTTAGAACACAGAAGGAACAGGCGCTTCGATCCATCAGCTTTGCCCGCTCACCCTAAACCTATGCCCTCTAGTACCTGACATTTCCATCAAGGGGAAGAAAGTCTCTCCTCCAAGATGACCACGACGCTGTTGAAGGGTTTGGTAGCTTGCGTGCCCTAATGACCCAGAGAGCTACGCTGGCTGGAGTCAGGGCTTTCTGCTTTGGCTCTTGGTGGGGTCACCCATAGCAAACAGGTCAAAGGGTAGAGGCCAGACTAAGAGTGGTCAACTGACAACCCTGGCTGATCGAACAGAACTGTTACAGAAACAGCAGTGAAGAGTCTTTCTACATCTGAGTGCGACGGTATTCCTGTGTCTCCACCTTGAGACTTGCATGAGTGACAGTAGTGAAAACATTTCTCTGCCAGTGTTTGAGTGTGTACACCCAGGTCTCTCTGGAGCTCTCAATCTGAGTGACTGTGTACATTTTGGGTCCTTATGGGTCCTTATGGGTCCTTATGAAAATTATATTTCAATATTCAATTCAAAGAACATTTTAGAGAAGAGATGTGCTAGACAACAGAGAGTGAGCGATGGAGATTGTGATGAGATATCACACTTGCCTGGACTCTGTACAGACTGGGTTCTTGTACCACAACCACAAAGTATCACGTATCACTGTCCTGGCTGAAAGATCAGAAAACTCTTCATGGAAGCAATCTCCACATCAAACCCCTTGTACAGAGGTTTAACCTCAGTAACAAACCCTTTTTAAGCGCGGTTTCACATCAGAAGATATCCCGATTAAAGATGGGAACTCTCATTAACAGAGACCCCATTTAAAGAGACGCCTCCCACATTAAGAATCCCAATGAAAGAAGACATTGCTCTATCCAGAACTCCCACAGAATCCATCTCTCCCCATCCAGAAACTGTTAGCCTGTTTTAAAGATGAAAGGCCTCCGCACGAGACACCAAATTTAAAGCTGAAGCCCTTTGAAAATGAGAAGTGACAGAGAAATCCCAGCGGTGAGTGGCAGCACTTAGACTACCAAACGTTCACTGGTGTCTCTCATTTTCTCCCTCAGGGACAGATCTGTACACTGACCGGTGTCTCTCAGTCCCTCTCTCTCAGGGGGAGATCTGTACCCTGACCGGTGTCTTTCAGTCCCTCTCTCTCAGGGGGGGGGATCTGTACACTGACCGGTGTCTCTCAGTCCCTCTCTGCCTCATGGGCAGACCTGTGCCCTCACTGCTGTCTATGTTACTCTGCAGTGGGCTATTTTGATTTTTCTGTGCCCTGGTTAGTGTTGTGGCCAGGGCTGTTTCGCCCCACACTCTCTGCTCTCCCCTCTTGCTCGTTTTTGTTTATTTATAACTTTTCTGGTGTTACGCTGTAGTTTTTGTGACTTCAGACCTGCTAACCACTGCCTCTGAATTATCGCGCCCCTCAGCACTGCCGCTGATGCTGGTAGAGATTAGTTTGAGGCTGTGCAAATAACTTGTTTTATTTTGAATTTAGTTTTTAAGTCAACTGTTGACTGCAAGCTGGTTCTGGGCCCAGGTCACAGGCTTCGGCCTTCTTTGCTGCTCATTCTCTGCACCCAAGTACACCAGTTGGCAGAATGATCTCCCCTTGAGACTGCTCAGAGCTCTTGTTCTACTCTCAGCCTGACAATCTCCAACGTAGTAACCTCTTGGCAGTCTCATGTCCGGGCTCACAGCCATTGTTCTACCCTGAAGCTGACTGTCTCCAGCTCAGCCCAAGTGCTGTTGGGCTGCAGTACCCAGCTCTCAGTTTTCACTTTATTCGCTCAGAACCCAAAACCTGGATTGGCCGTTGCTGTCTCTGCTGGCCTCGGGACACAGGACTGAAAGCTCCAGTACTGATCTCCGGCTTGATCCCCAGTTTGGTCAGCAGCAAGCTTTGGGCCTAGTGTCCAACATGAGACCTCAGGCCCAGGTCACCTTCAGCCAGGTGTCTGTCCTGTTTCCTGGCCGAGCTGAGCCCACCTGCTTGGGCGTCAGGGAGTGAAATATTTGTGACGACCCATAAGGACCCGAAATGTACACAGTCACTCAGATTGAGAGCTCCAGAGAGACCTGGGTGTACACACTCAAACACTGGCAGAGAAATGTGTGTAGATGTTCAAACACAGACAGACAGACAGACAGACAGACACACACACACACACACACACACACACACACACACACACACACACACACACACACACACACACACAGTGAGGGTGATGTGAAGTAGATCATCACAAAGTACAACTCTGGGCTGTGACGACTGCTGCTACCACGTCCCCATCAACACTCTGTACGTTATATTTACTCTACAATCTAGACTGAATTTCACAAGTTCAGTGCCCCCATCGAAGTAACAAAAGTAATATTACCAGTTAAAGGCCCTTCAGTACCTGTTCTAAAACATTACCTCTGTTCCACTCTCCCGATTGAGAGAGTTTCTTTAGAACACAGAAGGAACAGGCGCTTCGATCCATCAGCTTTGCTCGCTCACCATAAACCTATGCCCTCTAGTACCTGACATTTCCATCAAGGGGAAGAAAGTCTCTCCTCCAAGCCGACCACGACCCTGTCGAAGGGTTTGGTAGCTTGCGTGCCCTAATGACCCAGAGAGCTACGCTGGATGGAGTCAGGGCTTTATGCTTTGGCTCTTGGTGGGGTCACCCATAGCAAACAGGTCAAAGGGTAGAGGTCAGACTAAGAGTGGTCAACTGACAACCCTGGCTGATCAAACAGAACTGTTACAGAAACAGCAGTGAAGAGTCTTTCTACATCTGAGTGCGATGGTATTCCTGTGCCTCCACCTTGAGACTTGCATGAGTGACAGTAGTGAAAACATTTCTCTGCCAGTGTTTGAGTGTGTACACCCAGGTCTCTCTGGAGCTCTCAATCTGAGTGACTGTGTACATTTTGGGTCCTTATGGGTCCTTATGGGTCCTTATGAAAATTATATTTCAATATTCAATTCAAAGAACATTTTGGAGAAGAGATGTGCTGGACAACAGAGAGTGAGCGATGGAGATTGTGATGAGATATCACACTTGCCTGGACTCTGTACAGACTGGGTTCTTGTATCACAACCACAAAGTATCACGTATCACTGTCCTGGCTGAAAGATCAGAAAACTCTTCATGGAAGCAATCTCCACATCAAACCCTTTGTACAGAGGTTTAACCTCAGTAACAAACCCTTTTTAAGCGGGGCTTCACATCAGAAGATATCCCAATTAAAGATGAGAACTCTCATTAACAGAGACCCCATTTAAAGAGACGCCTCCCACATTAAGAGTCCCAATGAAAGAAGACATTGCTCTATCCGGAATTCCTACAGAATCCATCTCTCCCCATCCAGAAACTGTTGGCCTGTTTTCAAGATGAAAGGCCTCCGCACGAGACACCAAATTTAAAGCTGAAGCCCTTTGAAAATGAGAAGTGACAGAGAAATCCCAGCGGTGACTGGTAGCACTTAGACTACCAAACGTTCACTGGTGTCTCTCATTTTCTCCCTCAGGGGGAGATCTGTACACTGACCAGTGTCTCTCAGTCCCTCTCTCTCAGGGGCAGATCTGTACACTGACCAGTGTCTCTCAGTCCCTCTCTCTCAGGGGGAGATCTGTACACTGACCGGTGTCTCTCACTCTCTCTCTCTCAGGGGGAGATCTGTACACTGACCAATGTCTCTCAGTCCCTCTCTCTCAGGGGGAGATCTGTACACTGACCGGTGTCTCTCAGTCCCTCGCTCTCAGGGAGATCTGTACACTGACTGGTATCTCTCAGTCTCTCTCTCTCATGGGAAGATCTGATACTGACCAGTGTCTCTCAGTTCCTCTCTCTCAGGGGAGATCTGTACACTGACCAGTGTCTCTCAGTCCCTCTCTGCCTCATGGGAGACCTGTGCCCTCACTGCTGTCTATGTTACTGTGCAGTGGGCTATTTTGATTTTTCTGTGCCCTGGTTAGTGTTGTGGCCAGGGCTGTTTCGCTCCACACTCTCTCCTCTCCCCTCTTGCTCGTTTTTGTTTATTTATAACTTTTCTGGTGTTACGCTGTAGTTTTTGTGACTTCAGACCTGCTAACCACTGCCTCTGAATTATCGCGCCCCTCAGCACTGCTGCTGATGCTGGTAGAGATTAGTTTGAGACTGTGCAAATAACTTCTTTTATTTTGAATTTTGTTTTTAAGTCAACTGTTGACTACAAGCTGGTTCTGGGCCCAGGTCACAGGCTTCGGCCTTCTTTACTGCTCATTCTCTGCACCCAAGTACATCAGTTGGCAGAACGATATCCCCTTGAGACTGCTCAGAGTTCTTGTTCTACTCTCAGCCTGACAATCTCCAACGTAATCACCTTCAGCCAGGTGTCTGTCCTGTTTCCTGGCCGAGCTGAGCCCACCTGCTTGGGTGTCAAGGAGTGAAATGTTTGTAAGGACCCATAAGGACCCGAAATGTACACAGTCACTCAGATTGAGAGCTCCAGAGACCTGAGTGTACACACTCAAACACTGGCAGAGAAATGTGTGTAGATGTTCAAACACACAGACACACACACACACACACACACACACACACACACACACACACACACACACACACACACTCACACACACAACACACACACAGACACAGACACACACACAGACACAGACCCTCACAGACCCTTGTGTTCTTGTGTGTATATGTGTGTGTGTGAGTGTATGTGCGCATGTGTTGTGTGTATTTGTGTAAGTTGGTGTGCATATGTGGTCTGGATGTGTATGTATGTGTCGGGCTCTCAGTAATACCAGATGGACTGTTAACTATTAATCACTTGTTACCAAAATGGCTTCTCTGAGGTGTTATATTAAAATGGCTTCTCGTACTGTTAACTGCTGAGCAAGGGGTTCTCTGTAACAGCAACGTTTGGGTTATACAGGGAGATAATGGAAATTGTATTCATTTGTTAGCCAATGGAAGTCACGTTCTGTTATCTTGTATATGTGTGCTGAGCTGAGGAGCGCGGGATTTTTCGGGAGGCGAGCGGAGAGGACGGATGTGTGAGGAACGGACAGCGGTTCCAGGGCAGCAGATACCGGACCTCGCGTGTTCGGAGGGTGGCCGGAGTCTCGGAAGGACGTTGTGGATGGAATTGGAGGCGTGAGCTCCAACGTATTAAAATATTATGTGCACAAGACTGATAAGTTACTTATGTGGCGCCTTAACCCATCACCAAAAATTTGCTATAAAGTATAATTCTTTACTCGCACTTTGTATATTGTTTCATATTTGTGTCGTGGCTGATCATTGGGCGACTCACACCTTATCCGCACCAAAGCAATTGCACTGTTTGGTGGGGTCGACAGCTATTCACCCTTGGCAACAGGAGTCAGTGGGGCAAAGACCGTGTGGTAAACCATATATATATGTTGTAACTGGGTTACCTGTCTGGACAGGCCCCTCTGCTGACTGCTCCTGTGGCTCCTCGCACAGAGCCCTGAATAAAGGCGATTGTGCCTCTGCTCCTCCCTCAGTCCAGGACAGATACTCAGCATGGACGTTGGTCCATTTACTGGTCATAAAAGCCTTTCAGTATTTACTCTACTTCCAGTCTTTTGGAGTAATTGATAGTGCATCAGACCGTTACATATGTTTGACTGTGTCTGTGTTTGTATGTGTGTGTATGTTTTGTGTGTATTTGTGTGTGTGCATGTATGTGGTCAGTGTGTGTGTCTGTGTGTATGTGTATGTTCGTGTGTGTATGTGTGTGTGTGTGTGTATGTGTGTGTGTGTGTGACTGTGTGTGTGTGTCTGTCTGTGTGTGTGTGTCTGTGTGTATGTGTGTGTTTGTGTTGTGTGCATTTGTGTAAGTGTGTGCATGTATGTGCCTGTGTGTATGTTGTGTGAGTCTCTGTGTGAGTGTGTGTATATGTGTTTGTGTGTGTTTGCGTGTGTCTGTCTGTGTCTCTGTGTGTGTGTGTGAGTCTGTGTGTGTTGTCTCTGTGTGTGTTGTGTGTGTATCTGCATGAGTGTGAGTGTGTGTGTCTCTGTGTCTGTGTGTGTGTGTGTTGTGTGTGTGTGTGTGTGTGTGTGTGTGTGCATCTGTGAGTGTGTTTGTTTATGTGTGTGCGTATGAGTGTGTGTGTGTGTCTGTCTGTCTGTCTGTGTGTTTGAACATCTACACACATTTCTCTGCCAGTGTTTGAGTGTGTACACCCAGGTCTCTCTGGAGCTCTCAATCTGAGTGACTGTGTACAGCTATTTTTTCAATGCAATCTGGTAAGTCCCCAGGACTTGATGGCTATCCTGTAGAATTTTATAAAAAATTTGGGAAGTTGCTCTCTCCGTATATGTTGGAAATGTTTAAGGATTCTTTTGTGAAAGGTGACTTACCCTCTACTTTTAATGAGGCCTCTATTTCTTTAATTCTTAAAAAGATAAAGATCCTACTGACTGTGCTTCATATAGACCTATTTCATTACTGAATGTTGATGCTAAGCTCTTGACAAAGATAATGGCCAATTGGTTGGAGAATATTTTGGATAAAATTATTTGTAAAGATCAAACAGGCTTTATAAAGGGTTGCTATTCCTTTTCAAATGTTCGGAGACTACTTAACATTATATATTCATCCTCTTGTAAAATTCCACAATGTGTTGTATCTTTGGATGCTGAAAAAGCATTCGACCGAGTCGAATGGAAATATTTATTCAATGTTTTAGAGAAATTTGGCTTTGGTGTTAATTTTAATAATTGGATTAAAATGATATATAAAGCCCTTATTGCTACTATTGTCACTAACAATCGTAGGTCTCCTTTTTTTCAGCTTTCACGGGGGACAAGACAAGGCTGTCAATTAAGTCCTTTGTTGTTTAATTTAATATTAGAACCCCTTGCTATTGCTCTTCGTGAGGCTAAAAATATCCATGGGATCTTTGTGAATGAGACCATGCATAAGGTCTCTCTTTATGCTGATGATTTATTGGTTTATATATCTAACCCTGACGAATCCATTCCTGCCCTGCTAAAATTATTTAATGAATTCGGAGGTTTCTCAGGATATAAAATTAATTTTAGTAAAAGTGAATTGTTTCCTTTAAATGATTCTGTTTCTATATATGATAATACTCCTTTTAAAGTTTCAGACTCTTTTAGATATTTAAGTGTTATAATTACTAAAAAATATAAGGATCTTTATAAAGCCAATTTTGTTCCCTTAGTAGACTCTATGAAGTATTTATTTAGTAGATGGAGTCCACTTACATTTTCACTTGTTGGTCGTATTCATATAGTTAAAATGACGATTCTACCGAAATTTTTATATTTATTTCAGAATATTCCTGTTTTTTTGACTAGGAAGTTTTTTGATCAAATTGATTCTATTATTTCATCTTTTATTTGGAATAATAAAAGACCAAGAATTAGTAAACATCATTTACAAAAATTGAAAAAGGATGGAGGTCTTGCTTTGCCTAATTTTAGAATGTATTATTGGGCTGCTAATCTGCGATATATGTCTTTCTGGTTATATTGGGTTGATAAGAGTGATCGGCCAATTTGGGTAGACCTGGAACTAAAAGTTGTAAAACAATTTTATTTAACCTCGTTATTGGGAGCTCCTTTACCTATGTAATTAGGTAAAGTTGTTAATTTAAACCTATATCCTGTGATTAAGTATTCTTTACAAATTTGGCTCCAGTTCTGCAATTTTTTTAATCTTAAAAAATTTAAACTTTGTAGGTTAATTTACTGAAATTACTTTTTTAAGCCTTCTTTGAGTGATCCAATTTTTTTACTTTGGAAAAATAAAGGTATTAATTCTTTTTTGGATTTATTTAAAGAAGATAGATTGTCCTTTGAACAATTAATTGATAAATATTCTCTTGCATACTCACACTTTCTGCAATACATTCAAGTTAGATATTTTTTACCAAAATATTTAAGTAATTTTCCTTATATATTGGAGGCTGACCTGTTAGATACTATTATGAGTATGAATCCTTTGATTAAGGGTTCTATTGGAAGAATTTATAATTTACTATTACAATGGGATAAGCGCCCTTTGTCTAAGATTAAACAGGATTGGGAAAAGGAACTTAATTTGACTTTTATAACAGAGGATTGGATGTGGATATTGAAGTTGGTTAACTCTTCTTCAATTTGTGCTAGCCATTCATTGAGTCAATTTAAAATTGTACATCGTTATCATTTGACAAAGGAGAGACTTTCTAAAATCTTTCCTAATGTTGATAGTCATTGTGATAGATGTAAAACTGAGATAGCTACACTGACACATATGTTTTGGTCTTGTTCTATATTGGAACAGTTCTGGAAGTCGGTTTTCTCAACAATTTCTAAAGCACTTAAAATTAATTTACAACCTAATAAATTAACTGTGCTTTTTGGAATAGTTCCTCAAAATATTCATGGTATTTCTGTGTCTGACCAACATGTTATTGCATTTGTTACATTGATAGCTAGGAGGGCCATTTTGTTGAAGTGGAAGGATACATCGGCTCCCACTTTGTCACAATGGTTCTCTCAAGTGATGCTATGTCTTAGTTTGGAGAAAATTAGAAGTCAAACCTTTCAACCTTTATTTGATTTTGAGAAAAGATGGGGCTCATTTGCTTGTTATTATCATTTGAGTTAATTGATATCACTTTTCCACGATCTAATTGTAAATTTTTTTAGAATATTTTCTTTTCTTGCTGGCGGTTTGATGTTTATTTTTAGAAGCTTTTTGTATGACGCATGGCTCCGAGGTTGTACACCTAATGGGTTCCTTTTTTTTTCTCACTTTTCTGCTCAGTAGGTTTTTTTTGTTATCACAAAATTTTGTTTTCAATCTTTAAGATGATGGTTTTTTTTGAGGTATTGTAAGTGTTGTTACTCGATGTACTCATGTTATTTTCCTTATATGTACAATAAAAAGATTTGAAAAGAAAAGACTCTGTACATTTCGGGTCCTTATGGGTCCTCACAAATATTTTACTCCCTGACGCTCGAGCAGGTGGGCTCAGCTTGGCCAGGAAACAGGACAGACACCTGGCTGAAGGTGACCTGGGCCTGAGGTCTCATGTTGGACACTAGGCCCAAACCTGGCCGCTGACCAAACTGGGGATCAAGCTGGAGATCAGTACTGGAGCTTTCAGTCCTGTGTCCCGAGGCCAGCAGAGACAGCAACGGCCAATTCAGGTTTTGGGTTCTGAGCAAGTAAAGTGAAAACTGAGAGCTGGGTACTGCAGCCCAACAGCACTTGGGCTGAGCTGGAGACAGTCAGCTTCAGGGTAGAACAACGGCTGTGAGCCCGGACATGAGACTGCCAAGAGGTTACTACGTTGGAGATTGTCAGGCTGAGAGTAGAACAAGAGATCTGAGCAGTCTCAAGGGGAGATCGTTCTGCCAACTGGTGTACTTGGGTGCAGAGAATGAGCAGTAAAGAAGGCCGAAGCCTGTGACCTGGGCCCAGAACCAGCTTTTAGTCAACGTTTGACTTAAAAAGAAAATTCAAACTAAAACAAGTTATTTGCACAGCCTCAGACTAATCTCTACCAGCATCAGCGGCAGTGCTGAGGGGCACAATAATTCAGAGGCAGTGGTTAGCAGGTCTGAAGTCACAAAAACTACAGTGTGACACCAGAAAAGTTATAAATCAACAAAAACGAGCAAGAGGGGAGAGGAGAGAGTGTGGGGCGAAACAGCCCTGGCCACAACACTAACCAGGGCGCAGAAAGATCAAAATAGCCCACTGCAGAATAACATAGACAGCAGTGAGGGCACAAGTCTGCCCATGAGGCAGAGAGGGACTGAGAAACACTGGTCAGTGTACAGATCCCCCCCTGAGAGAGAGGGACTGAAAGACACCAGTCAGTGTACAGATCTCCCCCTGAGAGAGAGAGACTGAGAGACACCGGTCAGTGTACAGATCACCCCCTGAGAGAGAAACTGAGAGACACCGGTGAATGTTTGGTCGTCTAAGTGCTGCCAGTCACTGCTGGGATTTCTCCGTCACTTTTCATTTTCAAAGGGCTTCAGCTTTAAATTTGGTGTCTCGTGCGGAGGCATTTCATCTTTAAAACAGGCTAACAGTTTCTGGATGGGGAGAGATGGATTCTGTGGGAGTTCTGGATAGAGCAATGTCTTCTTTCATTGGGATTCTTAATGTGGGAGGCGTCTCTTTAAATGGGGTCTCTGTTAATGAGAGTTCCTGTCGTTAATCGGGATATCTTCTGATGTGAAGCCCCGCCTAAAAAGGTTTGGTTACTGAGGTTAAACCTCTGTACAAGGGGTTTGATGTGGAGATTGCTTTCATGAAGAGTTTTCTGATCTTTCAGCCAGGACTCTGATGTGTGATACTTTGAGTGTTGTGATATGAGAACCCAGTCTGTACAGAGTCCAGGCAAGTGTGATATCTCATCACAATCTCCATCGCTCACTCTCTGTGGTCTAACACTGTCCTTGATACCAGGAGCACATCTCTTCTCTAGAATGTTCTTTGAATTGAACATTGAAATATAATTTTCATAAGAATGCATAAGGACCCAAAATGTACACAGTCACTCAGATTGAGAGCTCCAGAGAGACCTGGGTGTAAACACTCAAACACTGGCAGAGAAATGTGTGTAGATGTTCAAACACACAGACAGACAGACAGACAGACAGACACACACACACACACACACACACACACACACACGGACAGAGATGTGCAAAAGATCACAATCACACTCATCGTATCAACCTCCATCTTAAATACACCCAATAAACTGGCTCCCGTAGCTGTCAGCGGCAATGAATTCCACAGATTCGGCACCTTCTGGCTAAAGAAATTTCTCCTCATCTCTGTTGTAAATGGACATCCCTCAATTCTGAGGCTGTGCCCTCTGGTCCAGACGTTCCCGCAGTAGGAAACACGCCCATTCTATCTAGACCTTTTAATATTTGATAGACTTCAAAGAGATCCCCCCACATTCTTCTAAACTCCAGCAAGTACAGGCTCAGATCTACAAAATGCTCCTCATCTGTTAACCCTTTCATTTCTGAGATCATTCTCACGAACCTCCTCTGCACCCTCTCCAATGCCAGCAAATGTTTTCTTAGATATGGGGGCTGAAACTGCTCACAGTATTCCAAGTGTGGTCTGACCAATGCCTTATAAAGCCTCCACATTACATCCTTGCTTTTATATTCCAGTCCACTCAAAATGAATGCTAACATTGCATTTGCCTTCCTCACCACTGACTGAACCTGCAAGTTAACCTTTAGGGAACCCTACACGAGGACTACCGAGTTCCTTTGCAATTCTGAGTTTGGAATTTTCTCTCCATTTTGCCTTTATTCCTTATGCCAAGGTGAATGACCATGCACTTCCCTACGTTATATTCCATCTCTCACTTCTTTGTGCATTCATCCAAGCTGTTTGACACTGAGATACATCCTGGGATGTGCTGGGACATATCAACAGTGATGTAACCTGGGGTTATCATTTGTGTTGGGTCTTTCAACATCAGACACCCTTGCCCAGGTGACCCAGACAGGGGTGATCAGACCTGGCTTGTGTCCCAGTAGCACTGGTCCACGGATCTTACCTCTTGATCCATAGCAACCTGGAGGCTTGCTCAGCAGTCTCTGTGAGCGTTTTGATGGCTCTTTTTAAAGTCCGTATGCAGACATCCATCACCTTCGGTACCTGTCTTTGTATTGTCCACAACCTTAGCCACAAAGCCATAAATTCCATCATCCAAATTGTTGGCAAGCAGCAGTCCCAACACTGATCAATGCAGCAGCCAAGCAGAAAAGGTCCTCTTTATCCCCACTATTTGTCCCCTGCCAGTCAGCCAATCTTCCATCCTTGCTAGTATGACGAGCTCTTATCTTGTTAAGCAACTTCACGTGCAGTACGTTGTCAAAGGCCGTGTGAAAATCAATGTACACCACATCCACTCATTTTCCTTTGTCTAACCTGCCTGTTATTTCCTCAAATTCCAACAGATTTGTCAGGCAAGATACCTTAAAGACACCATGCTGACTTTCACCTATTTTATCATGTGCCACCAACTACACCAAAATCTCGTCCTTAATAATTGACTTCAACATCTTTCCAACCACTGAATTCAGACTAACTGCCTCCCTCTTCCTTTCTTCTGCTACCCTCTCTTTTTAAAGACTGGAGTGACATTTGCAACTTTCCCGTAATCCGGAGCCATTCCAGAATCTAGTGATTGTTGAAAGATCATTATTAATGCCTCCAAAATCTTTTCAGCTACCTCTCTCAGGACCTTGGGTGTAGTCCAGATGGTTCGGGTGACTTATCTACCTTCAGACATTTTAGCTTTCCAAGTACCTTTCCCTTAGTAATAGCAACTGCATTCACTTCTGTCCCCTCACACTCCATTTCTGGCATTTAGCTGGTCTGTCCCACCGTGAAGACTGATGCAAAATACTTATTCAGTTCATCCACCATTTCTTTGTCCCTGTTACTACCTCTGCAGCGTCATTTTTCAGCGATCCAATATCCACATTCATCTGTCTTCTACAAATTATATCTCCAAAAAAAAAATTGTAACTTCTCTTATATTATTAGCTTGCCCCATATTTAATCTTTTCTCTCTTTTTGGCTTCTTTAGAAGCCTTCTGTTGCTTTTTAAAAGCTTCCCAATCCTCTACTTTTCCACTAATGTTTACTATATTATATGCCCCCTCTTTTGCTTTTATGCTGTTTTTGGCTTTACTTGTCAGCCATGCTTGCCTCATCTTCCCTTTAGAATACTTCTTCATCTTTAGGATGAATCTTTCCTGAGCCTTCTGAATTTCCCCTAGAAATTCCAACCATCGCTGTTCGGCCAACATCTCTGCTCGTGTCCGCTTCCAATCAACTTTGGCCAGCTCCTTGCTGATAGCTCTGAAATTCCCTTTAGATTGTAATATTGATACATCAGAATTTAGTTTCTCCTTCTCAAAGTGCAGCGTGAATTCTGTTATATAATGATCACTGACTTCTAAAGGTTCCTTTACCTTAAGCTCCCTAATTAAATCTGGGTCATCATATAACACTCAATCCAGAGTTGTCATTCTCCTAATAGGTTCAAACACAAGCTGCTCTAAAAACCATCCCATAGGATTTCTACAGATTCCCTCTCTTGGGATCCAGCACCACCTGATTTTTCACAATTTACTTGCATATTGAAATCCCCCATGATTTCACAAGCCACAGCGATTCGCTCTGGAGAGTCATCACACTCCAGGTCAGACGAGAGATAACCCAGGTCAGGTTTCAGACCACAGTACCCAGGTAGATCCTTCGTATGATGGCAGTGGTGAGGAGGTAGAGAAGAAGAGGAAGGTCAAGTGGACAGCAATGGCAGATGAGAAGGCTTGGCATGTGTTTGATGAGGATATCAGTATGATGTTGGAGAACACTCTCAGGGGAACATCGAGGAGACAGTTGGAAGTGATGGGTGATATGATTTACGATGTTGGAAAGTACAAGTTTGGCTTGGTTGAGCTGAAGAAAGCAAAGCCTACACAGTAACCAAGCAGGCACCAGAAGGAGATTAGTAGGTTGAGGAGAGAGCTTAGATCGTTGAGACAGAGGTGGAAGGTACCAAGTGAGGGTGACAAACCAGGGCTTGCTGATCTCCGAGAGCATTTTTGAATAAAGTTAGCATCAACCAGCAGGGCTGTAGCTGAGGCAGCAGAGACAGGATCAGCATGGGTGTGACCAAGTATGTCCAGAGGGGCAGATAGTCGGACAGTGTATCCAGCTTTTGCAAACCCTTCGGTAGTTGCATAGACACCTGAAGAGTAGACTATCTGTTGGAGGGAAGTGACCAACAACTCTGATAGAGGCAGATGCCAAGTTTTTAAGCTCACCAGTGGGAGGTGGTGCTTTAGCACTGCTGGCCCACCACATCAAGGGAGCCTTGATCGTAAGCCGGCTGAAACTCCTGAAGACGGGTGGCAGATTCAAGATTCAAGATTCAAGATTCAAAAAACTTTATTATCATTCTAACCGTACATCAGCTCTGCAGGGCAGAATGAGACAGCGTTTCCTAGGAGCAGTGCAATCAACTGATGATACCATGGGTGATAGCACAGGACAGTCAACACCTTAGTCCACGTCTATTTTCAGTTCAATAGCATTACTTTTTTGACATACCTTTACTATCTCCTGCTACAACTTGACGCTCATGTCCTGTCTATTGTTCAGAGGCCTGTATATAATTCCCATCAGGTTCTTTTAACCCTTGCAGTTTCTTAACTCTGCCCATAAGGATTCTACACCTTCCAATTCTATGTCACCGCTTTCCAAGGATTTGATTTCATTATTTATCAACAGGGCCACACACCCACTCTGCCTACCTGCCTGTCCTGTTGAATGAGTGGGAAGTTGGATGATTGTGAAGCTTTTAAAATCCAATAAAAGGCAACTAAAAATGTTGTAAGAAGGGAAAAGATGAACTATGAGGGCTGTTATTATTAAGGGCTATTATTATTATTAAATCTATTATTAAGGACGAGGTTTTGGGGTACTTGGAGGTAATGACAAAATAAGTCAAAGTCAGCATGGTTTCTGTGAAGGGAAATCTTTCCTGACAAATCTCTTAGAGTTCTTCGAGGAAGTAACAAGCAGGGTGGACAAAGGAGAGGCAGTGGAAGTCATTTACTTGGATTTTCAGAAGGCATTTGATAAGGTGCCACACATGGGGCTGCTTAACAAGATAAAATCCTGTGGCATTACAGGAAAGATACTGGCGTGGATAGAGGAATGGCTGACAGGCAGGAAGCAGTGAGTGGGAATAAAAGGGGTCTTTTCTGGTTGGCTGCCAGTGACTAGTGGTGTTCCTCAGGGATCAGTATTGGGACTGCTACTTTTCACCTTATTTGTCAATGATTTAGGTAATGGAATTGATGGCTTTGTGGTAAAGTTTGTGGATGATACGAAGATAGGTGAAGGGGTAGGTAGTGCTGAGGAAGCAACGCGATTGCAGCAGGACCTAGACAATTTGGAAGAATGGGCAAAAACGTGACAGATGGAATACAATGTTGGGAAATGTTGCGATAATGCATTTTGGTAAAAGGAACAACAGTGCGAACTATTATATAAAAGGGGAGAAGGTTCAAACATCAGAGGTACAGAGTGACTTAGGAATGCTCGTGCAAGACCCCCAGAAGGTTAATTTACAGTTTGAGTCTGTGGTAAAGAAGGCAAATGCAACGTTGCCATTTATTTCAAGGGGAATAGAATATAAAAGCGAAGAGATAATGCTGGTTGTACTTCGAGTATCGTCAACAGTTTTGGGCCCCATATCTCAGAAAGAATGTAATATCATTTCCACGGATGCTGCTCGACCTGCTGAGTTCCTCCAGCGTGTTGTGAGTGTTGCTTTGACCCCAGCGCCTGCAGAGTATTTTGTGCTCAGAAGGAATGTGTTGTTATTGGAGACAGTCGAGAGGAGGTTCACGAGGACGATTCCAGGAATTAAGGGATTAACATATGAGGAGTGTTTGGCAGCTTCGGGCCTGTACTCACTGGAATTTAGAAGAATGTGGGGGGATCTCATTGAAACCTACCAAATGTTGAAAGGACTAGATAGGGTGGAAGTGGAGAGGATGTTTCCTATGGTGGGGGGTATCCCGAACTAGGGGGCAAGCAGCCTCAAAATTGAGGAGTGACCTTTTAGAACTGAGGCAAGGAGGAACTTTCTTAGCCAGAGAGTAGTGAATTTGTGGAATACTCTGCCACAGACTGCAGTGGAGGCCAAGTCTGTGGGTGAAATTGATGGTTTCCTGGTCGGTCAGGGTATCAAAGGATAGGGTGAGAAGGCAGGTGTATGGGGTTGTGTGGGATCCGGGATCAGCCATGATGGAATGGTAGAGTGGAATCGATGGGTGGAATGGCCTTGATGGGTGAAATGGCCTAATTCTGCTCCTGTGTCTTACGGTCTTGGGATAGGTTCAAAAGGGATGTGAGGGGTAATTTTTTACTTAGAGAGAGGTGGATGCCTGGAATGTGCTGCCTAGTATGGTGGTAGAGGCAAATACATTAGTGGCTTTTACGAGACGTTTAGAGAGGCACACGGATGTGAGGAACACTGGTGGATATGGATGGTGTAGGTAGGAGGGATTCATTTTGGGGTTTGTTTTAAATTACCTTTTAGCTGGTTCAGCACAAATGCGGGCCGAATGGCCTGTTCTTGTGCTGTAGTATTCTATGTTCCATGTTCTATGTTTAATCAGAGAGACAGAAAGAGATGGAGAGAGATCCAGCCAGAAAGAGTGAGAGAATGAGAGAGGGATAGACAGAGACATAAAGAGGGAGATGAAGAGACAGAAAGAAAGAAAGACAGAGAGAGAGACTGAACGGGAGAGAGAAACAGAAATGGAGAGTCAGAGAGAGGGACAGAAAGAAAAAGAGACAGAAAGAGACCTCACCCATAACTAATGATGCTTTGAAAACCTCTTCCAAGTCCCTCGTAATTTCTGCACTTGCCTCCCGCACGGTCTGAGGGAACATCTGGCCAGGCCCTGGGGATTTATCCACCCTCATTTGCCTCAAGACAACAAGCTCCTCCTCCTCTGTATTCTGTATGTGGTCCATGACCCCACTAGTGTTTTGGCTCAGTTCTATAAACTCTGCGTCCACCTCTTGAGTAAATACAGAAGCAAAAATCCATTTAAAATCTCTCCTCTGTCTTTATTTTGTCCTTCCATGTTGTGGTTCCATCTGTTTCTCTTTCTGGTCATTGGGCAGTCGGAGGGCTCCCCTCACTGGCGAGGGGTAACCGAACTGGAGGCAACTCAGTCCCTCTCTGAAAAGCACCCGCCATTCAAGCAGGTCACCACTGAGTGGCAGTGTTGCCTGCAAAATAAAACTGCCTCTCATTGTGGTAAAACCCCACAGGGTGCGAGTGACAAAACAGCTGGAAGAACTCAATGGGTCAGGCAGCATCTGTGGAAGGAATTGGACAGTAGACGTTTTAGGCAGAGACCCTTCATCGGTATGGAAAAATGAGGAGAAGGTAGCTGTATAAAACAGAGGAGGAAAGGGATGGACATGAGTTTGTTGATCAATCATCAACTGGTCTAGGTTTGACAATTCACTACACAACTCTCAATGAATTGAAGCTCACACTTTATCGTCCCTGCACAAACATCAACGAGCCCATCTTGTTACCAGGTTCAGATATGGCCCAAGTGCGGAGTGAGAGACACTGAAGCAGGTTGATAGTTCACAGACTTTAATGTGAACAGTGTTAAAAGGAAAATAAAACAATAAATGCTAGGCCAAACAAGGCCGTTAACTAAAACTCTCAAATGGAAAATGAAGCATCTAAACATTAAATGAATACCGCTAATCTTCAGAGTCAGTTGAATCAACAGTCCAGTTTCTCAAGGAAAGCCGAATGCAAACAGGCAGCGAAATGTTGCTGTGCTCTGTCCAAGTTTCGACAAGCACCATGACAAGTATGGAGTTAAATACTATCACGATTAAATAATAATTAGCTGACACGTGCATATTCACAAGCGCAATTGCTGTATCTACGATGCTGCCGAATCTGTGGTTGTGACACATCTATGCTGATCCCATTTGGTCCATGACCTTCCATGCCTTGGTGATTCAAGTGTTTGTCCAGATCCTGTCTCATGTACTGGGTGGAAACCAACTAAAACTAGGAAGAGTTGATTTGAATCAGTTAGAACAACATTTGTGTCAGGGTGGATGGGAAATTGGTTGACGGTTGAGAGAGAGAGAAAGAAAGGAGACACTAGAGAATGTAGGTCAAAAACTAAATAACGGAGGAGCTGTGAGAATGAGGGAGAGACGCGATAAGACTGGTTCTACACAGGTGTTACACAGTCCAAACGTGGGAACATCTCAATGGATGGGCAAGTGAGTGTAGTTATCCCCCTTTGTTCAAGAGCCTGATGGTTGAGGGGAAAAGAGCATGGCCTGGGTGGTGAGAATCTGTGATGATGGATGCTGCTTTTCTACGGCACTATCCTCTGAGATAGTGACACCCAGGAATTTAAACTTACTGACCCTCTCCACACCTAAACCTCCGATGATTTCTGGCTCACGGACCACTGGTTTCCCTCTCCTGAAGTCTACAGTCAGTTCCTCGGTCTTATTGACATTGCGTGAGAGGTTGTTGTTTTAACACCTGAAGGCACACACTCAGCGATTCACGAACAACTTCTTCCCTTCTACCATCAGACTTCTGAATGGACATTGAACCCATGAACACTGTTTCACTGCTTTAAAAATTATTTCTGTTCTTACACTATTTTTAATTTAACTATTCAATATACATATAAATATGAATAAACTAGAATAATAAAACCAAAATAAATAGAAAACCAAAGACGAAGACAAAAACAAAGGTTCTACGTAATAACTGGAATTTGATTGTAAAGAAGGTGAGAGTGCAGAAACTTGATTGGATGAGGACTAACCAATCGGGAGGGACAGACGAGGGGGTATAAATACCATCCGACTAGACATGCCCAGGCATCGTCCCTGATGACGATGGCAGAGTTTGTCATTGAAATGTTGGTAACAGTCGATACCTGTACCCAGCTGGAAGCCCAACAAGAGTTTATTCATAATATATGCCGGAAAAGCATTGGTCCTTTTTTTGCATACCCTACTGTAATGGATTGACATTTATTTTTTTCTCTATTTTATCATATATTGCGTTGTACTGCTGTCGCTAAGTTAACAAATTTCACTACATGTGCCGGTGATATTAAACCTGATTTAGATTATGAGAGGCGAATGTATTGATAGATTTAGTGACACAAAAGGGAGGTGGGGAGACCATGGGTATCCATGAGGCAGACAATCAGCCATGATGGTATGAATTGCTGGAGCAGAACTGAAAGGGCTGACAGTCTGCTTCCCTGTCTATTTCTGCATATTTGTATGTTCTCAATGTAAATGATAAACCTTTGGCTCTCACTTGAAGCACTTACAATAACACAGTTTAATTTGGTTCTTACATCAGGTAAGTTTGATCAGTTTCAACGTCACCCTTCTGGCAATAATTTGACATCCTGACTGATGTGTCCTTTATGTATTGAGCCTTTCCCAGTGCCCAGGCTCGCAATAAAACAGAAGTGAAAGGGACACAGAGAAAGACAAAAAAAATTTATTATCCCCTCAGTATTAATCAACAAGCTTTACAACCAGAGCCTGTGTACCTTGTAATGTAGAAGATTGAGAGTAACTTTGATAGAGGTATACAAAATTATGAGGGGTATAGATTGTGTGTGTGTGTCACCAGTTAAAGAGGGAATCTGTCCCCCATCAGGAACCTCTGAGAAAGAGAGGATCTTCCTCCCATTAAAGACCCACAATTAAGGGGCGGCCGTGGCTGACGAGGGAAGTAATGAACAGTATAAAAATAAAAAGAGAAGAAGTATAACATAGCAAAGACGAGTGGAAAGCCAGAGGATTGGGAAACTTTTATAGAGCAACAGAAGGTAACTAAAAAGGCAATACACGGAGAAAAGATGAGGTACGAAGGTAAACTAGCCAAGAATATAAAGGAGGATAGTAAAAGCTTCTTTAGGTATGTGAAAAGGAAAAAAATAGTTAAGACCAAAACTGGGCCCTTGAAGACAGAAACGGCTGAATTTATTATGGGGAACAAGGAAATAGCAGAGCAGTTGAACGGGTCCTTTGGATCTGTCTTCACTAGGGAAGACACAAACAATCTCCCAGATATAATAGTGGCCAAAGGACCTAGGATAATGGATGAACTGAAGGATATTTATATTAGGCAGGAAATGATGTTGGATAGACTGTTGGGTCTGCAGGCTGATAAGTCCCCGGGACCTGATGGTCTGTATCCCAGGGTACTTAAGGAGGTGGCTTTAGAAATCGTGGACACATTGGTGATCATTTTCCAATGTTGTATAGATTCAGGATCAGTTCCTGTGGATTGGAGCGTGGCTAATGTTGTCCCTCTCTTCAAGAAGGGAGGAAGAGAGAAAACAGTGAATTATAGACCGGTTAGCCTGATGTTGGTGGTGGGAAAGACGCTGGAGTCAATTATAAAAGATGAAATTACGACACATCTGGATAGAAGTAACAGGATCGGTCTGAGTCAGCATGGATTTACGAAGGGGAAATCGTGCTTGACTAATCTTCTGGAATTTTTTGAGGATGTAACTATAAAAATGGACAAGGGAGAGCCAGTGGATGTAGTGTACCTGGACTTTCAGAAAGCCTTTGATAAAGTCCCACATGGGAGATTAGTGGGCAACATTAGGGCACATGGTATTGGGAGCAGAGTACTGACATGGATTGAAAATTGACTGGCTGACAGAAAACAAGGAGTAGTGATTAACGGGTCCCTTTCGGAATGGCAGGCGGTGATGAACGGGGTACCGCAGGGTTCAGTGCTGGGACTGCAGCTGTTTACAATATATATTAGTGATTTAGATGAGGGAATTAAAAGTAACATTAGCAAATTTGCCGATGACACAAAGCTGGGCGGCAGTGTGAAATGTGAGGAGGATGTTATGAGAATGCAGGGTGACTTGGAGAGGCTGGGTGAGTGGGCAGATGCATGGCAGATGCAGTTAAATGTGTATAAATGTGAGGTTATCCACTTTGGTAGTAAGAACAGGAAGGCAGATTATTACCTAATGGAGTCAAGTTAGGAAAAGGGCAAGTACAATGAGATCTAGGTGTTCTTGTACATCAGTCGCTGAAAGCAAGCATGCAAGTACAGCAGGCAGTGAAGAAAGCTAATGGCATGCTGGCCTTCATAATAAGGGGAATTGAATGAGATCACACCTGGAGTACTGTGTGCAGTTTTGATCTCCAAATTTGAGGAAGGACATTCTTGCTATTGAGGGAGTGCAGGGTAGGTTCACAAGGTTTATTCCCGGGATGGTGGGACTGTCATATGTCGAGAGGTTGGAGTGACTGGGCTTGTATACTCTGGAACTTAGAAGGCTGAGAGGGGATCTTATTGAAACATATAAGATTATTAAGGGATTGGACACGCTGGAGGCAGGAAGCATGTTCCCGCTGATGGGTGAGTCCAGAACCAGAGGTCACAGTTTAAGAATAAGGGGTAGACCATTTAGAACGGAGTTGAGGAAAAATTTTTTCACCCAGAGAGTGGTGGATATATGGAATGCTCTGCCCCTGAAGGCTGTGGAGGCCAAGTCTCTGGATGCTTTCAAGAAAAAGATGGATAGAGCTCTTAAAGATAGCGGAATCAAAGGTTATGGGGATAAGGCAGGAAATGGATACTGATTGTGGATGATCAGCCATGATCACAGTGAATGGCGGTGCTGACTCGAAGGGCCGAATGGCCTACTCCTGCACCTGTTATCTATTGTCTATAAAGGGGAAGTCTGTGTCTGATCGACTGTTCCTAAAGAGGGAGTGCTTTTCTCACCACTTACCCTTGTCAAAGTGGGGGTGTCCACCAGCCCAATCCAGGAACATCAGTGTCATTGGTAAAAGATGGTGTCTCTCCCCGACGGTCTCTGTGGTGTGTGTTGTGGTGCTGATCTCTGTCCCTGCAGATTCCTGCTTCTCCAGTCTCCCGTGTTCCTCCCATCAAACCCCATTGGGGACAATAGCCTTCCTCCCCCTCCCCCTCTCCCCCCTCCCTGTCCCACGTTCCTGTCCTCACCACCCCGGAACGCCACATCCCAGATCACCACGGTAACCATTCACACCCAAAGGCTAAATGATGCTCAGTGATGTTTATTGCAAAAACACAAGTTGTACAAAGAAGGCAAGAGGCAATCAAACAATCTCTTCTGTCTCCAAAACATCGCTTTGCAAAGCTTCTCGTGCACAGGGAGGGGTACGATGTTCCTGTGATGATGCTCGTGCTCCGACACAATCCACCCATCCTGGGACACAGGTCAGCCGGAGACTCTCCAGTTGGTCCCTGTCAGCGACAGGATTGTGGGAAATGGAGCCTGTGAGTCACCTCCTGCACGGGCCAAGTGGATCTGTAAATGACGTTACGCTGAAGCCGTTAAGCTGCCTGCAGTTTGGCAAGCTGGTTGGGGCACCCTCCCGCCAACACAGGTCTTTGTTGGGGCGAGGGGGGTTTCCACTGGGGTGATACAGTGGCGATATGAGAAATACAGACTGGTTGGTTTCTCAATAGTCTTCCCACCCTGTACCCTTCCCCAGCCCCCAATCACCAGTGACTGAAAGCTTGGTGCAGTCAGGCAAGCCGGGTCTCCCATTCCAACTGGGAATTCCTAGTGCCCAGAGAATCCGAGGAATTGGGAAAGTGTGAGTGTTATGTGGGGTCTCTCACTGAGAGGCTGAGCCTGAAACTGGGAGTGTGAGATATTGTGACCTGGACTATTAAGGGTGATAGTGCAAAGGTCGGGAGATTGGACTGAAGGCAAGGTGACCTTGGCAACGGAAGATCATGGGCATGGATGTGAGGAAGGAGTCCTGGAGAGAATTGTTCCTTGGACCAGAGTGGGTGAGAGGGGAAAGGTCAGGGCAATGGGACTGATGAGACACAGAGGATGATGGGTACAGGGTCATGGAGAATAGGGGGGAAATATCTGGGCAATGGGAATGATGAACGGGGGAGAGGGAAAGAGGGGAGGGGTGGTATGATGGCAGGACTGGGGGGATGGAAAGCAGCGTTGGGCCTGGGAGTGAGGTTGGTGAGAGGTCAAGGGTTAGGGGTTGATAACTTTGAGGAGGGCATTCCCTGAAGGAAGGGCGGTGGGGGAGTCAGACGGGTGGGAGGAGTGGTTGGTCCTCAGGAGCCCGGTGAACCCATGGGCTCCTGGACTCCGGCCACACCGATGGCAGGTGCGACCATACAAGTGGCGGCCACAGGTGAAGGAAATTTTGTAGGTGACCATGCCATGCTTAAGGTGGCAGGTACGATGGGTGACACCAGAGATCAGAGGCACCTTGCAGGTTCCCAGACGCTCGTTCCAAAAGATATCTTCATCATAGACAACTAGGGTGAGTCTCACGTTGCTGTGGGCAACCACCACCCCCAGGTCCAGTCTGGTGTTCCAGGTAGGGTTGTTGTTGTTGTTTATCACCCTGGTCCGTCCTTTGGCATTACCGTAAGAGACCACCACAAAACCGTCAGTGCCAGATAAATAGTCGCCCCAGAGACCAAAGCCGCTCTTGATAGTGACAAGCAGGTGCCCTGTGCCCTTCCACGTGCTGCACCAGTGATGGTCTACCTGGAAACTCTCCTGGCATTGGCTGGAACAGGGATCGGATCTGCTTTTGCTCCCAGGAGTGGGGCAGGTGGTTTTGGAGCAGTCCCGTTTCATGGTGTTGGCCAAAATGTACTCGCTGAGGTAGAGCCTCAGCTGTTCCCGGCGGCGGTCAGTGATAGGTAGCAGGAGATGGAGAGGGGCCAGCTGGTATTTTATGATACCTGGTGAGACCTCAAGGCTCTTCAGCCATCGGGTGAAGCTGGCAGGGTCAGAGGAAAACAGGATGTCTGTGTCACCACTGGAATGACCTCCCACGGCTTCTGTCAGCCTCTCGTTGAAGGCCTGGTGGAAAGTTTTGGTCTGGTTCAGGGACCAAGCCTTCTTCTTACAGAAACCTGTGCCCGCTCTGCCCTTGCCCACCGCCACCACCTGATAACTGGCCTCTATCCCCAGGCAGTCCTTCACCTGCTCGGGGGTGATGCCCTCCACAGCAGCTTGGCAGGTGCGGATGGCTGTCACATCCTGGAAGGAGCCGCCCATATCGACCGAGCGAATGAAATGAGTTCCAAAAGTCTGCACTAGTTGGCGGTAGTGGTGCCGGGCTTCCTCATAGGAGGTGTTGGTGATCTGGTTCAGACGGGCAGAGAACTGGGGTGCCAGGGGGGGTTGGTCCTTCAGGCGGTAGCGGTAAAGACGGCAACGGAACTCGTGTTTAGCGAAGCTGTAGCAGTCTGATTTGGTCTTCCGCGTGGCAAAAGACATGAGCTTGGATTTGGAACCGATTGACTGTGAGTGCTGGGTGGGTAGATTTAGGCCAGTGCTCCAGCTGTTGTCCACACTGGAGCTGATCGACTTTATGAGCTCAGAGAGCGAGTGGAAGAGCTGACTGGAAACAGCCCGGGGACAATCACGCAGAGCCCGCCAGTCTACTGTGGCCAGGGGAAGCCGCTGCCGCCTACCCCCCATCAGTGAGTTCCTACAGAGGGTGCAGGCCCCATCCCGACGACTCCAACTCTCCACGTTCACCACGTATGCCCCCTTGCGTGACAGTGTCACCACATCGAAACCCTCTCCAGCCAGACTTGACCCTGGTACCGGGGGCGCACTTTGGCATTCTCTGGCACTGCCTGTCTCGCAGGTGGCTCCCACCCCCCCAAGGAACAGGAGCGTCCAGAGTAAAATCCCCACTCTCTCTCCCATCCTAGGATCCATCACAGTATGGACAGGGCTCCCCTCGGCCAGTGAAGGGTGGTCGGTCTGTAATGAGAATAGGAAATGATGTTACACATGATTTACGCCCTACGTCCACACCCAACCCTTCGCAGAGCATCCTTCTGTTGGACATTAGACATGATGACATCTAACACGAATGTGTCAAAGAAATTGGAAGTAGACAAAGCAAGTGTCTTTGTCTTTGCTGCGTGACATTTGGATAAGTATGTGGTGGGTAGGAAAGGCTGAGAGGGATATGGACCAAATGCAGGAGAATGGGACTGTGGACAACTTTGGCCAAATGACCTGTTTCTGTGCTGATTCATTCAGTGACTTTATTAACAAAAGCAGCAGACCAGATCTTGACCCAAGTGGACTGTGGTCAGTGGTGTGCTCTAGGGGTCAGGGGTCAGTGTTGTTTGTCATTTGTACCATCAGCTTGGATGAGAATATTCCACCGAGATGCAACACAGAGCGTCATAGGAAGTCATTCCTGCCTGTGGCCATCAAACTTTACAACTCCTCCCTTGGAGGGTCAGACACCCTGAACCAATAGGCTGGTCCTGGACTTACTTCCTGGCCTAATTTACATATCACTATCTAATTATTTATGGTTTTATATTGCTATATTTATACTCTATTCTTGATTGGGGCAACTGTAATGAAAATCAATTTCCCTCGGGATCAGTAAAGTATGACTATGTACAATAAATCAGTGGATGACACAAAAATTGGTGGTGTGGTGGGCAGTAAAGAAGGTTAGTGTAAGATTATAACAGGATCCAGATGGAGCAAAAACTGGATGGTTCGACCGGAGAGAGAGAGTCTTAAAGACTGGGAAAGAGATGGACTGAATGATTGAGCATAAACGACGGGGAGAGATACAATTACAGAGAGGGAGGGAGAGAGAGAGGAGGGGGAGAAAGAGAAGGTGAGGGAAAGACAAAGGGCGGGTGAGAGAGGGGCAGGGAGACAAATGAAAAATAGAGAGAGAGAGAGAAAGTAATAGATACAGTCCTGTCCATCACAGGCAAATCGCTCCCCACCACTGTGTACATTTACATGGAGCGCTGCCGCATCCTTCATCAAAGACCCCCTCCATCTGGACCATACTCTCTCTTCACCTCTGTCATCAGGCAGGAGATACAGAAACCTCAGGTCCCACACCACCAGGTTCAGGAACAGTTATACTCCTCAATTATCAGGCTCTCTCACTCACAGGTTCACTCACCTCTACGCTGAACAGTTTGACTTCGTTTTGCACATCGGTTATTCTTTAATCTTTGTTTAATTCAATTTAAAGTTAATTATATTTTATTATATAATTTATTTGTAATTTTTAAATATATATTTCTCATTGTAATTTACAGTATATTTTATGTCTTGCACTGTACTGCAGCCAGAAACAACAAGTTTCATGCCACACTCTACGTCGACGATAACAAACCTGATTCTGAGTTTCTGAGTCTGAGAATCTTCATGTAAAATGTTTTTTTTGGTAAAATTCTGTTGTATTTCTTTTTCCCTATAAATGCCAGCAGGAAATTAAATCTCAAGGGAGTATATGGTAACACATATGCACTGTTATGATAAATTTATACAAGTTAAGAGCATAAGATATGGGAGCAGAACGAAGCCATTTGGCCTATCGAGTCTGCTCCACCATTTCATCATGGCTGATCCGATTTTCCTCTCAGCCCCAATCTCCTGCCTTCTCCCCGTATCCCTTCATGTCCTGACCAATCAAGAATCAATCAACCCCTGTCTTAAATATACCCAATGACATGGCCAGCATAGCCATCTATGGCAACAAAGCCCACAGAGTCACCACACTGTGGCCAAAGAAATTCCTCCTCATCTGCATTCTAAATGGACGTCCGTCTATTCTGAGGTTGTGTTCTCTGGTCTTAGATTCTCCCACCATAGGAAACGTCCTCTCCACATCCACTCTATCGAGGTCTTTCAAACATTTTATCAAAGGCTTCAATGTGATCATCCCTCATTATTCTGAATCCAGTGAGTAGAGACCCAGAGTCATTAAGCACTCCTCATATGACAAGCCTTTCAATCCTGGAATCATCTTTGTGAACCTCCTTTGAACCTTCTCCAATGTCAGCACATCCTTCCTTCGATAATGGGCCCAAAACTGCTGACACATACCCCGTGAGGCCTCACCAGTGATTTATTCAGTTTGAAATTTTAACAGAAGCAGAAAGAGGTGAATAAAGGGAGAGAAAAGTGAGAATTATGCAGAGGGAGAGAGAGGAAAGAGATATAGGTCGTGAGAGAGAAGGAGTAATGGAGGGAGGGGGACGGGGAGAGGGAGAGCGAATAAATATTGGATATGAGAGAGGGAGAGATGGGTGAGTCAGTGAGACAGTGGAATATTTTACACATTGCTCGTCACAGGGTTTACAGCATTGACTGTGGGTCTAATGAGGAAAGGTGAGGAGGGTATTGGAAGGAGAGTATTCCGGAGAGGGGAGAGAGAGGTTGAGTGATGGAGAGAAGGGGAGGGAGAGGATCGGTCCACACTAGGGTAGAATTGCCGAATGGACACCCTCCTACCCCTGAGACAGAGAAGCGGGCCTACCTGTCTCTGTTCTTCCAGGAACTTTGAGCTTCTCCCAGGTCTGCTCAAGCTGGGACCTGTCTCTGTGTCTCCCGCTGTCCCTTTGTGGCTGAGGTCTGTCTCAGCCCTGACTCCAGAGTCTGAGCTACTGAGAGAGTCACAGACCTTTTATTAAGGTTCAGAACATGTCGCCAGGAGGGGAGGGGCTGTCTTGAGGAACTCACACTCGTGGGCTGCCTCAATCATGGAAGTGAGAAGTAACAATGGGAGGCTTAAAGACAAGACCTGTCCCTATGGTAACTCTTCCCTCCCTCCTACTGTGGGTTTGGAAAGGAGAGAAAGGTGGGAACATGGGGAAGATGAGGTGTTGGATCTAAGAGTTGTTGGTTTCAAGCAGCATTTTATAAAATGGATGGAATGGTAAAATGGATGAAAGAGAGAGGGAAGGGAGTGGGAGAAAGAGGTGAGGGTGAGGGAGAGAGAGAGGGAAGGGGAGAAAGGGGGAAGAAAGGACGGGGAGAAGGAGAGGGAGAAAGGGAGGAAGGGAGATGAGGAGAGCCAGAGGGAAGGAGAGAGACAGAGGCAGAGAGAAAGGGAGAGAGAGGGAGGGACAGAGGAGGGAGAGCGAGAGAGGGAGGGAGAGAGGCAGGGAGATGAGAAAGGGAGGCAGAGAGAGAGAGATAGAGAGAGAGAGAATTGAGGACAAGATGCAGGAGTGTCTGGATGTTGTGGAAAGGGGAGAGGGGTCGAAATCACAGGACAGCACAAGAGATGGATGGGAGGGTGTTGGTAAGTTGAGCAGTGGAGTGTGCTAGATGGAGAAGGAGGGGAGGGAAGGGATAAGGGAAGGATTGCCTAACACATCCAGGCCCGATACTGGTATCTCTCTGGATTGTGAGAGGGGGACGAGGTGTCTCCATCCAGCCCTGTCATCCGTCAGTCTGGAGACTGCTTGAGATTTGAATGCTATGTCTCTACCTGATAACAAGGGAAGTCAAAGCCAACATAAAATCGAAAGAGAGAGCACATAATAGAGCAAAAATTAATGGGAAGTTAGAGGATTGGGAAGCTTTTAAAACCAACAGAAGGCAACTAAAAAGGCCATTAAGAAGATAAAGATGGAATATGAAAGTAAGCTAGCCAATAATATTAGAGAAAATACCAAAAGTTTCTTCAGATACATAAAGTGTAAAAGAGAGGTGAGAGTGAATATCGGACCGCTGGAAAACGATGCTGGAGAGGTAGTAATGATGGACATTGAAAGGGTGCTCGAATTGAATAAGAATTTTGCATCAGTCTTCACTGTGGAAGACACTAGCAGTATGATGGAAGTTGCAGGTGTCAGGGTCTTGAATGTGTGAAGTTGCCATAACTAGGGAGAAGGTTCTTGGGAAACTGAAAGGTCTGAAGGTAGATAAGTCACCTGGACCAGATGATGTACACCCCAGGGTTCTGAAAGAGGTGACTGAAGAGGTCATGGAGGCATTAGTAATGATGTTTCAATATTTACTAGATTCTTGGAATGGTTCTGGAAGATTGGAAAGTTGCCAGTCCACTCTTCGAGAAGGGAGAGAAGCAGAAGAAAGGGAACTATAGGCCAGTTAGTCTGACCTCAGTGGCTGGGAAAATGTTGAAGTCGATTATTAATTACGGGGTCTCAGGGTCTCAGGAAATAGGTCATAGTCAGCATGGTTTCCTTGAGGGAAAATCCTGCCTGACAGATTTTTGTACTTGGATTTTCAGGAGGCCTTTGACAATGTGCCGCACATGAGGCTGCTTAACAAGCTCCGAGCCCATGGCATTAGAGGAAAGATTCTGGCTGACTGGCAGGAGGCAAAGACTGGGAATAAAGGGAGCCTTTTCCGGAGATTCACAAATATGATTCCAGGATTGAATGGCTTGTGATATGAAGAGAGCTTGATGTCTCTGGGCCTGTATTCACTAGAATTCAGAAGAATGAGGGGTGACCTCATTGAAACTTATAGAATGGTGAAAGAGCTTGATAGAGTGGATGTGGAGAGGACATTTCCTATGGTGGGAGAGTCTAAGACCAGAGGACACAGACTCAGAGTAGAGAGATGTCCTTTTAGAATGGAGATGAAGAATTTCTTTAGCCAGAGCGTGGTGAATCTGTGGAATTCTTTGCTAAGGCAGCTGCTGAGACCAAGTCTTTATGTATATTTAATACAGAGATTGATAGATTCTTGATTCTTGGTCAGAGCATGAAGGGATACAGGGAGAAGGCAAGAGAGATTGGGGCTGAGAGGAAAATTGGATCAGCCATGATGAAATGATGACAGAGACTTGATGGGGCAAATGGCCTAATTCCACTCCTATATCTTATAGTTTTATGATCTGAAAAACCTCACTGACTCTCCCCTCCATCGTGTCTCAACTCCAGAAACAGCTTGTGTACGTGAGACACAAAAACCTGGGGTCAAAGAATTATCACATCAAAAACCAGCCTTGACACTCTCCCACTGAGAATCTCACACCTTGTCTCACACCATCCTGGTGGACCGTGACCAGTAAACCAGCTGAGCTCGGCCAGGAAACAGTGCAGACATCCTGTTGAAAAGGCAAGAGTAGGCCGAGGCCTACCAGGGTAGGCTTGATCTTCTCCAACTGGGACAGGACCTGCCTGATCTGCCCTGTTACCCTGGGACCCCCAAGTCAATGTCAGTCTCTCAGAGGGGCACACAGTAAGTTCATCAACATTTGGACAAACCACAGACAGATTCCACTCTGGGGGTGAGATTGATGGTGAGAGTCTAAACACAGTTTGATGAATCATGAGCCCCGGCCTTTGCAAAGAGAGTTGAGGAGGAGAACATAAACAGACTGTGCCGGCCACCCACACGTCAGCGCACAGCAAGATCAAAACACCAACTGCAAGGAAGTGAGGCGTGAGACACCAGTCAGTGGACCGAATATCCCTGGATGTCAGTGATATCGAGGGCCAGACAGTAGGTTTGGAGAAAGTCACAAATACAGGTCAGTTGACTGTGACTTTTGAGGTGGTTGCGATGGTGATTGTTGACAGTGGACGTTGTCAAAATAGATTTCAGTAAGGTATTTGCCAAAGTCCCTCATGATATTCAGAAGATTAAGATGTAGGTATTCTCTGGATTTATTGAGTATTCCAGTAAGAAGATGAATCTTAAGGTTGTCTATGGTGACACATATGTACTCTGATAATAAATTTACTTTGAACTTTGAGGTCTCCACTGTGACTTGGTCATTTGGATTCAGGATTAGCTTGCCCCTAGAAGGCAAAGGATGGCAATCTTTATATCTGCTCAGCTAGGACAGTACAGATGCCAGGTGGGATAGTGGAATGCTCCTCTTGCGGGAGGTGAGAAGGCAGGGAGACCTCCAGTGTCCCTGACGACTACAACTGTGAGACGAGCATCCAGCTGCAGCTTCCAACAATCCGCGTTAAGGAGTTGGATCTGGAACCGGATGAACTCCGGATCATCCGGGAGGCTGAAGGGGAGATAGATAGGTAGCTACACCCAGGGTGCGGGACACAGGAAAGTGGGTGACAGTCAGGAGGAGGAAAGGGTTTAAGGGGGCAGTGCAGAGTACCCCTGTGGGCATCTCCCTCAAAAACAGGTAATACACTTTGGATACTGTCGGGGGTCAGGGGTGGTGACATATCAGAGGAAGGTCACAGTGGTCAGTTCTCTGGCACTGAGTCTGTCTCCGTGACTCAGAGGGGAATGGGGGAGAATAGGAATGCTGTGGTGAAAGGGGATTTGCTAGTTAGGGGAATGGACAGGAGGTTCTATGGGCAAGAATGAGATTCCTGGATGGTTTGTTGCCTCCCAGGTGCCAGGTTTTGGGATGCTTAGATCCAGTCGTCAGTATTCTTAAGTTGGAGTGTGAACAGCCAGAAGTTGTGGTTCATGTAGGTACCGATGAAATGATTAGGACGAGTGATGAGGTTCTGCACAGTCACTCAGGGAGTTAGGTGCGAAGTTGAAAGGCAGGTTCTCTGGAATTGTGACCTTAGGATTGCTTTGAAGGCAGAACTAGGAAGATTATACAGTTTAATACATGGCTAAGGAGTTGGTGTAAGAGGGAGGGGGTAAGATTTTTGGATCATTGGTTTTTCTTCCAGTGAAGGTGGGATCTGTACAGAAGGGATGGTTTTCAAATGAACTGGAGGGGGTCTAATATTCTAGTAGGAAGGTTTGTTAATGCTGCATGGTGGGGTTTAAACTAGAGTTGCAGGGGGATGGGAACCAGAGTGCCAGAACAGTTAGTGGAGAGGTTTTGAAAGCAGATGTTGGTAAGACCTCAGACAAAGTTATGATCAAAAGGTTGAGCACAGTGTGACTAGTATTCTGAGCTGCTTATTTTTCAATGCAAAAAGTATCGTAGGAAAGGCAGATGATAGTGCTGAAGATGAGGTAGCTGGTTTACAAACAGTGGCGATGTGTAGTGAGGAGAGGCTGTTGATAGGGCAACGTTGCAGACAACAGGATGAGTTGCAACATAAAAGGTGGACAAAATCAAAAAGGATGAATACAGGACTGAAGGTGTTATATTTGAATTGCAGAGTATACGGAATAAGCTGGATGAACTTGCAGCACAACTGCAGATTGGTGGGTATGATGTTGTAGGCATCGCTGAATCATGGCTGAAAGAAGATTACAGCTGGGAGCTTAATCTTCAAGGACGCACATTGTGTCGAAAGAACAGGCAGGAAGGCAGAGAGAGTGACATTGCTCTGTTGGTGAAAAATGAAATCAAATCATTAGAAAGAGGTGACATAGGGTCAGAAGGTATTAATTCATTGTGGTTAGAGCTAAGGAACTGCAAGGATAAAGAGACCCTCATGGGCATTGTATACAGGCCCCCAAAC
This sequence comes from Mobula birostris, assembly GCF_030028105.1. Classification (NCBI taxonomy): domain Eukaryota; kingdom Metazoa; phylum Chordata; class Chondrichthyes; order Myliobatiformes; family Myliobatidae; genus Mobula; species Mobula birostris. The sequence goes on from NC_092380.1 coordinate 2,912,891, forward strand.
AGTAGTATGGATGTGGCCTACAGATTACAATGGGAGATTGAAAATGCATGCCAAAAGGGCAATGTTACAATAGTCATGGGGGATTTCAATATGCAGGTAGATTGGGAAAATCAAGTTGGTGCTGGATTCCAGGAGGGGAAGATGTTGGAGTTGATTATTAAGGATGGGGTCTGAGGGTACTTGGAGGCACATGACAAAATAGGCAGCAGTCAGCATGGTTTCCTCAAGGGAAAATCTTGTATGGCAAATCTCTTGGAATTCTTTGAAAAAATAACATGCAAGATAGACAAAGGAGAATCAGTTGTTGTCATGTACTTGAATTAACAGGAGGCAAAGAGTAGGAATAAAGGAAGCCTTTTTGGTTGGCTGCCGGTGAGTCGTAGTGTTCCACAGGAGTCTGTGTTGGGACCGGTTCTTTTTCTGTTATATATCAATGATTTGAATAATGGAATTAATGTTTTTTTTGCACAATTTGCAGATGATATGAAGATAGATATGAAGGCAGGTAGTTCTGAGGAAGTAGAGTGGCTACTGAAGGACTTAGACAGATTAAGAGAATGGACAAAGAAATGGCAGATGGAATACAGTGTCGGGAAATATATGGTCATGCACTTTGGTAGAAGAAGCGAAAGAGTTGACTTTTTTCTCAATGGGGAGAAAATACAAACATCTGAGGTGCAAAGGGTTTGGGAGTCCCTAAAGGTTAGTTTGCAGGTTGAGCCTGTGGTGAGGAAGGCAAGTGGAATGTTAGCATTCATTTGAAGAGGACTAGAATATAAAAGCAAAGATGTATTGTGAAACTTTATAAAGCACTAGTGAAGCCTCACTTGGTGTATTGTGAGCAATTTTTGGCCCATTGTCTTAGAAAGGATGTGCTAAAATTGGAGAGGGTTCAAATGAGGTTCATAAAAATGATTCCAGGATTGAATGGCTTGTCATTTGAAGAGCGATGGATGGCTCTGGGCCTGTATTCGCTGGAATTCAGAAGAATGGGGGGTGACCTAAATGAAACCTATTGAATGGTGAAAGACCATTACAGAGTGAATATAAGACCAGAGATGAGGAGGAATTTCTGTCATCGGAGAGTGGTGAATCTGTGGAATTCTTTGCCACAGGTAGATGTGGAGTTCAGGTCTGTATGTATATTTAAGACAGAGGTTGATAGATTCTTGATTGGTCAGGGCATGAAGGAACACAGGGAGAAGGCAGGAGATTGGGGATCAGTGGAAAATTGGATCAGACACGATGGACCGGTGGAACAGAATCGATGAGCCAAATAGCCTAATTCTGCTCCTATATCTTATGGTCTTATGGAAGGTGTTTATTCTGGATATAGGTCTGTGACCAATGATGTTCCACAGGGATCAGTGTTGGGACCTCTTTTGTTTGTATTATATATAAATAACATGGAGACAAAAGTAGATAGGTTGGTGAGTAAGGTTGCAAAGACAAAAAATGTTGTGTTGCAGGGGTGATCTCTCTCTCTCTCTCTCTCTCGAATTTCATGTCACAGCCACACAGGCGATGTTCGCTTGAATTTGTAATGCCTAGTGTGTGCAAAAATCTTGTGCTATGCCATTCTTTGCCCAGTGACAACAATGTGCACACACTGAATTTTTAAGTGGAAACAGACCTGAAACTATTCTGACGATAACAAACCTTTATGTTTTAAATGAACTCGCCGTTCTTTTCCCTTTCACACCCTTTGCTTCTTTGGAATTCGATTTAGTGAATCAATAATTTCTTCAATTAAAACAGTATAAATAAAGGAGGGGAGTCATAGTCATACTTTATTGATCCCAGGGGAAATTGGTTTTCGTTACAGTTGCACCATAAATAATAAATAGTAATAAAACCATAAATAGTTAAAGAGGAGAAGATGGCGGCACGATGTAGCGTGTGCGGCTGCTCCGAAATATCGTATTTGTTAAATAGAGGCCGTGCACAATCCTGATTTGATGGAGACAGATGTGAAAGACACGAAGGAACATCTGGTGGAACTTCTGAAATGCCCACTTTGCTGCCACTGCTACTGTGCAATCAAGAATCTCCGGAGGCAAGGCCCCAAATCCTCGGCTTTGCCTATTGCCTGTTGCTGGGGCCGGGGTCGAAGCGCTCGGCAGAGATGGTGCTTGGTGCTTGGTGTCGGAGAGCTGGTCGGAGGCTCGAAGTTTTCAGACGGACTCAAGAGTCGGCTGTGGTCAGGTGCTTCCAGGGTGCTGCATCGGCAAGTTTGCGGCGCTGGAAGCTCATGGCGCGAAGAGAGTTTCTCTTCCTTCTACCGTCTGCGTGAGATGATGGGACTCTCGAGAGACTTTGAGACTTTTTTTTACCGTGCCCATGGTCTGTTCTTTATCAAATTACGGTATTGCTTTGCACTGTTGTAACTATATGTTATAATTATGTGGTTTTTGTCAGTTTTTTCAGTCTTGGTTTGTTTTGTGTTTCTGTGATATCATTCTGGAGGAACATTGTATCAATTCTTAATGCATGCATTACCAAATGACAATAAAAGAGGACTGCATGTCCTCATAATCTAATCTAATCTAATCTGAATAAACCAGTTCTAAAATCTGCAGACAAATCATCACAAACTCCACGTTTTCAACACTGTCCGCATCAGAAACCGGAAAAGGAAATGTGATCGTGTACAATCGTGAAATGTACTTTACATGCCAACGAGGTAGAAGGGGACAAACTTTTGTGCGCAGTTTAAATTCCTTTGAGCGCTAGTAGCAAAAGATGTGTGCACGCATACACCTCAGAGGAAACGTTGCCTTCAAGTCGTTGTTGAGGCTGCACTTTGAGTATTGTGCTCAGTTCTGGTTACCCAGCTATAGGAAGGGTGTAATTAAGCAGAAGAGAGAGCAGGAAAGATTCACCGGGATGTTGTTGGGACTGGAGGGCTTGCGTTGAAGGGAGGGACTGTTCAGGCTGGGAGTGTTTTCCCTGGAGCAAAAGAGGCTGAGGAGTGACCTTATAAAATCACAAGGGGAATGGTTAGGATAGATAGTCATGGTATTCTTCCCAGGGTTGTGGAGTTTCAAACTTGACACCATGGGTTTTATTTGCTGATTGCGCTCCAGCACAGAATAGGTCCTTCCAGACCTTCGAGTCAAACCACCTGGCAATCCCCCAATTTGAATCCTAGCCTAATCGGGGGACAGTTAACTTACCAACTGGTACTTCTTTAGACTGTGGGAGGAAACCCACACGGTAATGGGGAGAACGTACAAACTCCTGACAGGCAGCGATGGGCATTGAACCCAGGTTGCAGGAGCTGTAAAGTGTTGTTGTAACAACTACGCTACTGTCAGGTGAGAGTGGAACGGTTGAAGGGGATATGAGGGTCAAACTTTCCTGCAGAGGGTGGTGGAATGAGCTGCAAAGGAAGTGGTCGAGGTGGTACAATTATAACAAATAAGGATATTTGAACAGGAACAAAGATCCAAAAGCTTTAGAGGGACATGGGCCAATTGAGGGGAAATGGGATTAAGTTGTGCAGGTAACTTGGTTAGGAACGATGTGCTGGGCTGAATGGCCTGTTTTAGTACTGTATAACATACTCCACATATCTATGATGTTGATGGGAAAAGGTTCTCCAAGCCCAGTTGTCCCTTCAAGCGGACCACAACCACGTTGTAGAGTTTGGAGGCTTGCATGCCTCAATGATTGAGAGGGCTATGTTGGCTGGGGTCAGGGCTGTATGCTTTGGCTCCTGGTAGAGTCGCCCATGCCAAACAGGTCAAAGGGTAGAGACCAGACTGAGAGTGGTTGACAGGTCCTCCTGGTTCGGGGGTTCAGCTCAGGGCTAACAACCCTGATGGGCAAAACAAAATTGCTACTGAAACAGCAATGAAGAATCCTTCTACACCTGAGTGTGACAGTATTCTTGTGTCTCCACCCCGAGACTCGCATGAGCGACAGTAGTGAAAACCGAGAGGAAGCCACCGGCATGATGAAGGAAGCCCTGAACACCACCAGAGATGGAGAACCTTCATTGCTGCCTGAAACACCAGTGGTGTAACGGGCAGTCAGTAAGTAAGAAAGAACCTGACCATGTATCCCATCTACTCTTCCGATGATTTTATATATTTCTATCAGGTCACCTGTCAGCCTGTTACACTCCATAGAAGACAACTCAAGTTTGTCTAACCTCGCCTTTTATCTGATCTCGCCAATCCAGGCTGCATTATGGGGAACCAATTCAGCACCCTCTCCAAAATCTCCACACCCTTCCTGAAAATTGGGGCACCAGCACAGCACACCAAATGTGGCCAAACCAAAGCTTTCTATATTTCCTCTGGTGTTTGAGTGTAAGATCAGAGGATACAGCCTTAGAATTGAGGGACATCCATTTAGAATGCAGATGAAGAGGAATTTCTTTAGCCAGAGAGTGAGTGAAACTGTGGAGTTTGTTGGCACAGGCAGCTGTGGAGGCCAAGTCTTTATGTATATTTAAGGCAGAGGTTGGCAGAGTCCTGACTAGTTAGGGCATGAATTGATACGGAGAGAAGGCAGGAGATTGGGGGAACACCATCAGTTACCAGCAGCCAACCAGAAAAGGCTCCCTTTATTCTAACTCTTTGCCTCCTGCCAGGCAGCCAATGTTCTATCCATGCTAATACCTTTCCTGTAATACCATGGGCTCTTACCTTGTTAAGCAGCCTCAGGTGTGGAACATTGGACACAGGCCTCCGAGGTATCGAGGAGCGGTGTCCATTATTAAGGACCCCCATCACCCAGCACATTTCCTCTTCTCATTGTTGCTGTCAGGAAGGAGGTACAGAAGCCTGAAGGCAGACACTCAGCGTTTCAGGGACAACTTCTTCCCCTCTGCTCTCTGATTCCTAAATGGACATTGAACCCATGAACAGTTCCTCACTGCTTAAAATACATATTATTTCTGTTTTTGCACTATTTTAAATTTAACTGTTTAATATACATCTATACACAATCCACCCAGCCAACATACTTTTTGTCCCACTTCCTTCCAGGAGAAGGCTCAGGAGCTTGAAGACTCATACGGCCAGATTTGGGAACAGATATTTTCCAACTGTGATAAGACTGCTGAACGGATCCTGACCCGGACCTGGGCCGTACCTTCGAAATATCTGGACCTGCCTCTCGGATTTTTTGCACTACCTTACTTCCCATTTTTCTATTTTCTATTTATGATTTATAATTTAAATTTTTATTATTTACTATCGATTTGTACTCCAGGGAGTGAGAAGCACCAAATCAAATATTGCTGTGATGATTTTACGTTCTAGTATCAACTGTTTGGCGACAATAATGTATAAAGTATAAATTATATACTTACTGTCAGTGATGTACTTATTTTTCTCTGAATTGTCATGTATTGCATTGTACTGCTGCTGCTAAGTTAACAAATTTTGTGACATATACCAGTGATAATAAACCTGATTCTCTTTTGACTATCCTGCCTGTTATATCCTGAAGGAATTCTAATGGAATTGTCAGACAAGATTTTCCCTTAAGGAAAACATGCTGTTTTTGGCCTATTTTATCATGTGCCTCCAAGTACCTCAAAACCTCGCCCTGAATAATAAGCTCAAATATCTTACCAACCGCTGAAGTCAGGCTGACAGGACTATAATTTCCTTTTTTCTGCCTCTCTCCCTTCTTAAAGAGTGAAGTGACATTTGCAATTTTCATGTCCTCCAGAACCATTCCAGATTCCAGTGGTTTTTGAAAGATCATTACTGCTGCCTCCACAATCTTTTCACTAAATTCTTTCAGAGCCCTGGGATGAAGTCCATCTGGTCCAGGTGACTTATCTGCCTTCAGAACTTTCAGCTTCGCAAGCACTCTCTTCTGCCCCTGACACTTGTATTTTTGGCATTCTGCTAGTGTTTTCCACAGTGAAGATTGATGCAAAATACTTATTAAGTTTGTCAGCCATTTCTTTGTCTCTCGTTACCAATATTCCAGCATTATTTTCCAGTGGTCCAATATCTTCTCTTTCACTCTTTATATGTATGAAAAATGCTACAAGCCTTTTCTATTTCCTGTTGAATTTTCTATTTCCTGTTGAATTTTGAAGATTGCAGAGTAAATATAACGTACAGCGTGTTGATGGGGACGTGGTAGCAGCAGTCGTCACAGCCCAGAGTTGTACTTTGTGATGAGCTGCTTCACATCACCTTCACTGTGTGTGTGTGTGTGTGTGTGTGTGTGTGTGTGTGTGTGTGTGTGTGTGTGTGTGTGTGTCTGTGTGTTTGAACATCTACACATATTTCTCTGCCAATGTTTGAGTTTGTACACCCAGGTCTCTCTGGAGCTCTCAACCTGAGTGAATGTGTACTTTTTGGGTCCTTATGAAGATTATATTTCAATGTTCAATTCAAAAAACATTCTAGGGAAGAGATGTGCTCCTGTTACCAAGAGCAGTGTAAGATCACAGAGAGTGAGCGATGGAGATTGTGATCAGATATCACACTTGCCTGGACTCTGTACAGACTGGGTTCTTGTATCACAACACTCAAAGTATCACACATCAGAGTCCTGGTTGAAAGATCAGAAAACTCTTGATTGAAACAATCTCCACATCAAACCCCTTGCACAGAGGTTTAAACTCAGTAACAAACCCTGTTTAGCCGGGGCTTCACATCAGAAGATATCCCGATTAAAGATGAGAACTCTGATTAACAGAGACCCCATTTAAAGAGACGCCTCCCACATTAAGAATCCCAACGAAAGAAGACATTGCTCTATCCAGAACTCCTACAGAATCAATCTCTCCCCATCCAGAAACTGTTAGCCTGTTTTAAAGATGAAATGCCTCCGCACGAGACACCAAATTTAAAGACAAAGCCTTTCAAAATGAAAAGTGATGGAGAAATCCCAGCGGCGACTGGCAGCACTTAGACTACCAAACATTCACCGGTGTCTCTCAGTCTCTCCCTCGGGGACAGATCTGTACACTGACCGGTGTCTCTCAGTCCCTCTCTCTCAGGGAGATCTGTACACTGATCTGTGTCTCTCAGTCCCTCTCTCTCAGGGGAGATCTGTACATTGACCAGTGTCTCTCAGTCCCTCTCTCTCAGGGGGAGATCTGTACACTGACCAGTGTCTCTCAGTCCCTCTGTCTCAGGGGGGGATCTTCACACTGACCGGTGTCTCTCAGTCCCTCTCTCTCAGGGAGATCTGTACACTGACCAGTGTCTCTCAGTCCCTCTCTCTCAGGGGGAGATCTGTACACTGACCGGTGTCTCTCAGTCCCTCTCTCTCAGGGGAAATCTGTACACTGAGTGGTGTCTCTCAGTCCCTCTCTCTCAGGGGAGATCTGTACACTGACCGGTGTCTCTCAGTCCCTCTCTCTCAGGGGAGATCTGTACACTGAGTGGTGTCTCTCAGTCCCTCTCTCTCAGGGGAGATCTGTACACTGACCAGTGTCTCTCAGTCCCTCTCTCTTTGGGGAGTTCTGTACACTGACCAGTAACTCTCAGTCCATCTCCCTCAGGGGGAGATCTGTACATTGACCGGTGTCTCTCAGTCCCTCTCTCTCAGGGGGAGATCTGTACACTGACCGGTGTCTGTCAGTCCCTCTCTCTCAGGGGGAGATCTGTACACTGACCGGTGCCTCTCAGTCCCTCTCTCTCAGGGGGAGATCTGTACACTGATCGGTGTCTCTCAGTCCCTCTCTTTCAGGGGGAGATCTGTACACTGACCGGTGTCTCTCAGTCCCTCTCTCTCAGGGAGATCTGTACACTGATCTGTGTCTCTCAGTCCCTCTCCCTCAGGGGAGATCTGTACACTGACCGGTGTCTCTCAGTCCCTCTCTCTCAGGGGGAGATCTGTACACTGACCGGTATCTCTCAGTCCCTCTCTCTCAGGGGGAGATCTGTACACTGACCGGTGTCTCTCAGTCCCTCTCTCTCAGGGGAGATCGGTACACTGACCGATGTCTCTCAGTCCCTCTCTCTCAGGGGGAGATCTGTACACTGACCGGTGTCTCTCGGTCCCTCTCTCTCAGGGACAGATCTGTACACTGACCGGTATCTCTCAGTCCCTCTCTCTCAGGGGGAGATCTGTACACTGACCAGTGTCTCTCAGTCCCTCTCTCTCAGGGGGAGATCTGTACACTGACCAGTGTCTCTCAGTCCCTCTCTCTCAGGGGAGATCTGTACACTGACCGATGTCTCTCAGTCCCTCTCAGGCGGAGATCTGTACACTGACCGGTGTCTCTCAGTCCGTCTCTCTCAGGGGGAGATCTGTACACTGACCGGTGTCTCTCAGTCCGTCTCTCTCAGGGGGAGATCTGTACACTGACCGGTGTCTCTCAGTCCCTCTCTCTCAGGGGGAGATCTATACACTGACCGGTATCTCTCAGTCCCTCTCTCTCAGGGGGAGATCTGTACACTGACCGGTGTCTCTCAGTCCCTCTCTCTCAGGGGGAGATCTGAACACTGACCAGTGTCTCTCAGTCCCTCTCTCTCAGGGAGATCTGTACACTGATCTGTGTCTCTCAGTCCCTCTCTCTCAGGGGAGATCTGTACATTGACCAGTGTCTCTCAGACCCTCTCTCTCAGGGGGAGATCTGTACACTGACCAGTGTCTCTCAGTCCCTCTGTCTCAGGGGGGGATCTTCACACTGACCGGTGTCTCTCAGTCCCTCTCTCTCAGGGAGATCTGTACACTGACCAGTGTCTCTCAGTCCCTCTCTCTCAGGGGGAGATCTGTACACTGACCGGTGTCTCTCAGTCCCTCTCTCTCAGGGGAAATCTGTACACTGAGTGGTGTCTCTCAGTCCCTCTCTCTCAGGGGAGATCTGTACACTGAGTGGTGTCTCTCAGTCCCTCTCTCTCAGGGGAGATCTGTACACTGACCAGTGTCTCTCAGTCCCTCTCTCTTTGGGGAGTTCTGTACACTGACCAGTAACTCTCAGTCCATCTCCCTCAGGGGGAGATCTGTACACTGACCAGTGTCTCTCAGTCCCTCTCTCTCAGGGGGAGATCTGTACACTGACCGGTGTCTCTCAGTCCCTCTCTCTCAGGGGAAATCTGTACACTGACCGGTGTCTCTCAGTCCCTCTCTCTCAGGGGAGATCTGTACACTGAGTGGTGTCTCTCAGTCCCTCTCTCTCAGGGGAGATCTGTACACTGACCAGTGTCTCTCAGTCCCTCTCTCTTTGGGGAGTTCTGTACACTGACCAGTAACTCTCAGTCCATCTCCCTCAGGGGGAGATCTGTACATTGACCGGTGTCTCTCAGTCCCTCTCTCTCAGGGGGAGATCTGTACACTGACCGATGTCTCTCAGTCCCTCTCTCTCAGGCGGAGATCTGTACACTGACTGGTGTCTCTCAGTCCCTCTCTCTCAGGGGGAGATCTGTACACTGACCGGTATCTCTCAGTCCCTCTCTCTCAGGGGGAGATCTGTACACTGACCGGTGTCTCTCAGTCCCTCTCTCTCAGGGGGAGATCTGAACACTGACCAGTGTCTCTCAGTCCCTCTCTCTCAGGGAGATCTGTACACTGATCTGTGTCTCTCAGTCCCTCTCTCTCAGGGGAGATCTGTACATTGACCAGTGTCTCTCAGTCCCTCTCTCTCAGGGAGATCTGTACACTGATCTGTGTCTCTCAGTCCCTCTCTCTCAGGGGAGATCTGTACATTGACCAGTGTCTCTCAGTCCCTCTCTCTCAGGGGAAATCTGTACACTGACCGGTGTCTCTCAGTCCCTCTCTCTCAGGGGAGATCTGTACACTGAGTGGTGTCTCTCAGTCCCTCTCTCTCAGGGGAGATCTGTACACTGACCAGTGTCTCTCAGTCCCTCTCTCTTTGGGGAGTTCTGTACACTGACCAGTAACTCTCAGTCCATCTCCCTCAGGGGGAGATCTGTACATTGACCGGTGTCTCTCAGTCCCTCTCTCTCAGGGGGAGATCTGTACACTGACCGATGTCTCTCAGTCCCTCTCTCTCAGGCGGAGATCTGTACACTGACTGGTGTCTCTCAGTCCCTCTCTCTCAGGGGGAGATCTGTACACTGACCGATGTCACTCAGTCCCTCTCTCTCAGACGGAGATATGTACACTGACCGGTGTCTCTCAGTCCCTCTCTCTCAGGGGAGATCTGTACACTGACCGATGTCTCTCAGTCGCTCTCTCTCAGGGGGAGATCTGTACACTGACCGGTGTCTCTCGGTCCCTCTCTCTCAGGACAGATCTGTACACTGACCGGTATCTCTCAGTCCCTCTCTCTCACGGGGAGATCTGTACACTGACCGGTGTCTCTCAGTCCCTCTCTCTCAGGGGGAGATCTGAACACTGACCAGTGTCTCTCAGTCCCTCTCTCTCAGGGAGATCTGTACACTGATCTGTGTCTCTCAGTCCCTCTCTCTCAGGGGAGATCTGTACATTGACCAGTGTCTCTCAGTCCCTCTCTCTCAGGGGGAGATCTGTACACTGACCAGTGTCTCTCAGTCCCTCTGTCTCAGGGGGGGATCTTCACACTGACCGGTGTCTCTCAGTCCCTCTCTCTCAGGGAGATCTGTACACTGACCAGTGTCTCTCAGTCCCTCTCTCTCAGGGGGAGATCTGTACACTGACCGGTGTCTCTCAGTCCCTCTCTCTCAGGGGAAATCTGTACACTGACCGGTGTCTCTCAGTCACTCTCTCTCAGGGGAGATCTGTACACTGAGTGGTGTCTCTCAGTCCCTCTCTCTCAGGGGAGATCTGTACACTGACCAGTGTCTCTCAGTCCCTCTCTCTTTGGGGAGTTCTGTACACTGACCAGTAACTCTCAGTCCATCTCCCTCAGGGGGAGATCTGTACATTGACCGGTGTCTCTCAGTCCCTCTCTCTCAGGGGGAGATCTGTACACTGACCGGTGTCTGTCAGTCCCTCTCTCTCAGGGGGAGATCTGTACACTGACCGGTGCCTCTCAGTCCCTCTCTCTCAGGGGAGATCTGTACATTGACCAGTGTCTCTCAGTCCCTCTCTCTCAGGGGGAGATCTGTACACTGACCAGTGTCTCTCAGTCCCTCTGTCTCAGGGGGGCATCTTCACACTGACCGGTGTCTCTCAGTCCCTCTCTCTCAGGGAGATCTGTACACTGACCAGTGTCTCTCAGTCCCTCTCTCTCAGGGGGAGATCTGTACACTGACCGGTGTCTCTCAGTCCCTCTCTCTCAGGGGAAATCTGTACACTGAGTGGTGTCTCTCAGTCCCTCTCTCTCAGGGGAGATCTGTACACTGAGTGGTGTCTCTCAGTCCCTCTCTCTCAGGGGAGATCTGTACACTGACCAGTGTCTCTCAGTCCCTCTCTCTTTGGGGAGTTCTGTACACTGACCAGTAACTCTCAGTCCATCTCCCTCAGGGGGAGATCTGTACACTGAACAGTGTCTCTCAGTCCCTCTCTCTCAGGGGGAGATCTGTACACTGACCGGTGTCTCTCAGTCCCTCTCTCTCAGGGGAAATATGTACACTGACCGGTGTCTCTCAGTCCCTCTCTCTCAGGGGAGATCTGTACACTGAGTGGTGTCTCTCAGTCCCTCTCTCTCAGGGGAGATCTGTACACTGACCAGTGTCTCTCAGTCCCTCTCTCTTTGGGGAGTTCTGTACACTGACCAGTAACTCTCAGTCCATCTCCCTCAGGGGGAGATCTGTACATTGACCGGTGTCTCTCAGTCCCTCTCTCTCAGGGGGAGATCTGTACACTGACCGATGTCTCTCAGTCCCTCTCTCTCAGGCAGAGATCTGTACACTGACTGGTGTCTCTCAGTCCCTCTCTCTCAGGGGGAGATCTGTACACTGACCGATGTCACTCAGTCCCTCTCTCTCAGACGGAGATATGTACACTGACCGGTGTCTCTCAGTCCCTCTCTCTCAGGGGAGATCTGTACACTGACCGATGTCTCTCAGTCGCTCTCTCTCAGGGGGAGATCTGTACACTGACCGGTGTCTCTCAGTCCCTCTCTCTCAGGGGAGATCTGTACACTGACCGATGTCTCTCAGTCGCTCTCTCTCAGGGGGAGATCTGTACACTGACCGGTGTCTCTCGGTCCCTCTCTCTCAGGGACAGATCTGTACACTGACCGGTATCTCTCAGTCCCTCTCTCTCAGGGGGAGATCTGTACACTGACCGGTGTCTCTCAGTCCCTCTCTCTCAGGGGGAGATCTGAACACTGACCAGTGTCTCTCAGTCCCTCTCTCTCAGGGAGATCTGTACACTTATCTGTGTCTCTCAGTCCCTCTCTCTCAGGGGAGATCTGTACATTCACCAGTGTCTCTCAGTCCCTCTCTCTCAGGGGGAGATCTGTACACTGACCAGTGTCTCTCAGTCCCTCTGTCTCAGGGGGGGATCTTCACACTGACCGGTGTCTCTCAGTCCCTCTCTCTCAGGGAGATCTGTACACTGACCAGTGTCTCTCAGTCCCTCTCTCTCAGGGGGAGATCTGTACACTGACCGGTGTCTCTCAGTCCCTCTCTCTCAGGGGAAATCTGTACACTGAGTGGTGTCTCTCAGTCCCTCTCTCTCAGGGGAGATCTGTACACTGAGTGGTGTCTCTCAATCCCTCTCTCTCAGGGGAGATCTGTACACTGACCAGTGTCTCTCAGTCCCTCTCTCTTTGGGGAGTTCTGTACACTGACCAGTAACTCTCAGTCCATCTCCCTCAGGGGGAGATCTGTACACTGACCAGTGTCTCTCAGTCCCTCTCTCTCAGGGGGAGATCTGTACACTGACCGGTGTCTCTCAGTCCCTCTCTCTCAGGGGAAATCTGTACACTGACCGGTGTCTCTCAGTCCCTCTCTCTCAGGGGAGATCTGTACACTGAGTGGTGTCTCTCAGTCCCTCTCTCTCAGGGGAGATCTGTACACTGACCAGTGTCTCTCAGTCCCTCTCTCTTTGGGGAGTTCTGTACACTGACCAGTAATTCTCAGTCCATCTCCCTCAGGGGGAGATCTGTACATTGACCGGTGTCTCTCAGTCCCTCTCTCTCAGGGGGAGATCTGTACACTGACCGGTGTCTGTCAGTCCCTCTCTCTCAGGGGGAGATCTGTACACTGACCGGTGCCTCTCAGTCCCTCTCTCTCAGGGGAGATCTGTACATTGACCAGTGTCTCTCAGTCCCTCTCTCTCAGGGGGAGATCTGTACACTGACCAGTGTCTCTCAGTCCCTCTGTCTCAGGGGGGGATCTTCACACTGACCGGTGTCTCTCAGTCCCTCTCTCTCAGGGAGATCTGTACACTGACCAGTGTCTCTCAGTCCCTCTCTCTCAGGGGGAGATCTGTACACTGACCGGTGTCTCTCAGTCCCTCTCTCTCAGGGGAAATCTGTACACTGAGTGGTGTCTCTCAGTCCCTCTCTCTCAGGGGAGATCTGTACACTGAGTGGTGTCTCTCAGTCCCTCTCTCTCAGGGGAGATCTGTACACTGACCAGTGTCTCTCAGTCCCTCTCTCTTTGGGGAGTTCTGTACACTGACCAGTAACTCTCAGTCCATCTCCCTCAGGGGGAGATCTGTACACTGACCAGTGTCTCTCAGTCCCTCTCTCTCAGGGGGAGATCTGTACACTGACCGGTGTCTCTCAGTCCCTCTCTCTCAGGGGAAATCTGTACACTGACCGGTGTCTCTCAGTCCCTCTCTCTCAGGGGAGATCTGTACACTGAGTGGTGTCTCTCAGTCCCTCTCTCTCAGGGGAGATCTGTACACTGACCAGTGTCTCTCAGTCCCTCTCTCTTTGGGGAGTTCTGTACACTGACCAGTAACTCTCAGTCCATCTCCCTCAGGGGGAGATCTGTACATTGACCGGTGTCTCTCAGTCCCTCTCTCTCAGGGGGAGATCTGTACACTGACCGATGTCTCTCAGTCCCTCTCTCTCAGGCGGAGATCTGTACACTGACTGGTGTCTCTCAGTCCCTCTCTCTCAGGGGGAGATCTGTACACTGACCGATGTCACTCAGTCGCTCTCTCTCAGGGGGAGATCTGTACACTGACCGGTGTCTCTCGGTCCCTCTCTCTCAGGGACAGATCTGTACACTGACCGGTATCTCTCAGTCCCTCTCTCTCAGGGGGAGATCTGTACACTAACCGGTGTCTCTCAGTCCCTCTCTCTCAGGGGGAGATCTGAACACTGACCAGTGTCTCTCAGTCCCTCTCTCTCAGGGAGATCTGTACACTGATCTGTGTCTCTCAGTCCCTCTCTCTCAGGGGAGATCTGTACATTGACCAGTGTCTCTCAGTCCCTCTCTCTCAGGGGGAGATCTGTACACTGACCAGTGTCTCTCAGTCCCTCTGTCTCAGGGGGGGATCTTCACACTGACCGGTGTCTCTCAGTCCCTCTCTCTCAGGGAGATCTGTACACTGACCAGTGTCTCTCAGTCCCTCTCTCTCAGGGGAAATCTGTACACTGAGTGGTGTCTCTCAGTCCCTCTCTCTCAGGGGAGATCTGTACACTGAGTGGTGTCTCTCAGTCCCTCTCTCTCAGGGGAGATCTGTACACTGACCAGTGTCTCTCAGTCCCTCTCTCTTTGGGGAGTTCTGTACACTGACCAGTAACTCTCAGTCCATCTCCCTCAGGGGGAGATCTGTACACTGACCAGTGTCTCTCAGTCCCTCTCTCTCAGGGGGAGATCTGTATACTGACCGGTGTCTCTCAGTCCCTCTCTCTCAGGGGAAATCTGTACACTGACCGGTGTCTCTCAGTCCCTCTCTCTCAGGGGAGATCTGTACACTGAGTGGTGTCTCTCAGTCCCTCTCTCTCAGGGGAGATCTGTACACTGACCAGTGTCTCTCAGTCCCTCTCTCTTTGGGGAGTTCTGTACACTGACCAGTAACTCTCAGTCCATCTCCCTCAGGGGGAGATCTGTACATTGACCGGTGTCTCTCAGTCCCTCTCTCTCAGGGGGAGATCTGTACACTGACCGGTGTCTGTCAGTCCCTCTCTCTCAGGGGGAGATCTGTACACTGACCGGTGCCTCTCAGTCCCTCTCTCTCAGGGGGAGATCTGTACACTGATCGGTGTCTCTCAGTCCCTCTCTCTCAGGGGGAGATCTGTACACTGACCGGTGTCTCTCAGTCCCTCTCTCTCAGGGAGATCTGTACACTGATCTGTGTCTCTCAGTCCCTCTCCCTCAGGGGAGATCTGTACACTGACCGGTGTCTCTCAGTCCCTCTCTCTCAGGGGGAGATCTGTACACTGACCGGTATCTCTCAGTCCCTCTCTCTCAGGGGGAGATCTGTACACTGACCGGTGTCTCTCAGTCCCTCTCTCTCAGGGGGAGATCTGTACACTGACCGGTGTCTCTCAGTCCCTCTCTCTCAGGGGAGATCTGTACACTGACCGATGTCTCTCAGTCCCTCACTCTCAGGGGGAGATCTGTACACTGACCGGTGTCTCTCGGTCCCTCTCTCTCAGGGACAGATCTGTACACTGACCGGTATCTCTCAGTCCCTCTCTCTCAGGGGGAGATCTGTACACTGACCGGTGTCTCTCAGTCCCTCTCTCTCAGGGGGAGATCTGTACACTGACCGATGTCTCTCAGTCCCTCTCTCTCAGGGGGAGATCTGTACACTGACCGATGTCACTCAGTCCCTCTCTCTGAGACTTAGATATGTACACTGACCGGTGTCTCTCAGTCCCTCTCTCTCAGGGGAGATTGGTACACTGACCGATGTCTCTCAGTCCCTCTCTCTCAGGGGGAGATCTGTACACTGACCGGTGTCTCTCGGTCCCTCTCTCTCAGGGACAGATCTGTACACTGACCGGTATCTCTCAGTCCCTCTCTCTCAGGGGGAGATCTGTACACTGACCAGTGTCTCTCAGTCCCTCTCTCTCAGGGGGAGATCTGTACACTGACCGGTGTCTCTCAGTCCCTCTCTCTCAGGGGGAGATCTGTACACTGACCGGTGTCTCTCAGTCCCTCTCTCTCAGGGGGAGATCTGTACACTGACCGGTGTCTCTCAGTCCCTCTCTCTCAGGGGGAGATCTGTACACTGACCGATGTCTCTCAGTCCTATCTCTCAGGCGGAGATCTGTACACTGACTGGTGTCTCTCAGTCCCTCTCTCTCAGGGGGAGATCTGTACACTGACCGATGTCACTCAGTCCCTCTCTCTCAGACGGAGATATGTACACTGACCGGTGTCTCTCAGTCCCTCTCTCTCAGGGGAGATCTGTACACTGCCCGATGTCTCTCAGTCCCTCTCTCTCAGGGGGAGACCTGTACACTGACCGGTGTCTCTCGGTCCCTCTCTCTCAGGGACAGATCTGTACACTGACCGGTATCTCTCAGTCCATCTCTCTCAGGGGGAGATCTGTACACTGACCGGTGTCTCTCAGTCCCTCTCTCTCAGGGGGAGATCTGTACACTGACCAGTGTCTCTCAGTCCCTCTCTCTCAGGGGGAGATCTGTACACTGACCAGTGTCTCTCAGTCCCTCTCTCTCAGGGGAGATCTGTACACTGACCGATGTCTCTCAGTCCCTCTCTCTCAGGCGGAGATCTGTACACTGACCGGTGTCTCTCAGACCGTCTCTCTCAGGGGGAGATCTGTACACTGACCGGTGTCTCCCAGTCCCTCTCTCTGAGGGGGAGATCTGTACACTGACCGGTGTCTCTCAGTCCCTCTCTCTCAGGGGAGATCTGTACACTGACCGGTATCTCTCAGTCCCTCTCTCTCAGGGGGAGATCTGTACACTGACTGGTGTCTCTCAGTCCCTCTCTCTCAGGGGGAGATCTGTACACTGACCGATGTCACTCAGTCCCTCTCTCTCAGACGGAGATATGTACACTGACCGGTGTCTCTCAGTCCCTCTCTCTCAGGGCAGATCGGTACACTGACCGATGTCTCTCAGTCCCTCTCTCTCAGGGGGAGATCTGTACACTGACCAGTGTCTGTCAGTCCCTCTCTCTCAGGGGGAGATCTGTACACTGACCAGTGTCTCTCAGTCCATCTCTCTCAGGGGAGATCTGTACACTGACCAGTGTCTCTCAGTCCATCTCTCTCAGGGGAGATCTGTACACTGACCGATGTCTCTCAGTCCCTCTCTCTCAGGGAGATCTGTACACTGACCAGTGTCTCTCAGTCCCTCTCTCTCAGGGGGAGATCTGTACACTGACCGGTGTCTCTCAGTCCCTTTCTCTCAGGGGAAATCTGTACACTGAGTGGTGTCTCTCAGTCCCTCTCTCTCAGGGGAGATCTGTACACTGAGTGGTGTCTCTCAGTCCCTCTCTCTCAGGGGAGATCTGTACACTGACCAGTGTCTCTCAGTCCCTCTCTCTTTGGGGAGTTCTGTACACTGACCAGTAACTCTCAGTCCATCTCCCTCAGGGGGAGATCTGTACACTGACCAGTGTCTCTCAGTCCCTCTCTCTCAGGGGGAGATCTGTACACTGACCGGTGTCTCTCAGTCCCTCTCTCTCAGGGGAAATCTGTACACTGACCGGTGTCTCTCAGTCCCTCTCTCTCAGGGGAGATCTGTACACTGAGTGGTGTCTCTCAGTCCCTCTCTCTCAGGGGAGATCTGTACACTGACCAGTGTCTCTCAGTCCCTCTCTCTTTGGGGAGTTCTGTACACTGACCAGTAACTCTCAGTCCATCTCCCTCAGGGGGAGATCTGTACATTGACCGGTGTCTCTCAGTCCCTCTCTCTCAGGGGGAGATCTGTACACTGACCGATGTCTCTCAGTCCCTCTCTCTCAGGCGGAGATCTGTACACTGACTGGTGTCTCTCAGTCCCTCTCTCTCAGGGGGAGATCTGTACACTGACCGATGTCACTCAGTCCCTCTCTCTCAGACGGAGATATGTACACTGACCGGTGTCTCTCAGTCCCTCTCTCTCAGGGGAGATCTGTACACTGACCGATGTCTCTCAGTCGCTCTCTCTCAGGGGGAGATCTGTACACTGACCGGTGTCTCTCGGTCCCTCTCTCTCAGGGACAGATCTGTACACTGACCGGTATCTCTCAGTCCCTCTCTCTCAGGGGGAGATCTGTACACTGACCGGTGTCTCTCAGTCCCTCTCTCTCAGGGGGAGATCTGAACACTGACCAGTGTCTCTCAGTCCCTCTCTCTCAGGGAGATCTGTACACTGATCTGTGTCTCTCAGTCCCTCTCTCTCAGGGGAGATCTGTACATTGACCAGTGTCTCTCAGTCCCTCTCTCTCAGGGGGAGATCTGTACACTGACCAGTGTCTCTCAGTCCCTCTGTCTCAGGGGGGGATCTTCACACTGACCGGTGTCTCTCAGTGCCTCTCTCTCAGGGAGATCTGTACACTGACCAGTGTCTCTCAGTCCCTCTCTCTCAGGGGGAGATCTGTACACTGACCGGTGTCTCTCAGTCCCTCTCTCTCAGGGGAAATCTGTACACTGAGTGGTGTCTCTCAGTCCCTCTCTCTCAGGGGAGATCTGTACACTGAGTGGTGTCTCTCAGTTCCTCTCTCTCAGGGGAGATCTGTACACTGACCAGTCTCTCTCAGTCCCTCTCTCTTTGGGGAGTTCTGTACACTGAGCAGTAACTCTCAGTCCATCTCCCTCAGGGGGAGATCTGTACACTGACCAGTGTCTCTCAGTCCCTCTCTCTCAGGGGGAGATCTGTACACTGACCGGTGTCTCTCAGTCCCTCTCTCTCAGGGGAAATCTGTACACTGACCGGTGTCTCTCAGTCCCTCTCTCTCAGGGGAGATCTGTACACTGAGTGGTGTCTCTCAGTCCCTCTCTCTCAGGGGAGATCTGTACACTGACCAGTGTCTCTCAGTCCCTCTCTCTCAGGGGGAGATCTGTACATTGACCGGTGTCTCTCAGTCCCTCTCTCTCAGGGGGAGATCTGTACACTGACCGGTGTCTGTCAGTCCCTCTCTCTCAGGGGGAGATCTGTACACTGACCGGTGCCTCTCAGTCCCTCTCTCTCAGGGGGAGATCTGTACACTGATCGGTGTCTCTCAGTCCCTCTCTCTCAGGGGGAGATCTGTACACTGACCGGTGTCTCTCAGTCCCTCTCTCTCAGGGAGATCTGTACACTGATCTGTGTCTCTCAGTCCCTCTCCCTCAGGGGAGATCTGTACACTGACCGGTGTCTCTCAGTCCCTCTCTCTCAGGGGGAGATCTGTACACTGACCGGTATCTCTCAGTCCCTCTCTCTCAGGGGGAGATCTGTACACTGACCGGTGTCTCTCAGTCCCTCTCTCTCAGGGGGAGATCTGTACAGTGACCGGTGTCTCTCAGTCCCTCTCTCTCAGGGGAGATCTGTACACTGACCGATGTCTCTCAGTCCCTCACTCTCAGGGGGAGATCTGTACACTGACCGGTGTCTCTCGGTCCCTCTCTCTCAGGGACAGATCTGTACACTGACCGGTATCTCTCAGTCCCTCTCTCTCAGGGGGAGATCTGTACACTGACCGGTGTCTCTCAGTCCCTCTCTCTCAGGGGGAGATCTGTACACTGACCGATGTCTCTCAGTCCCTCTCTCTCAGGGGGAGATCTGTACACTGACCGATGTCTCTCAGTCCCTCACTCTCAGGGGGAGATCTGTACACTGACCGGTGTCTCTCGGTCCCTCTCTCTCAGGGACAGATCTGTACACTGACCGGTATCTCTCAGTCCCTCTCTCTCAGGGGGAGATCTGTACACTGACCGGTGTCTCTCAGTCCCTCTCTCTCAGGGGGAGATCTGTACACTGACCGATGTCTCTCAGTCCCTCTCTCTCAGGGGGAGATCTGTACACTGACCGATGTCACTCAGTCCCTCTCTCTGAGACGGAGATATGTACACTGACCGGTGTCTCTCAGTCCCTCTCTCTCAGGGGAGATTGGTACACTGACCGATGTCTCTCAGTCCCTCTCTCTCAGGGGGAGATCTGTACACTGACCGGTGTCTGTCGGTCCCTCTCTCTCAGGGACAGATCTGTACACTGACCGGTATCTCTCAGTCCCTCTCTCTCAGGGGGAGATCTGTACACTGACCAGTGTCTCTCAGTCCCTCTCTCTCAGGGGGAGATCTGTACACTGACCGGTGTCTCTCAGTCCCTCTCTCTCAGGGGGAGATCTGTACACTGACCGGTGTCTGTCGGTCCCTCTCTCTCAGGGACAGATCTGTACACTGACCGGTATCTCTCAGTCCCTCTCTCTCAGGGGGAGATCTGTACACTGACCAGTGTCTCTCAGTCCCTCTCTCTCAGGGGGAGATCTGTACACTGACCGGTGTCTCTCAGTCCCTCTCTCTCAGGGGGAGATCTGTACACTGACCGGTGTCTCTCAGTCCCTCTCTCTCAGGGGGAGATCTGTACACTGACCGGTGTCTCTCAGTCCCTCTCTCTCAGGGGGAGATCTGTACACTGACCGATGTCTCTCAGTCCTATCTCTCAGGCGGAGATCTGTACACTGACTGGTGTCTCTCAGTCCCTCTCTCTCAGGGGGAGATCTGTACACTGACCGATGTCACTCAGTCCCTCTCTCTCAGACGGAGATATGTACACTGACCGGTGTCTCTCAGTCCCTCTCTCTCAGGGGAGATCTGTACACTGCCCGATGTCTCTCAGTCCCTCTCTCTCAGGGGGAGACCTGTACACTGACCGGTGTCTCTCGGTCCCTCTCTCTCAGGGACAGATCTGTACACTGACCGGTATCTCTCAGACCATCTCTCTCAGGGGGAGATCTGTACACTGACCGGTGTCTCTCAGTCCCTCTCTCTCAGGGGGAGATCTGTACACTGACCAGTGTCTCTCAGTCCCTCTCTCTCAGGGGGAGATCTGTACACTGACCAGTGTCTCTCAGTCCCTCTCTCTCAGGGGAGATCTGTACACTGACCGATGTCTCTCAGTCCCTCTCTCTCAGGCGGAGATCTGTACACTGACCGGTGTCTCTCAGACCGTCTC
Source organism: Mobula birostris (assembly GCF_030028105.1). Classification (NCBI taxonomy): domain Eukaryota; kingdom Metazoa; phylum Chordata; class Chondrichthyes; order Myliobatiformes; family Myliobatidae; genus Mobula; species Mobula birostris. Next base: position 2,933,724 of record NC_092380.1, read on the forward strand.
TCTCAGGGGGAGATCTGTACACTGACCGGTGTCTCCCAGTCCCTCTCTCTCAGGGGGAGATCTGTACACTGACCGGTGTCTCTCAGTCCCTCTCTCTCAGGGGAGATCTGTACACTGACCGGTATCTCTCAGTCCCTCTCTCTCAGGGGGAGATCTGTACACTGACTGGTGTCTCTCAGTCCCTCTCTCTCAGGGGGAGATCTGTACACTGACCGATGTCACTCAGTCCCTCTCTCTCAGACGGAGATATGTACACTGACCGGTGTCTCTCAGTCCCTCTCTCTCAGGGGAGATCGGTACACTGACCGATGTCTCTCAGTCCCTCTCTCTCAGGGGGAGATCTGTACACTGACCAGTGTCTGTCAGTCCCTCTCTCTCAGGGGGAGATCTGTACACTGACCAGTGTCTCTCAGTCCATCTCTCTCAGGGGAGATCTGTACACTGACCAGTGTCTCTCAGTCCATCTCTCTCAGGGGAGATCTGTACACTGACCGATGTCTCTCAGTCCCTCTCTCTCAGGGAGATCTGTACACTGACCAGTGTCTCTCAGTCCCTCTCTCTCAGGGGGAGATCTGTACACTGACCGGTGTCTCTCAGTCCCTTTCTCTCAGGGGAAATCTGTACACTGAGTGGTGTCTCTCAGTCCCTCTCTCTCAGGGGAGATCTGTACACTGAGTGGTGTCTCTCAGTCCCTCTCTCTCAGGGGAGATCTGTACACTGACCAGTGTCTCTCAGTCCCTCTCTCTTTGGGGAGTTCTGTACACTGACCAGTAACTCTCAGTCCATCTCCCTCAGGGGGAGATCTGTACACTGACCAGTGTCTCTCAGTCCCTCTCTCTCAGGGGGAGATCTGTACACTGACCGGTGTCTCTCAGTCCCTCTCTCTCAGGGGAAATCTGTACACTGACCGGTGTCTCTCAGTCCCTCTCTCTCAGGGGAGATCTGTACACTGAGTGGTGTCTCTCAGTCCCTCTCTCTCAGGGGAGATCTGTACACTGACCAGTGTCTCTCAGTCCCTCTCTCTTTGGGGAGTTCTGTACACTGACCAGTAACTCTCAGTCCATCTCCCTCAGGGGGAGATCTGTACATTGACCGGTGTCTCTCAGTCCCTCTCTCTCAGGGGGAGATCTGTACACTGACCGATGTCTCTCAGTCCCTCTCTCTCAGGCGGAGATCTGTACACTGACTGGTGTCTCTCAGTCCCTCTCTCTCAGGGGGAGATCTGTACACTGACCGATGTCACTCAGTCCCTCTCTCTCAGACGGAGATATGTACACTGACCGGTGTCTCTCAGTCCCTCTCTCTCAGGGGAGATCTGTACACTGACCGATGTCTCTCAGTCGCTCTCTCTCAGGGGGAGATCTGTACACTGACCGTTGTCTCTCGGTCCCTCTCTCTCAGGGACAGATCTGTACACTGACCGGTATCTCTCAGTCCCTCTCTCTCAGGGGGAGATCTGTACACTGACCGGTGTCTCTCAGTCCCTCTCTCTCAGGGGGAGATCTGAACACTGACCAGTGTCTCTCAGTCCGTCTCTCTCAGGGAGATCTGTACACTGATCTGTGTCTCTCAGTCCCTCTCTCTCAGGGGAGATCTGTACATTGACCAGTGTCTCTCAGTCCCTCTCTCTCAGGGGGAGATCTGTACACTGACCAGTGTCTCTCAGTCCCTCTGTCTCAGGGGGGGATCTTCACACTGACCGGTGTCTCTCAGTGCCTCTCTCTCAGGGAGATCTGTACACTGACCAGTGTCTCTCAGTCCCTCTCTCTCAGGGGGAGATCTGTACACTGACCGGTGTCTCTCAGTCCCTCTCTCTCAGGGGAAATCTGTACACTGAGTGGTGTCTCTCAGTCCCTCTCTCTTAGGGGATATCTGTACACTGAGTGGTGTCTCTCAGTCCCTCTCTCTCAGGGGAGATCTGTACACTGACCAGTGTCTCTCAGTCCCTCTCTCTTTGGGGAGTTCTGTACACTGAGCAGTAACTCTCAGTCCATCTCCCTCAGGGGGAGATCTGTACACTGACCAGTGTCTCTCAGTCCCTCTCTCTCAGGGGGAGATCTGTACACTGACCGGTGTCTCTCAGTCCCTCTCTCTCAGGGGAAATCTGTACACTGACCGGTGTCTCTCAGTCCCTCTCTCTCAGGGGAGATCTGTACACTGAGTGGTGTCTCTCAGTCCCTCTCTCTCAGGGGAGATCTGTACACTGACCAGTGTCTCTCAGTCCCTCTCTCTTTGGGGAGTTCTGTACACTGACCAGTAACTCTCAGTCCATCTCCCTCAGGGGGAGATCTGTACATTGACCGGTGTCTCTCAGTCCCTCTCTCTCAGGGGGAGATCTGTACACTGACCGGTGCCTCTCAGTCCCTCTCTCTCAGGGGGAGATCTGTACACTGATCGGTGTCTCTCAGTCCCTCTCTCTCAGGGGGAGATCTGTACACTGACCGGTGTCTCTCAGTCCCTCTCTCTCAGGGAGATCTGTACACTGATCTGTGTCTCTCAGTCCCTCTCCCTCAGGGGAGATCTGTACACTGACCGGTGTCTCTCAGTCCCTCTCTCTCAGGGGGAGATCTGTACACTGACCGGTATCTCTCAGACCCTCTCTCTCAGGGGGAGATCTGTACACTGACCGGTGTCTCTCAGTCCCTCTCTCTCAGGGGGAGATCTGTACACTGACCGGTGTCTCTCAGTCCCTCTCTCTCAGGGGAGATCTGTACACTGACCGATGTCTCTCAGTCCCTCACTCTCAGGGGGAGATCTGTACACTGACCGGTGTCTCTCGGTCCCTCTCTCTCAGGGACAGATCTGTACACTGACCGGTATCTCTCAGTCCCTCTCTCTCAGGGGGAGATCTGTACACTGACCGGTGTCTCTCAGTCCCTCTCTCTCAGGGGGAGATCTGTACACTGACCGATGTCTCTCAGTCCCTCTCTCTCAGGGGGAGATCTGTACACTGACCGATGTCACTCAGTCCCTCTCTCTCAGACGGAGATATGTACACTGACCGGTGTCTCTCAGTCCCTCTCTCTCAGGGGAGATTGGTACACTGACCGATGTCTCTCAGTCCCTCTCTCTCAGGGGGAGATCTGTACACTGACCGGTGTGTCTCGGTCCCTCTCTCTCAGGGACAGATCTGTACACTGACCGGTATCTCTCAGTCCCTCTCTCTCAGGGCGAGATCTGTACACTGACCAGTGTCTCTCAGTCCCTCTCTCTCAGGGGGAGATCTGTACACTGACCGGTGTCTCTCAGTCCCTCTCTCTCAGGGGGAGATCTGTACACTGACCGGTGTCTCTCAGACCCTCTCTCTCAGGGGGAGATCTGTACACTGACCGGTGTCTCTCAGTCCCTCTCTCTCAGGGGGAGATCTGTACACTGACCGATGTCTCTCAGTCCCTCTCTCTCAGGCGGAGATCTGTACACTGACTGGTGTCTCTCAGTCCCTCTCTCTCAGGGGGAGATCTGTACACTGACCGATGTCACTCAGTCCCTCTCTCTCAGACGGAGATATGTACACTGACCGGTGTCTCTCAGTCCCTCTCTCTCAGGGGAGATCTGTACACTGCCAGATGTCTCTCAGTCCCTCTCTCTCAGGGGGAGACCTGTACACTGACCGGTGTCTCTCGGTCCCTCTCTCTCAGGGACAGATCTGTACACTGACCGGTATCTCTCAGTCCCTCTCTCTCAGGGGGAGATCTGTACACTGACCGGTGTCTCTCAATCCCTCTCTCTCAGGGGGAGATCTGTACACTGACCAGTGTCTCTCAGTCCCTCTCTCTCAGGGGAGATCTGTACACTGACCGATGTCTCTCAGTCCCTCTCTCTCAGGCGGAGATCTGTACACTGACCGGTGTCTCTCAGACCGTCTCTCTCAGGGGGAGATCTGTACACTGACCGGTGTCTCCCAGTCCCTCTCTCTCAGGGGGAGATCTGTACACTGACCGGTGTCTCTCAGTCCCTCTCTCTCAGGGGAGATCTGTACACTGACCGGTATCTCTCAGTCCCTCTCTCTCAGGGGGAGATCTGTACACTGACTGGTGTCTCTCAGTCCCTCTCTCTCAGGGGGAGATCTGTACACTGACCGATGTCACTCAGTCCCTCTCTCTCAGACGGAGATATGTACACTGACCGGTGTCTCTCAGTCCCTCTCTCTCAGGGGAGATCGGTACACTGACCGATGTCTCTCAGTCCCTCTCTCTCAGGGGGAGATCTGTACACTGACCGGTGTCTCTCGGTCCCTCTCTCTCAGGGACAGATCTGTACACTGACCGGTATCTCTCAGTCCCTCTCTCTCAGGGGGAGATCTGTACACTGACCAGTGTCTGTCAGTCCCTCTCTCTCAGGGGGAGATCTGTACACTGACCGGTGTCTCTCAGTCCCTCTCTCTCAGGGGAAATATGTACACTGACCGGTGTCTCTCAGTCCCTCTCTCTCAGGGGAGATCTGTACACTGAGTGGTGTCTCTCAGTCCCTCTCTCTCAGGGGAGATCTGTACACTGACCAGTGTCTCTCAGTCCCTCTCTCTTTGGGGAGTTCTGTACACTGACCAGTAACTCTCAGTCCATCTCCCTCAGGGGGAGATCTGTACATTGACCGGTGTCTCTCAGTCCCTCTCTCTCAGGGGGAGATCTGTACACTGACTGGTGTCTCTCAGTCCCTCTCTCTCAGGGGGAGATCTGTACACTGACCAGTGTCTCTCAGTCCCTCTCTCTCAGGGGGAGATCTGTTCACTGACCGGTGTCTCTCAGTCCCTCTCTCTCAGGGGAAATCTGTACACTGACCGGTGTCTCTCAGTTCCTCTCTCTCAGGGGAGATCTGTACACTGAGTGGTGTCTCTCAGTCCCTCTCTCTCAGGGGAGATCTGTACACTGACCAGTGTCTCTCAGTCCCTCTCTCTTTGGGGAGTTGTGTACACTGACCAGTAACTCTCAGTCCATCTCGCTCAGGGGGAGATCTGTACATTGACCGGTGTCTCTCAGTCCCTCTCTCTCAGGGGGAGATCTGTACACTGACCGGTGTCTGTCAGTCCCTCTCTCTCAGGGGGAGATCTGTACACTGACCGGTGCCTCTCAGTCCCTCTCTCTCAGGGGGAGATCTGTACACTGATCGGTGTCTCTCAGTCCCTCTCTCTCAGGGGGAGATCTGTACACTGACCGGTGTCTCTCAGTCCCTCTCTCTCAGGGAGATCTGTACACTGATCTGTGTCTCTCAGTCCCTCTCCCTCAGGGGAGATCTGTACACTGACCGGTGTCTCTCAGTCCCTCTCTCTCAGGGGGAGATCTGTACACTGACCGGTATCTCTCAGACCCTCTCTCTCAGGGGGAGATCTGTACACTGACCGGTGTCTCTCAGTCCCTCTCTCTCAGGGGGAGATCTGTACACTGACCGGTGTCTCTCAGTCCCTCTCTCTCAGGGGAGATCTGTACACTGACCGATGTCTCTCAGTCCCTCACTCTCAGGGGGAGATCTGTACACTGACCGGTGTCTCTCGGTCCCTCTCTCTCAGGGACAGATCTGTACACTGACCGGTATCTCTCAGTCCCTCTCTCTCAGGGGGAGATCTGTACACTGACCGGTGTCTCTCAGTCCCTCTCTCTCAGGGGGAGATCTGTACACTGACCGATGTCTCTCAGTCCCTCTCTCTCAGGGGGAGATCTGTACACTGACCGATGTCACTCAGTCCCTCTCTCTCAGACGGAGATATGTACACTGACCGGTGTCTCTCAGTCCCTCTCTCTCAGGGGAGATTGGTACACTGACCGATGTCTCTCAGTCCCTCTCTCTCAGGGGGAGATCTGTACACTGACCGGTGTCTCTCGGTCCCTCTCTCTCAGGGACAGATCTGTACACTGACCGGTATCTCTCAGTCCCTCTCGCTCAGGGGGAGATCTGTACACTGACCAGTGTCTCTCAGTCCCTCTCTCTCAGGGGGAGATCTGTACACTGACCGGTGTCTCTCAGTCCCTCTCTCTCAGGGGGAGATCTGTACACTGACCGGTGTCTCTCAGTCCCTCTCTCTCAGGGGGAGATCTGTACACTGACCGGTGTCTCTCAGTCCCTCTCTCTCAGGGGGAGATCTGTACACTGACCGATGTCTCTCAGTCCCTCTCTCTCAGGCGGAGATCTGTTCACTGACTGGTGTCTCTCAGTCCCTCTCTCTCAGGGGGAGATCTGTACACTGACCGATGTCACTCAGTCCCTCTCTCTCAGACGGAGATATGTACACTGACCGGTGTCTCTCAGTCCCTCTCTCTCAGGGGAGATCTGTACACTGCCCGATGTCTCTCAGTCCCTCTCTCTCAGGGGGAGACCTGTACACTGACCGGTGTCTCTCGGTCCCTCTCTCTCAGGGACAGATGTATACACTGACCGGTATCTCTCAGTCCCTCTCTCTCAGGGGGAGATCTGTACACTGACCGGTGTCTCTCAGTCCCTCTCTCTCAGGGGGAGATCTGTACACTGACCAGTGTCTCTCAGTCCCTCTCTCTCAGGGGGAGATCTGTACACTGACCAGTGTCTCTCAGTCCCTCTCTCTCAGGGGAGATCTGTACACTGACCGATGTCTCTCAGTCCCTCTCTCTCAGGCGGAGATCTGTACACTGACCGGTGTCTCTCAGACCGTCTCTCTCAGGGGGAGATCTGTACACTGACCGGTGTCTCCCAGTCCCTCTCTCTCAGGGGGAGATCTGTACACTGACCGGTGTCTCTCAGTCCCTCTCTCTCAGGGGAGATCTGTACACTGAGCGGTATCTCTCAGTCCCTCTCTCTCAGGGGGAGATCTGTACACTGTCTGGTGTCTCTCAGTCCCTCTCTCTCAGGGGGAGATGTGTACACTGACCGATGTCACTCAGTCCCTCTCTCTCAGACGGAGATATGTACACTGACCGGTGTCTCTCAGTCCCTCTCTCTCAGGGGAGATCGGTACACTGACCGATGTCTCTCAGTCCCTCTCTCTCAGGGGGAGATCTGTACACTGACCAGTGTCTCTCAGTCCCTCTCTCTCAGGGGGAGATCTGTACACTGACCAGTGTCTCTCAGTCCCTCTCTCTCAGGGGAGATCTGTACACTGACCGATGTCTCTCAGTCCCTCTCTCTCAGGCGGAGATCTGTACACTGACCGGTGTCTCTCAGACCGTCTCTCTCAGGGGGTGATCTGTACACTGACCGGTGTCTCCCAGTCCCTCTCTCTCAGGGGGAGATCTGTACACTGACCGGTGTCTCTCAGTCCCTCTCTCTCAGGGGAGATCTGTACACTGACCGGTATCTCTCAGTCCCTCTCTCTCAGGGGGAGATCTGTACACTGACTGGTGTCTCTCAGTCCCTCTCTCTCAGGGGGAGATCTGTACACTGACCGATGTCTCTCAGTCCCTCTCTCTCAGGGACAGATCTGTACACTGACCGGTATCTCTCAGTCCCTCTCTCTCAGGGGGAGATCTGTACACTGACCAGTGTCTGTCAGTCCCTCTCTCTCAGGGTGAGATCTGTACACTGACCAGTGTCTCTCAGTCCATCTCTCTCAGGGGAGATCTGTACACTGACCGATGTCTCTCAGTCCCTCTCTCTCAGGCGGAGATCTGTACACTGACCGGTGTCTCTCAGTCCGTCTCTCTCAGGGGGAGATCTGTACACTGACCGGTGTCTCTCAGTCCGTCTCTCTCAGGGGGAGATCTGTACACTGACCGGTGTCTCTCAGTCCCTCTCTCTCAGACGGAGATATGTACACTGACCGGTGTCTCTCAGTCCCTCTCTCTCAGGGGAGATCTGTACACTGACCGATGTCTCTCAGTCCCTCTCTCTCAGGGGAGATCTGTACACTGAGTGGTGTCTCTCAGTCCCTCTCTCTCAGGGGAGATCTGTACACTGACCAGTGTCTCTCAGTCCCTCTCTCTTTGGGGAGTTCTGTACACTGACCAGTAACTCTCAGTCCATCTCCCTCAGGGGGAGATCTGTACATTGACCGGTGTCTCTCAGTCCCTCTCTCTCAGGGGGAGATCTGTACACTGACTGGTGTCTCTCAGTCCCTCTCTCTCAGGGGGAGATCTGTACACTGACCAGTGTCTCTCAGTCCCTCTCTCTCAGGGGGAGATCTGTTCACTGACCGGTGTCTCTCAGTCCCTCTCTCTCAGGGGAAATCTGTACACTGACCGGTGTCTCTCAGTTCCTCTCTCTCAGGGGAGATCTGTACACTGAGTGGTGTCTCTCAGTCCCTCTCTCTCAGGGGAGATCTGTACACTGACCAGTGTCTCTCAGTCCCTCTCTCTTTGGGGAGTTGTGTACACTGACCAGTAACTCTCAGTCCATCTCGCTCAGGGGGAGATCTGTACATTGACCGGTGTCTCTCAGTCCCTCTCTCTCAGGGGGAGATCTGTACACTGACCGGTGTCTGTCAGTCCCTCTCTCTCAGGGGGAGATCTGTACACTGACCGGTGCCTCTCAGTCCCTCTCTCTCAGGGGGAGATCTGTACACTGATCGGTGTCTCTCAGTCCCTCTCTCTCAGGGGGAGATCTGTACACTGACCGGTGTCTCTCAGTCCCTCTCTCTCAGGGAGATCTGTACACTGATCTGTGTCTCTCAGTCCCTCTCCCTCAGGGGAGATCTGTACACTGACCGGTGTCTCTCAGTCCCTCTCTCTCAGGGGGAGATCTGTACACTGACCGGTATCTCTCAGACCCTCTCTCTCAGGGGGAGATCTGTACACTGACCGGTGTCTCTCAGTCCCTCTCTCTCAGGGGGAGATCTGTACACTGACCGGTGTCTCTCAGTCCCTCTCTCTCAGGGGAGATCTGTACACTGACCGATGTCTCTCAGTCCCTCACTCTCAGGGGGAGATCTGTACACTGACCGGTGTCTCTCGGTCCCTCTCTCTCAGGGACAGATCTGTACACTGACCGGTATCTCTCAGTCCCTCTCTCTCAGGGGGAGATCTGTACACTGACCGGTGTCTCTCAGTCCCTCTCTCTCAGGGGGAGATCTGTACACTGACCGATGTCTCTCAGTCCCTCTCTCTCAGGGGGAGATCTGTACACTGACCGATGTCACTCAGTCCCTCTCTCTCAGACGGAGATATGTACACTGACCGGTGTCTCTCAGTCCCTCTCTCTCAGGGGAGATTGGTACACTGACCGATGTCTCTCAGTCCCTCTCTCTCAGGGGGAGATCTGTACACTGACCGGTGTCTCTCGGTCCCTCTCTCTCAGGGACAGATCTGTACACTGACCGGTATCTCTCAGTCCCTCTCGCTCAGGGGGAGATCTGTACACTGACCAGTGTCTCTCAGTCCCTCTCTCTCAGGGGGAGATCTGTACACTGACCGGTGTCTCTCAGTCCCTCTCTCTCAGGGGGAGATCTGTACACTGACCGGTGTCTCTCAGTCCCTCTCTCTCAGGGGGAGATCTGTACACTGACCGGTGTCTCTCAGTCCCTCTCTCTCAGGGGGAGATCTGTACACTGACCGATGTCTCTCAGTCCCTCTCTCTCAGGCGGAGATCTGTTCACTGACTGGTGTCTCTCAGTCCCTCTCTCTCAGGGGGAGATCTGTACACTGACCGATGTCACTCAGTCCCTCTCTCTCAGACGGAGATATGTACACTGACCGGTGTCTCTCAGTCCCTCTCTCTCAGGGGAGATCTGTACACTGCCCGATGTCTCTCAGTCCCTCTCTCTCAGGGGGAGACCTGTACACTGACCGGTGTCTCTCGGTCCCTCTCTCTCAGGGACAGATGTATACACTGACCGGTATCTCTCAGTCCCTCTCTCTCAGGGGGAGATCTGTACACTGACCGGTGTCTCTCAGTCCCTCTCTCTCAGGGGGAGATCTGTACACTGACCAGTGTCTCTCAGTCCCTCTCTCTCAGGGGGAGATCTGTACACTGACCAGTGTCTCTCAGTCCCTCTCTCTCAGGGGAGATCTGTACACTGACCGATGTCTCTCAGTCCCTCTCTCTCAGGCGGAGATCTGTACACTGACCGGTGTCTCTCAGACCGTCTCTCTCAGGGGGAGATCTGTACACTGACCGGTGTCTCCCAGTCCCTCTCTCTCAGGGGGAGATCTGTACACTGACCGGTGTCTCTCAGTCCCTCTCTCTCAGGGGAGATCTGTACACTGAGCGGTATCTCTCAGTCCCTCTCTCTCAGGGGGAGATCTGTACACTGTCTGGTGTCTCTCAGTCCCTCTCTCTCAGGGGGAGATGTGTACACTGACCGATGTCACTCAGTCCCTCTCTCTCAGACGGAGATATGTACACTGACCGGTGTCTCTCAGTCCCTCTCTCTCAGGGGAGATCGGTACACTGACCGATGTCTCTCAGTCCCTCTCTCTCAGGGGGAGATCTGTACACTGACCAGTGTCTCTCAGTCCCTCTCTCTCAGGGGGAGATCTGTACACTGACCAGTGTCTCTCAGTCCCTCTCTCTCAGGGGAGATCTGTACACTGACCGATGTCTCTCAGTCCCTCTCTCTCAGGCGGAGATCTGTACACTGACCGGTGTCTCTCAGACCGTCTCTCTCAGGGGGTGATCTGTACACTGACCGGTGTCTCCCAGTCCCTCTCTCTCAGGGGGAGATCTGTACACTGACCGGTGTCTCTCAGTCCCTCTCTCTCAGGGGAGATCTGTACACTGACCGGTATCTCTCAGTCCCTCTCTCTCAGGGGGAGATCTGTACACTGACTGGTGTCTCTCAGTCCCTCTCTCTCAGGGGGAGATCTGTACACTGACCGATGTCTCTCAGTCCCTCTCTCTCAGGGACAGATCTGTACACTGACCGGTATCTCTCAGTCCCTCTCTCTCAGGGGGAGATCTGTACACTGACCAGTGTCTGTCAGTCCCTCTCTCTCAGGGTGAGATCTGTACACTGACCAGTGTCTCTCAGTCCATCTCTCTCAGGGGAGATCTGTACACTGACCGATGTCTCTCAGTCCCTCTCTCTCAGGCGGAGATCTGTACACTGACCGGTGTCTCTCAGTCCGTCTCTCTCAGGGGGAGATCTGTACACTGACCGGTGTCTCTCAGTCCGTCTCTCTCAGGGGGAGATCTGTACACTGACCGGTGTCTCTCAGTCCCTCTCTCTCAGACGGAGATATGTACACTGACCGGTGTCTCTCAGTCCCTCTCTCTCAGGGGAGATCTGTACACTGACCGATGTCTCTCAGTCCCTCTCTCTCAGGGGGAGACCTGTACACTGACCGGTGTCTCTCGGTCCCTCTCTCTCAGGGACAGATCTGTACACTGACCGGTATCTCTCAGTCCCTCTCTCTCAGGGGGAGATCTGAACACTGACCAGTGTCTCTCAGTCCCTCTCTCTCAGGGAGATCTGTACACTGATCTGTGTCTCTCAGTCCCTCTCTCTCAGGGGAGATCTGTACATTGACCAGTGTCTCTCAGTCCCTCTCTCTCAGGGGGAGATCTGTACACTGACCAGTGTCTCTCAGTCCCTCTGTCTCAGGGGGGGATCTTCACACTGACCGGTGTCTCTCAGTCCCTCTCTCTCAGGGAGATCTGTACACTGACCAGTGTCTCTCAGTCCCACTCTCTCAGGGGGAGATCTGTACACTGACCGGTGTCTCTCAGTCCCTCTCTCTCAGGGGAAATCTGTACACTGAGTGGTGTCTCTCAGTCCCTCTCTCTCAGGGGAGATCTGTACACTGAGTGGTGTCTCTCAGTCCCTCTCTCTTTGGGGAGTTCTGTACACTGACCAGTAACTCTCAGTCCATCTCCCTCAGGGGGAGATCTGTACACTGACCAGTGTCTCTCAGTCTCTCTCTCTCAGGGGGAGATCTGTACACTGACCGGTGTCTCTCAGTCCCTCTCTCTCAGGGGAAATCTGTACACTGACCGGTGTCTCTCAGTCCCTCTCTCTCAGGGGAGATCTGTACACTGAGTGGTGTCTCTCAGTCCCTCTCTCTCAGGGGAGATCTGTACACTGACCAGTGTCTCTCAGTCCCTCTCTCTTTGGGGAGTTCTGTACACTGACCAGTAACTCTCAGTCCATCTCCCTCAGGGGGAGATCTGTACATTGACCGGTGTCTCTCAGTCCCTCTCTCTCAGGGGGAGATGAGTACACTGACCGGTGTCTGTCAGTCCCTCTCTCTCAGGGAGATCTGTACACTGATCTGTGTCTCTCAGTCCCTCTCCCTCAGGGGAGATCTGTACACTGACCGGTGTCTCTCAGTCCCTCTCTCTCAGGGGGAGATCTGTACACTGACCGGTATCTCTCAGTCCCTCTCTCTCAGGGGGAGATCTGTACACTGACCGGTGTCTCTCAGTCCCTCTCTCTCAGGGGGAGATCTGTACACTGACCGGTGTCTCTCAGTCCCTCTCTCTCATGGGAGATCTGTACACTGACCGATGTCTCTCAGTCCCTCACTCTCAGGCGCAGATCTGTACCGTGACCGGTGTCTCTCGGTCCCTCTCTCTCAGGGACAGATCTGTACTCTGACCGGTATCTCTCAGTCCCTCTCTCTCAGGGGGAGATCTGTACACTGACCGGTGTCTCTCAGTCCCTCTCTCTCAGGGGGAGATCTGTACACTGACCGATGTCTCTCATTCCCTCTCTCTCAGGGGGAGATCTGTACACTGACCGATGTCACTCAGTCCCTCTCTCTCAGACGGAGATATGTACACTGACCGGTGTCTCTCAGTCCCTCTCTCTCAGGGGAGATTGGTACACTGACCGATGTCTCTCAGTCCCTCTCTCTCAGGGGGAGATCTGTACACTGACCGGTGTCTCTCGGTCCCTCTCTCTCAGGGACAGATCTGTACACTGACCGGTATCTCTCAGTCCCTCTCTCTCAGGGGGAGATCTGTACACTGACCAGTGTCTCTCAGTCCCTCTCTCTCAGGGGGAGATCTGTACACTGACCGGTGTCTCTCAGTCCCTCTCTCTCAGGGGGAGATCTGTACACTGACCGGTGTCTCTCAGTCCCTCTCTCTCAGGGGGAGATCTGTACACTGACCGGTGTCTCTCAGTCCCTCTCTCTCAGGGGGAGATCTGTACACTGACCGATGTCTCTCAGTCCCTCTCTCTCAGGCGGAGATCTGTACACTGACTGGTGTCTCTCAGTCCCTCTCTCTCAGGGGGAGATCTGTACACTGACCGATGTCACTCAGTCCCTCTCTCTCAGACGGAGATATGTACACTGACCGGTGTCTCTCAGTCCCTCTCTCTCAGGGGAGATCTGTACACTGCCCGATGTCTCTCAGTCCCTCTCTCTCAGGGGGAGACCTGTACACTGACCGGTGTCTCTCGGTCCCTCTCTCTCAGGGACAGATCTGTACACTGACCGGTATCTCTCAGTCCCTCTCTCTCAGGGGGATATCTGTACACTGACCGGTGTCTCTCAGTCCCTCTCTCTCAGGGGGAGATCTGTACACTGACCAGTGTCTCTCAGTCCCTCTCTCTCAGGGGGAGATCTGTACACTGACCAGTGTCTCTCAGTCCCTCTCTCTCAGGGGAGATGTGTACACTGACCGATGTCTCTCAGTCCCTCTCTCTCAGGCGGAGATCTGTACACTGACCGGTGTCTCTCAGACCGTCTCTCTCAGGGGGAGATCTGTACACTGACCGGTGTCTCTCAGTCCCTCTCTCTCAGGGGGAGATCTGTACACTGACCGGTGTCTCTCAGTCCCTCTCTCTCAGGGAAGATCTGTACACTGACCGGTATCTCTCAGTCCCTCTCTCTCAGGGGGAGATCTGTACACTGACTGGTGTCTCTCAGTCCCTCTCTCTCAGGGGGAGATCTGTACACTGACCGATGTCACTCAGTCCCTCTCTCTCAGACGGAGATATGTACACTGACCGGTGTCTCTCAGTCCCTCTCTCTCAGGGGAGATCGGTACACTGACCGATGTCTCTCAGTCCCTCTCTCTCAGGGGGAGATCTGTACACTGACCGGTGTCTCTCGGTCCCTCTCTCTCAGGGACAGATCTGTACACTGACCGGTATCTCTCAGTCCCTCTCTCTCAGGGGGAGATCTGTACACTGACCAGTGTCTGTCAGTCCCTCTCTCTCAGGGGGAGATCTGTACACTGACCAGTGTCTCTCAGTCTATCTCTCTCAGGGGAGATCTGTACACTGACCGATGTCTCTCAGTCCCTCTCTCTCAGGCGGAGATCTGTACACTGACCGGTGTCTCTCAGTCCGTCTCTCTCAGGGGGAGATCTGTACACTGACCGGTGTCTCTCAGTCCGTCTCTCTCAGGGGGAGATCTGTACACTGACTGGTGTCTCTCAGTCCCTCTCTCTCAGGGGGAGATCTGTACACTGACCAGTGTCTCTCAGTCCCTCTCTCTCAGGGGGAGATCTGTACACTGACTGGTGTCTCTCAGTCCCTCTCTCTCAGGGGGAGATCTGTACACTGACCGGTGTCTCTCAGTCCCTCTCTCTCAGGGGGAGATCTGTACACTGACCGGTGTCTCTAAGTCCCTCTCTCTCAGGGGGAGATCTGTACACTGACCGATGTCTCTCAGTCCCTCTCTCTCAGGCGGAGATCTGTACACTGACTGGTGTCTCTCAGTCCCTCTCTCTCAGGGGGAGATCTGTACACTGACCCATGTCACTCAGTCCCTCTCTCTCAGACGGAGATATGTACACTGACCGGTGTCTCTCAGTCCCTCTCTCTCAGGGGAGATCTGTACACTGACCGATGTCTCTCAGTCCCTCTCTCTCAGGGGGAGACCTGTACACTGACCGGTGTCTCTCAGTCCCTCTCTCTCAGGGGGAGATCTGTACACTGACCGGTGTCTCTCAGTCCCTCTCTCTCAGGGGGAGATCTGTACACTGACCGATGTCTCTCAGTCCCTCTCTCTCAGGCGGAGATCTTGTTCACTGACTGGTGTCTCTCAGTCCCTCTCTCTCAGGGGGAGATCTGTACACTGACCGATGTCACTCAGTCCCTCTCTCTCAGACGGAGATATGTACACTGACCGGTGTCTCTCAGTCCCTCTCTCTCAGGGGAGATCTGTACACTGCCCGATGTCTCTCAGTCCCTCTCTCTCAGGGGGAGACCTGTACACTGACCGGTGTCTCTCGGTCCCTCTCTCTCAGGGACAGATCTATACACTGACCGGTATCTCTCAGTCCCTCTCTCTCAGGGGGAGATCTGTACACTGACCGGTGTCTCTCAGTCCCTCTCTCTCAGGGGGAGATCTGTACACTGACCAGTGTCTCTCAGTCCCTCTCTCTCAGGGGGAGATCTGTACACTGACCAGTGTCTCTCAGTCCCTCTCTCTCAGGGGAGATCTGTACACTGACCGATGTCTCTCAGTCCCTCTCTCTCAGGCGGAGATCTGTACACTGACCGGTGTCTCTCAGACCGTCTCTCTCAGGGGGAGATCTGTACACTGACCGGTGTCTCCCAGTCCCTCTCTCTCAGGGGGAGATCTGTACACTGATCGGTGTCTCTCAGTCCCTCTCTCTCAGGGGAGATCTGTACACTGAGCGGTATCTCTCAGTCCCTCTCTCTCAGGGGGAGATCTGTACACTGTCTGGTGTCTCTCAGTCCCTCTCTTTCAGGGGGAGATGTGTACACTGACCGATGTCACTCAGTCCCTCTCTCTCAGACGGAGATATGTACACTGACCGGTGTCTCTCAGTCCCTCTCTCTCAGGGGAGATCGGTACACTGACCGATGTCTCTCAGTCCCTCTCTCTCAGGGGGAGATCTGTACACTGACCAGTGTCTCTCAGTCCCTCTCTCTCAGGGGGAGATCTGTACACTGACCAGTGTCTCTCAGTCCCTCTCTCTCAGGGGAGATCTGTACACTGACCGATGTCTCTCAGTCCCTCTCTCTCAGGCGGAGATCTGTACACTGACCGGTGTCTCTCAGACCGTCTCTCTCAGGGGGTGATCTGTACACTGACCGGTGTCTCCCAGTCCCTCTCTCTCAGGGGGAGATCTGTACACTGACCGGTGTCTCTCAGTCCCTCTCTCTCAGGGGAGATCTGTACACTGACCGGTATCTCTCAGTCCCTCTCTCTCAGGGGGAGATCTGTACACTGACTGGTGTCTCTCAGTCCCTCTCTCTCAGGGGGAGATCTGTACACTGACCGATGTCACTCAGTCCCTCTCTCTCAGACGGAGATATGTACACTGACCGGTGTCTCTCAGTCCCTCTCTCTCAGGGGAGATCGGTACACTGACCGATGTCTCTCAGTCCCTCTCTCTCAGGGACAGATCTGTACACTGACCGGTATCTCTCAGTCCCTCTCTCTCAGGGGGAGATCTGTACACTGACCAGTGTCTGTCAGTCCCTCTCTCTCAGGGTGAGATCTGTACACTGACCAGTGTCTCTCAGTCCATCTCTCTCAGGGGAGATCTGTACACTGACCGATGTCTCTCAGTCCCTCTCTCTCAGGCGGAGATCTGTACACTGACCGGTGTCTCTCAGTCCGTCTCTCTCAGGGGGAGATCTGTACACTGACCGGTGTCTCTCAGTCCGTCTCTCTCAGGGGGAGATCTGTACACTGACCGGTGTCTCTCAGTCCCTCTCTCTCAGACGGAGATATGTACACTGACCGGTGTCTCTCAGTCCCTCTCTCTCAGGGGAGATCTGTACACTGACCGATGTCTCTCAGTCCCTCTCTCTCAGGGGGAGACCTGTACACTGACCGGTGTCTCTCGGTCCCTCTCTCTCAGGGACAGATCTGTACACTGACCGGTATCTCTCAGTCCCTCTCTCTCAGGGGGAGATCTGAACACTGACCAGTGTCTCTCAGTCCCTCTCTCTCAGGGAGATCTGTACACTGATCTGTGTCTCTCAGTCCCTCTCTCTCAGGGGAGATCTGTACATTGACCAGTGTCTCTCAGTCCCTCTCTCTCAGGGGGAGATCTGTACACTGACCAGTGTCTCTCAGTCCCTCTGTCTCAGGGGGGGATCTTCACACTGACCGGTGTCTCTCAGTCCCTCTCTCTCAGGGAGATCTGTACACTGACCAGTGTCTCTCAGTCCCTCTCTCTCAGGGGGAGATCTGTACACTGACCGGTGTCTCTCAGTCCCTCTCTCTCAGGGGAAATCTGTACACTGAGTGGTGTCTCTCAGTCCCTCTCTCTCAGGGGAGATCTGTACACTGAGTGGTGTCTCTCAGTCCCTCTCTCTTTGGGGAGTTCTGTACACTGACCAGTAACTCTCAGTCCATCTCCCTCAGGGGGAGATCTGTACACTGACCAGTGTCTCTCAGTCTCTCTCTCTCAGGGGGAGATCTGTACACTGACCGGTGTCTCTCAGTCCCTCTCTCTCAGGGGAAATCTGTACACTGACCGGTGTCTCTCAGTCCCTCTCTCTCAGGGGAGATCTGTACACTGAGTGGTGTCTCTCAGTCCCTCTCTCTCAGGGGAGATCTGTACACTGACCAGTGTCTCTCAGTCCCTCTCTCTTTGGGGAGTTCTGTACACTGACCAGTAACTCTCAGTCCATCTCCCTCAGGGGGAGATCTGTACATTGACCGGTGTCTCTCAGTCCCTCTCTCTCAGGGGGAGATGAGTACACTGACCGGTGTCTGTCAGTCCCTCTCTCTCAGGGAGATCTGTACACTGATCTGTGTCTCTCAGTCCCTCTCCCTCAGGGGAGATCTGTACACTGACCGGTGTCTCTCAGTCCCTCTCTCTCAGGGGGAGATCTGTACACTGACCGGTATCTCTCAGTCCCTCTCTCTCAGGGGGAGATCTGTACACTGACCGGTGTCTCTCAGTCCCTCTCTCTCAGGGGGAGATCTGTACACTGACCGGTGTCTCTCAGTCCCTCTCTCTCAGGGGAGATCTGTACACTGACCGATGTCTCTCAGTCCCTCACTCTCAGGCGCAGATCTGTACCGTGACCGGTGTCTCTCGGTCCCTCTCTCTCAGGGACAGATCTGTACTCTGACCGGTATCTCTCAGTCCCTCTCTCTCAGGGGGAGATCTGTACACTGACCGGTGTCTCTCAGTCCCTCTCTCTCAGGGGGAGATCTGTACACTGACCGATGTCTCTCATTCCCTCTCTCTCAGGGGGAGATCTGTACACTGACCGATGTCACTCAGTCCCTCTCTCTCAGACGGAGATATGTACACTGACCGGTGTCTCTCAGTCCCTCTCTCTCAGGGGAGATTGGTACACTGACCGATGTCTCTCAGTCCCTCTCTCTCAGGGGGAGATCTGTACACTGACCGGTGTCTCTCGGTCCCTCTCTCTCAGGGACAGATCTGTACACTGACCGGTATCTCTCAGTCCCTCTCTCTCAGGGGGAGATCTGTACACTGACCAGTGTCTCTCAGTCCCTCTCTCTCAGGGGGAGATCTGTACACTGACCGGTGTCTCTCAGTCCCTCTCTCTCAGGGGGAGATCTGTACACTGACCGGTGTCTCTCAGTCCCTCTCTCTCAGGGGGAGATCTGTACACTGACCGGTGTCTCTCAGTCCCTCTCTCTCAGGGGGAGATCTGTACACTGACCGATGTCTCTCAGTCCCTCTCTCTCAGGCGGAGATCTGTACACTGACTGGTGTCTCTCAGTCCCTCTCTCTCAGGGGGAGATCTGTACACTGACCGATGTCACTCAGTCCCTCTCTCTCAGACGGAGATATGTACACTGACCGGTGTCTCTCAGTCCCTCTCTCTCAGGGGAGATCTGTACACTGCCCGATGTCTCTCAGTCCCTCTCTCTCAGGGGGAGACCTGTACACTGACCGGTGTCTCTCGGTCCCTCTCTCTCAGGGACAGATCTGTACACTGACCGGTATCTCTCAGTCCCTCTCTCTCAGGGGGATATCTGTACACTGACCGGTGTCTCTCAGTCCCTCTCTCTCAGGGGGAGATCTGTACACTGACCAGTGTCTCTCAGTCCCTCTCTCTCAGGGGGAGATCTGTACACTGACCAGTGTCTCTCAGACCCTCTCTCTCAGGGGAGATCTGTACACTGACCGATGTCTCTCAGTCCCTCTCTCTCAGGCGGAGATCTGTACACTGACCGGTGTCTCTCAGACCGTCTCTCTCAGGGGGAGATCTGTACACTGACCGGTGTCTCTCAGTCCCTCTCTCTCAGGGGGAGATCTGTACACTGACCGGTGTCTCTCAGTCCCTCTCTCTCAGGGAAGATCTGTACACTGACCGGTATCTCTCAGTCCCTCTCTCTCAGGGGGAGATCTGTACACTGACTGGTGTCTCTCAGTCCCTCTCTCTCAGGGGGAGATCTGTACACTGACCGATGTCACTCAGTCCCTCTCTCTCAGACGGAGATATGTACACTGACCGGTGTCTCTCAGTCCCTCTCTCTCAGGGGAGATCGGTACACTGACCGATGTCTCTCAGTCCGTCTCTCTCAGGGGGAGATCTGTACACTGACCGGTGTCTCTCGGTCCCTCTCTCTCAGGGACAGATCTGTACACTGACCGGTATCTCTCAGTCCCTCTCTCTCAGGGGGAGATCTGTACACTGACCAGTGTCTGTCAGTCCCTCTCTCTCAGGGGGAGATCTGTACACTGACCAGTGTCTCTCAGTCTATCTCTCTCAGGGGAGATCTGTACACTGACCGATGTCTCTCAGTCCCTCTCTCTCAGGCGGAGATCTGTACACTGACCGGTGTCTCTCAGTCCGTCTCTCTCAGGGGGAGATCTGTACACTGACCGGTGTCTCTCAGTCCGTCTCTCTCAGGGGAGATCTGTACACTGACTGGTGTCTCTCAGTCCCTCTCTCTCAGGGGGAGATCTGTACACTGACCAGTGTCTCTCAGTCCCTCTCTCTCAGGGGGAGATCTGTACACTGACTGGTGTCTCTCAGTCCCTCTCTCTCAGGGGGAGATCTGTACACTGACCGGTGTCTCTCAGTCCCTCTCTCTCAGGGGGAGATCTGTACACTGACCGGTGTCTCTAAGTCCCTCTCTCTCAGGGGGAGATCTGTACACTGACCGATGTCTCTCAGTCCCTCTCTCTCAGGCGGAGATCTGTACACTGACTGGTGTCTCTCAGTCCCTCTCTCTCAGGGGGAGATCTGTACACTGACCCATGTCACTCAGTCCCTCTCTCTCAGACGGAGATATGTACACTGACCGGTGTCTCTCAGTCCCTCTCTCTCAGGGGAGATCTGTACACTGACCGATGTCTCTCAGTCCCTCTCTCTCAGGGGGAGACCTGTACACTGACCGGTGTCTCTCGGTCCCTCTCTCTCAGGGACAGATCTGTACACTGACCGGTATCTCTCAGTCCCTCTCTGTCAGGGGGAGATCTGTACACTGACCGGTGTCTCTCAGTCCCTCTCTCTCAGTGGGAGATCTGTACACTGACCAGTGTCTCTCAGTCCCTCTCTCTCAGGGGAGATCTGTACACTGACCGATGTCTCTCAGTCCCTCTCTCTCAGGCGGAGATCTGCACACTGACCGGTGTCTCTCAGACCGTCTCTCTCAGGGGGAGATCTGTACACTGACCGGTGTCTCTCAGTCCCTCTCTCTCAGGGGGAGATCTGTACACTGACCGGTGTCTCTCAGTCCCTCTCTCTCAGGGGAGATCTGTACACTGACCGGTATCTCTCAGTCCCTCTCTCTCAGGGGGAGATCTGTACACTGACCGGTGTCTCTCAGTCCCTCTCTCTCAGGGGGAGATCTGTACACTGACCGGTGTCTCTCAGTCCCTCTCTCTCAGGGGAGATCTGTACACTGACCGATGTCTCTCAGTCCTTCTCTCTCAGGGGGAGATCTGTACACTGACCGGTGTCTCTCGGTCCCTCTCTCTTTAGGGACAGATCTGTACACTGACCGGTATCTCTCAGTCCCTCTCTGTCAGGGGGAGATCTGTACACTGACCGGTGTCTCTCAGTCCCTCTCTCTCAGGGGGAGATCTGTACACTGACCGATGTCTCTCAGTCCCTCTCTCTCAGGCGGAGATCTGTACACTGACTGGTGTCTCTCAGTCACTCTCTCTCAGGGGGAGATCTGTACACTGACCGATGTCACTCAGTCCCTCTCTCTCAGACGGAGATATGTACACTGACCGGTGTCTCTCAGTCCCTCTCTCTCAGGGGAGATCTGTACACTGACCGATGTCTCTCAGTCGCTCTCTCTCAGGGGGAGATCTGTACACTGACCGGTGTCTCTCGGTCCTTCTCTCTCAGGGACAGATCTGTACACTGACCGGTATCTCTCAGTCCCTCTCTCTCAGGGGGAGATCTGTACACTGACCGGTGTCTCTCAGTCCCTCTCTCTCAGGGGGAGATCTGTACACTGACCAGTGTCTCTCAGTCCCTCTCTCTCAGGGGAAGATCTGTACACTGACCAGTGTCTCTCAGTCCCTCTCTCTCAGGGGAGATCTGTACACTGACCGATGTCTCTCAGTCCCTCTCTCTCAGGGGGAGATCTGTACACTGACCGGTGTCTCTCAGTCCCTCTCTCTCAGGGGAGATCTGTACACTGACCGATGTCTCTCAGTCCCTCTCTCTCAGGGGGAGATCTGTACACTGACCGGTGTCTCTCAGTCCCTCTCTCTCAGGGGAGATCTGTACACTGACCGGTATCTCTCAGTCCCTCTCTCTCAGGGGGAGATCTGTACACTGACTGGTGTCTCTCAGTCCCTCTCTCTCAGGGGGAGATCTGTACACTGACCGATGTCACTCAGTCCCTCTCTCTCAGACGGAGATATGTACACTGACCGGTGTCTCTCAGTCCCTCTCTCTCAGGGGAGATCGGTACACTGACCGATGTCTCTCAGTCCCTCTCTCTCAGGGGGAGATCTGTACACTGACCGGTGTCTCTCGGTCCCTCTCTCTCAGGGACAGATCTGTACACTGACCGGTATCTCTCAGTCCCTCTCTCTCAGGGGGAGATCTGTACACTGACCAGTGTCTGTCAGTCCCTCTCTCTCAGGGGGAGATCTGTACACTGACCAGTGTCTCTCAGTCCATCTCTCTCAGGGGAGATCTGTACACTGACCGATGTCTCTCAGTCCCTCTCTCTCAGGCGGAGATCTGTACACTGACCGGTGTCTCTCAGTCCGTCTCTCTCAGGGGGAGATCTGTACACTGACCGGTGTCTCTCAGTCCGTCTCTCTCAGGGGGAGATCTGTACACTGACTGGTGTCTCTCAGTCCCTCTCTCTCAGGGGGAGATCTGTACACTGACCAGTGTCTCTCAGTCCCTCTCTCTCAGGGGAAGATCTGTACACTGACTGGTGTCTCTCAGTCCCTCTCTCTCAGGGGGAGATCTGTACACTGACCGGTGTCTCTCAGTCCCTCTCTCTCAGGGGGAGATCTGTACACTGACCGGTGTCTCTCAGTCCCTCTCTCTCAGGGGGAGATCTGTACAGTGACCGATGTCTCTCAGTCCCTCTCTCTCAGGCGGAGATCTGTACACTGACTGGTGTCTCTCAGTCCCTCTCTCTCAGGGGGAGATCTGTACACTGACCCATGTCACTCAGTCCCTCTCTCTCAGACGGAGATATGTACACTGACCGGTGTCTCTCAGTCCCTCTCTCTCAGGGGAGATCTGTACACTGACCGATGTCTCTCAGTTCCTCTCTCTCAGGGGGAGACCTGTACACTGACCGGTGTCTCTCGGTCCCTCTCTCTCAGGGACAGATCTGTACACTGACCGGTATCTCTCAGTCCCTCTCTCTCAGGGGGAGATCTGTACACTGACCGGTGTCTCTCAGTCCCTCTCTCTCAGGGGGAGATCTGTACACTGACCAGTGTCTCTCAGTCCCTCTCTCTCAGGGGAGATCTGTACACTGACCGATGTCTCTCAGTCCCTCTCTCTCAGGCGGAGATCTGTACACTGACCGGTGTCTCTCAGACCGTCTCTCTCAGGGGGAGATCTGTACACTGACCGGTGTCTCTCAGTCCCTCTCTCTCAGGGGGAGATCTGTACACTGACCGGTGTCTCTCAGTCCCTCTCTCTCAGGGGAGATCTGTACACTGACCGGTATCTCTCAGTCCCTCTCTCTCAGGGGGAGATCTGTACACTGACCGGTGTCTCTCAGTCCCTCTCTCTCAGGGGGAGATCTGTACACTGACCGGTGTCTCTCAGTCCCTCTCTCTGAGGGGGAGATCTGTACACTGACCGATGTCACTCAGTCCCTCTCTCTCAGACGGAGATATGTACACTGACCGGTGTCTCTCAGTCCCTCTCTCTCAGGGGAGATCTGTACACTGACCGATGTCTCTCAGTCGCTCTCTCTCAGGGGGAGATCTGTACACTGACCGGTGTCTCTCGGTCCCTCTCTCTCAGGGACAGATCTGTACACTGACCGGTATCTCTCAGTCCCTCTCTCTCAGGGGGAGATCTGTACACTGACCGGTGTCTCTCAGTCCCTCTCTCTCAGGGGGAGATCTGTACACTGACCAGTGTCTCTCAGTCCCTCTCTCTCAGGGGAAGATCTGTACACTGACCAGTGTCTCTCAGTCCCTCTCTCTCAGGGGAGATCTGTACACTGACCGATGTCTCTCAGTCCCTCTCTCTCAGGCGGAGATCTGTACACTGACCGGTGTCTCTCAGTCCGTCTCTCTCAGGGGGAGATCTGTACACTGACCGGTATCTCTCAGTCCCTCTCTCTCAGGGGAGATCTGTACACTGACCGGTGTCTCTCAGTCCCTCTCTCTCAGGGGGAGATCTGTACACTGACCAGTGTCTCTCAGTCCCTCTCTCTCAGGGGGAGATCTGTACACTGACCGGTGTCTCTCAGTCCCTCTCTCTCAGGGGGAGATCTGTACACTGACCAGTGTCTCTCAGTCCCTCTCTCTCAGGGGGAGATCTGTACACTGACCGGTGTCTCAGTCTCTCTCAGGGGGAGATCTGTACACTGACCGGTGTCTCAGTCTCTCTCAGGGGGAGATCTGCACACTGACCGGTGTCTCAGTCTCTCTCAGGGGGAGATCTGTACACTGACCGGTGTCTCTCAGTCCCTCTCTCTCAGGGGGAGATCTGTACACTGATCTGTGTCTCTCAGTCCCTCTCTCTCAGGGGAGATCTGTACACTGACCAGTGTCTCTCAGTCCCTCTCTCTCAGGGGAGATCTGTACACTGAGCGGTGTCTCTCAGTCCCTCTCTCTCAGGGGGGGATCTTCACACTGACCGGTGTCTCTCAGTCCCTCTCTCTCAGGGGGAGATCTGTACACTGACCGGTGTCTCTCAGTCCCTCTCACTCAGGGGGAGATCTGTACACTGACCGGTGTCTCTCGGTCCCTCTCTCTCAGGGAACAGATCTGTACACTGACCGGTGTCTCTCAGTCCCTCTCTCTCAGGGGGAGATCTGTACACTGACCGGTGTCTGTCAGTCCCTCTCTCTCAGGGGGAGATCTGTACACTGATCGGTGTCTCTCAGTCCCTCTCTCTCAGGGGGAGATCTGTACACTGACCGGTGTCTCTCAGTCCCTCTCTCTCTCCGGGGGAGATCTGTACACTGACCGGTATCTCTCAGTCCCTCTCTCTCAGGGAGAGATCTGTACACTGACCGGTGTCTCTCAGTCCCTCTCTCTCAGGCGGAGATCTGTACACTGACCGGTGTCTCTCAGTCCCTCTCTCTCAGGGGGAGATCTGTACACTGACCGATGTCACTCAGTCCCTCTCTCTCAGACGGAGATATGTACACTGACCGGTGTCTCTCAGTCCCTCTCTCTCATGGGAGATCTGTACACTGACCGATGTCTCTCAGTCCCTCTCTCTCAGGGGGAGATCTGTACACTGACAGGTGTCTCTCAGTCCCTCTCTCTCAGGGGGGGATCTTCACACTGACCGGTGTCTCTCAGTCCCTCTCTCTCAGGCGGAGATCTGTACACTGACCGGTGTCTCTCGGTCCCTCTCTCTCAGGGACAGATCTGTACACTGACCGGTATCTCTCAGTCCCTCTCTCTCAGGGGGAGATCTGTACACTGACCGGTGTCTCTCAGTCCCTCTCTCTCAGGGGGAGATCTGTACACTGACCAGTGTCTCTCAGTCCCTCTCTCTCAGGGGGAGATCTGTACACTGACCGGTGTCTCTCAGTCCCTCTCTCTCAGGGGGAGATCTGTACACTGACCGGTGTCTCTCAGTCCCTCTCTCTCAGGGGGAGATCTGTACACTGACCGGTGTCTCTCAGTCCCTCTCTCTCAGGGGGAGATCTGTACACTGACCGATGTCTCTCAGTCCCTCTCTCTCAGGCGGAGATCTGTACACTGACTGGTGTCTCTCAGTCCCTCTCTCTCAGGGGGAGATCTGTACACTGACCGATGTCACTCAGTCCCTCTCTCTCAGACGGAGATATGTACACTGACCGGTGTCTCTCAGTCCCTCTCTCTCAGGGGAGATCTGTACACTGCCCGATGTCTCTCAGTCCCTCTCTCTCAGGGGGAGACCTGTACACTGACCGGTGTCTCTCGGTCCCTCTCTCTCAGGGACAGATCTGTACACTGACCGGTATCTCTCAGTCCCTCTCTCTCAGGGGGATATCTGTACACTGACCGGTGTCTCTCAGTCCCTCTCTCTCAGGGGGAGATCTGTACACTGACCAGTGTCTCTCAGTCCCTCTCTCTCAGGGGGAGATCTGTACACTGACCAGTGTCTCTCAGTCCCTCTCTCTCAGGGGAGATCTGTACACTGACCGATGTCTCTCAGTCCCTCTCTCTCAGGCGGAGATCTGTACACTGACCGGTGTCTCTCAGACCGTCTCTCTCAGGGGGAGATCTGTACACTGACCGGTGTCTCTCAGTCCCTCTCTCTCAGGGGGAGATCTGTACACTGACCGGTGTCTCTCAGTCCCTCTCTCTCAGGGAAGATCTGTACACTGACCGGTATCTCTCAGTCCCTCTCTCTCAGGGGGAGATCTGTACACTGACTGGTGTCTCTCAGTCCCTCTCTCTCAGGGGGAGATCTGTACACTGACCGATGTCACTCAGTCCCTCTCTCTCAGACGGAGATATGTACACTGACCGGTGTCTCTCAGTCCCTCTCTCTCAGGGGAGATCGGTACACTGACCGATGTCTCTCAGTCCCTCTCTCTCAGGGGGAGATCTGTACACTGACCGGTGTCTCTCGGTCCCTCTCTCTCAGGGACAGATCTGTACACTGACCGGTATCTCTCAGTCCCTCTCTCTCAGGGGGAGATCTGTACACTGACCAGTGTCTGTCAGTCCCTCTCTCTCAGGGGGAGATCTGTACACTGACCAGTGTCTCTCAGTCTATCTCTCTCAGGGGAGATCTGTACACTGACCGATGTCTCTCAGTCCCTCTCTCTCAGGCGGAGATCTGTACACTGACCGGTGTCTCTCAGTCCGTCTCTCTCAGGGGGAGATCTGTACACTGACCGGTGTCTCTCAGTCCGTCTCTCTCAGGGGGAGATCTGTACACTGACTGGTGTCTCTCAGTCCCTCTCTCTCAGGGGGAGATCTGTACACTGACCAGTGTCTCTCAGTCCCTCTCTCTCAGGGGGAGATCTGTACACTGACCGGTGTCTCTCGGTCCCTCTCTCTCAGGGACAGATCTGTACACTGACCGGTGTCTCTCAGTCCCTCTCTCTCAGGGGGAGATCTGTACACTGACCGGTGTCTGTCAGTCCCTCTCTCTCAGGGGGAGATCTGTACACTGATCGGTGTCTCTCAGTCCCTCTCTCTCAGGGGGAGATCTGTACACTGACCGGTGTCTCTCAGTCCCTCTCTCTCTCCGGGGGAGATCTGTACACTGACCGGTATCTCTCAGTCCCTCTCTCTCAGGGAGAGATCTGTACACTGACCGGTGTCTCTCAGTCCCTCTCTCTCAGGCGGAGATCTGTACACTGACCGG
Organism: Mobula birostris; assembly: GCF_030028105.1. Classification (NCBI taxonomy): domain Eukaryota; kingdom Metazoa; phylum Chordata; class Chondrichthyes; order Myliobatiformes; family Myliobatidae; genus Mobula; species Mobula birostris. Next base: position 2,960,422 of record NC_092380.1, read on the forward strand.
TGTCTCTCAGTCCCTCTCTCTCAGGGGGAGATCTGTACACTGACCGATGTCACTCAGTCCCTCTCTCTCAGACGGAGATATGTACACTGACCGGTGTCTCTCAGTCCCTCTCTCTCATGGGAGATCTGTACACTGACCGATGTCTCTCAGTCCCTCTCTCTCAGGGGGAGATCTGTACACTGACAGGTGTCTCTCAGTCCCTCTCTCTCAGGGGGGGATCTTCACACTGACCGGTGTCTCTCAGTCCCTCTCTCTCAGGGGGAGATCTGTACACTGACCGGTGTCTCTCGGTCCCTCTCTCTCAGGGACAGATCTGTACACTGACCGGTATCTCTCAGTCCCTCTCTCTCAGGGGGAGATCTGTACACTGACCGGTGTCTCTCAGTCCCTCTCTCTCAGGGGGAGATCTGTACACTGACCAGTGTCTCTCAGTCCCTCTCTCTCAGGGGGAGATCTGTACACTGACCGGTGTCTCTCAGTCCCTCTCTCTCAGGGGGAGATCTGTACACTGACCGGTGTCTCTCAGTCCCTCTCTCTCAGGGGGAGATCTGTACACTGACCGGTGTCTCTCAGTCCCTCTCTCTCAGGGGGAGATCTGTACACTGACCGATGTCTCTCAGTCCCTCTCTCTCAGGCGGAGATCTGTACACTGACTGGTGTCTCTCAGTCCCTCTCTCTCAGGGGGAGATCTGTACACTGACCGATGTCACTCAGTCCCTCTCTCTCAGACGGAGATATGTACACTGACCGGTGTCTCTCAGTCCCTCTCTCTCAGGGGAGATCTGTACAC